>NW_019268569.1:239115-361615 GCF_002738365.1 Cucurbita moschata
CCCCCCCCCCATATTCAAACTAAAAGAGTACACAGATAACTTATCAAGAAGAAGATTTAAGTACTCTACTAAGAAATGTTTGGGAATATGTGATTGGAGCTTGTAAGGGAATGATAAATGAGGTGTTTAAGGTAACCACTGGATCACGTAGAGCTTAGCATACAATTGATAAAAAAAAGAAATTATATTCAAATGATAAAATCCTGCTGAGCTTTATTTAGATATTTACCTTGCAAAGAAGTGGAAATCTGCAACAAGTTAACTATCTTATTATGATTTTGTTTGAACCGTCTCTCTTAGTTTTCAACATGCCAGATTAGACCGATTGCTTATGATGGAAAGTTGTACTCCAAACTCTGTATATTTTTAGTTTCCTCTTCAATATAGATTCGGCATAACCATTGTTGCGTTTATACAGTTTTAATGTATTAGTTGCTTCCAAAATTTTCTTCCTAGCTTTGAGCTCTCCAGGACGTATATTTTCTTCATTTAAAACCTTTTCCAACCTTTGGTTGTTTGCAGTGGCGATATTCAACCCAATGTGAAGCAGAGGATTATGTCATCCTTCCCGCACCATGCCCATTCCGGGATTGTTGAGGCTGCCAGGGATTTATATATGCAAATTGAAGGAAATTGCAGAGATAACGATGGTAAGTTGATGTTTTATTATTATTTTTATTATTATTATTATTATTATTACATCTCTTTAAACGTTCGGGCCTTTGGTGCTCCCTACTTTATTCCCCTTTCTCTATGTTGGTATTGGATTTTGAGACTATTGCCGAATGCTACTGTAGTAGTCCAAGACTAGTGGATGTTTCTTTTTTAATCAATGTCTTTATGCTTTATATTTGAAGGATCTCTTGCTCTGTCTCTCTCTTGTAAGAATCCATTAGATGATGTCATTGATAAAGAGAGAAGATACAAAAGAAGGGGGAGATGAGATATCCCCACAACATCAAAGGGTTGCAAAAAAGGTCTCCCAATTGATGTGAATTTCAGCTAGGTCATAATCCAAAATAACTTTAGAAGGATACCACTGGAAAAAGCATGCATCCTTACACGATCCTGAAAAATACTCTGAATAGAGTCAAGATCTCTCAAGTGGTTCCTTTCAAACCAAGATCTCTCAAGTGGTTCCTTTCAAACCATGACACACCAGTTATTCTCTTGTACCATGTGATTATTTTTATTACCCAACACAACACTATCTCAAATAAGCCTTCTGATGATGGGAGTGCCTAGACCCTCAAACGGGAAAAGGAAATGGATTGCTAAGTTCCGAGTATCTTGAAGGAGAACCTATAAGAACTCTGCCATATGGTTCCTCTTTCCTACCTTAAATACACTGGGTTCGATGAACTTAAAATGAAGCAAATTATACGAAGGAAATTAAAAATACAATTAGGGGCTGTTTGGGTGAGATTGGTTTCCTAATACAACCCAATCTTTGCGGATGGGCTTCCCATCTCAAGGGTTCAAAGAAAACAAAACCCCCTCCAAACCCATAGGATATTTCCTTTAAACCCATGGTTTCTCTTGAAATTACAAGAACTTGGTGGGGCGCACCTCTTTTTTTTTCTAAATTATGGTGGATTCCTGTGGGAACGTTGGTTGGGGAGGAGAACAAACCACCATTTATAAGGGTGTGGAAACCTTCCCCTAGCAAACGCGTTTTAAAGCCTTGAGGGCAAGCCCGAAAAGGAAAGCCCAAAGAGGACAATATCTGCTAGCGGTGGATTGGGTCGTTACAATTCCACCATTTCTTTCTCAAATTTTCTCACAACGATGGTGGGTTCCTTAACTTTTCCTTCTCTCTCTATTTCTTTCTCTCTTAAAGATTTTTTTGTTATTACAATCATAGGTTTCTTCCATTAAAATGTAGAGTTGCATTATCTTTATCTCAATAAATTTATTCTTTTCATTTGTCTATATTTAATTTAATTAAAATAGTTCAAAATATATATAATCTTCTAACTTTAAGATAAGAAACGTATATTTTAGACTACTTGTATTTATATTTTAAAAGATACATTTGATTTTAACTTAAGATATTAAAAATTAAAAATATATTTTATTTTAAAATTAACAATAATCAATGTAACAAAGTAAATGATATTTTATTTTGAATTGATTAAGATAAAATTATTAATTTTTAAAATTTTATATTAGTTAGAGTAAAGAAAGTATTTAATTCTCAAATGAGATACGTCCAAAAAAAAGTACGTATGATTTAATTTTGAATTTAATCATATTAAAATAACATAAATGTATGATATTTTATTTTTAATTTAATTACACTAAAATTACAAAAACTATGTAAATTTTGCTTTATATGTAATTCTATGTTCTAATTTTGCTTTTCAATGGGCTCAAGACATTTCAACATATCCAAATAACTTTTGCTTTGTGTTTCTTTGCTTGAAAAAAATTAGAAAGTTGATCTTATATTCTTCAATTATTTTTTCCTTTTCATCCTTTTCTTAGTGGTGCAGTTAATTCCCTCGCTCAATTACTGATTGCCCCCCTCTTTGTCAAGCCAAAACTTATGCAACTTATGTCTAGTTGAGCTTTTTGTGGCAAATTTGGTTGGAAAGAAACTGTAAGACTTTGAACTGAATGTATAAAGACGTTAAAGAGTGCTTCATTTGACTAACGCTCTGCTTTCTTGATGGGGCCCCTCATCCTAAACATTTCTGCTAATCTCCTTTTGTAATTTATACCCATTACGGCCATTTTGCTATCACTATTATTTTTAGGATTCGGTGGATATTTTTGAAATCTCTCCCTGTTAACTTTGTTGTTTTTTTGTAACTTTTTCTTTTGATTGCACGAACTTCTCTCATGTTGAACATTCAATGAGACTTTGAACTTGCGTCTTAGTTGCCTTTGGAACATCCTAAATGGAGAAAGAAGTAGCAGCAATTTTCCTCGAGTAACTTCTTCGAATCTTTGAATTCTTTCTTTCAGAGGAATTCAAGGTAGAAGAAGACTATCTAGGTTACAATTCAACTGGTTCTATAATAGAAAAAGAGTGACCTGTGTTTAAAATTCTTAACTTTCCTGTAAAGTTATATCATTTTGGTTCCTTGAGGTTATTCCATGTCAGGTTTTTCTCTCAGGTATCCACTTAGGGCCCTGTTTAGCTGTAGGGAATCCAAGATGTTCATAAGAAAGTTATGTTTGGAAATCTAGGAGTGATGTATTTGATATGAAGTTTAAGAGACATATTTTGGAGCTTTATTTTTTATTGGACATGTGTGAACTAATTGCAACTATATCATAATTCCAATCATTCATTGTACAAAAAAATGTATGTTTATGTTAAAGTTTTTCCCAAACTTAAATAGTAAATGGAAAATTTCCAATTTACTCCTTAATCGTACTAATAAAATAAATATGATATGCAAGTTGGACATAGAATATTTAGTGCATTTTCTGATTTTTATTTTTGTTATCATAATGTTGAATTGCTGATTCTTATGTCATATGCAAGTTGAAACAACTCAAAGTAATAAACAGTATAACTTAGTGGACTACTGTTTAGATGACACTAGTTCTTCCATTAGAATAATAGTCGAATGGGTGTATGATACATTATGTTTGATTTACTAATTTGGAATGATTGTTGAGTGAATTGAGGGGCAGGATCTGAACCATGCGGCCTTCTTTCTTCATTGCTGGGTCCTGGGTGCGAGTGTGATGGTTACCAGGTTCGCATTGTAGGGCATTCCTTAGGAGGAGCTATTGCAGCATTACTTGGACTAAGAGTATGTTACAACTTCTATCCCCTTTTTTTCTTGCCTGTATGTATGTGTCACTTTTTAGGGAGCAGTAAAGGGATGATGGTATTTTGACTTCTAAGAAGGGTTTCTGGTTGCCTCCTTGGCCTCTTTTTTCTGCTCAGTAAAATTATTGTTTATTAAAAAAAAAAAAAGAGTCAGTTATAAAATTTGTTCTAAAAGACTTCCAACCAAATCAATCGATTATATATGAAGAGAAACATTAATAAAATAATAGGACATAAAGGCTACAACCAATTCCCAGTATGGCATGACATTAAGAAATGCAGGATATGATAATTGGGGGATTAACTAGCACACAAGTTTCTTTTACATATTGCTAACTTAATGTAATCCATCTCTCTCTCTCTCTCTCTCTCTCTATCTGTTAATTACTCTGGTAGTATATATTAAATATTCCCATCAGAGGTAGCTTGATTTGGCTTATTTTTCATTTGCCGGCAAATTTCCCTTGGACTTTGGACTGGGTTTCTTTTAGCTTTGTTGGGTTTTCTCCGAGTGAGTAGATCAGCTTCTGTTCCAGTGTGTTGTGAGCGGTACTAGCGAGGAAGCAAGTTTAAGCTTGACTTCCCTGATCTCGACTTTTTAGGATATCTGGAAAGACAGAGGGCTCGTGGTACCAGCTGCCCTTCCTCCTCTGCTTTGAGAACCGGTTCACCTAGAAATAGACGTATTAGCTCACGTAAAAGAATGGATTTTGAAGACCATTCATAGATATTTTAGAGACTGGGAATAAAAATTCTTGTGGTTTCTATTGGTCCTCCCTCACAGGACCTTTCCTGTAATAATATTCCTTGATTTCTAATCTTGATAAGCCGGAAAGCTCCTTTTTTTTTTTTTTTTCTTCTTTTGTGCTTTTCCTTGCCTGCAAGATTGGACAGTTCTTGCGGAGAAGAGGCTTTACATATTTTCAGATTTGATCTGGATGCATATTTCAATTGATTTAGCTGCCCACCTCTACCTTTGTTTATTTTGTCGTGGTTTGAGATGTGTATTTTGACACCTTTGGAGTGAAACTACACTGTCTACCTTCACCCCAATGGCTGTCAAACAACATTGCTTTGGATGCTATTTATGTTTCTTCCTTTTTTTGAACACCCGCAAATCGATTGGATGTTCTCAATGTCTTGAAGTCTCATTTGATTATTACAATGATTGTCCTAGCCCATTGTTGTTTTTACATTTGTTTATTTTCCTGAGTTCTAGATCACTTATTTCATTTTCATATCATGTATTACTTTGCACAGTTATACAGTCGGTGCCCCAGCTTACATGTTTATGCATATGGGCCGCTTCCATGTGTAGATTCAATAATAGCAAGTGCTTGTTCAGATTTCGTGACTAGGTAATGTAAACTGCTAAGTTCCCGCGATGAATTGATGTAAATCACCTTTTTTCACTCTACACACCACTTGCTTTGAAATTTCTGCAGTATTGTGTTCAACAATGAATTTTCATCTCGACTTTCGGTTGGATCAATATTGCGTCTTCGTGCTGCTGCAATTAAAGCACTGTCAAAAGACAGCAAAGATAAGTCGACACCAGTTTTCGAGCTTGCTCGTAGATTCCTTTATGTAAGTCAGAAAGATGGGACAGAGAGAAAGAATTCTCAGTCAGAAAAGTATCCTAGGGAAATTCAGGCTGATGACCAGAGAATCTCCACTAGTTATCAGCAGAATGAGAGTAGAGGTAGGTAGTCTTTTGGCTCTGTAATAACAAAGTTTTAGCTCAAGCAATACATTTGCCTGTCCCTTACAAAAGAATTTTGGCGTAACTGCAGTGGACAAGAATGAATGCCAAGAATTCTCTCTCTTAGCAGAGAATCAAGCGAAAGAAAACGATACAACGGTTGAACGTGATGAGTTTTCAAATTCCGATGCTCTGGTATCTCAATTCATTGAAGCTGTTGAAGGATCTGATAACAACAAGAACTTGACTGAGGATTTCTCAGAGATGTATCTTCCAGGCCTTTTAATCCATATAGTTCCTAAAGAAAGAAGGTTCACTTTACCTTTCTTGAACAGCTTGAGGTGCCAAGGTGTTGCAGATGATTATAAAGCTTATGTTGCAAGCAGAGAGAAGTTCAAAGACATTAAGGTGTCGCCTTCAATGCTCTTAGATCACCTTCCTTGGAGGTACACTTCCAACATTCCACCTTATTATTATTCAGTTTCTATCACTTCTAGCTGTTCTGCAATTTCTGTTCCTTTTGTTTTCAGATGTCACGCTGCTTTGCAAAGGCTTTTGGATGCTGAAACCGCCAAAGGTTCGGTTCATGAAACTCTTAATGTGTAAATTAAAGAACACACTTGAAGTGAATTGGGAACATTATTTGAAAATAATATTAATTATAAAATCTTAGTTCTTTCAACTGTGTTTCTTCTGTTTTCTTTCAGTTTGAGGTAAAGTTATTTGTTTGATAGTTTTGGGTGTTCTTTTCTGGCTTGAAAGGAGTTCTATTGCAAAGCTCTTAAACTATAAATAATATGGATATGATCATTCGTTACTCATGAATTTCAATACAATCTGGATTTCAGGTTTGGATAGCGTTTTCTTTTTCCCCATTTTCTGTAAAGTCTAGTGGAGGTAGAGATGCAAATGGAGGTTGTTTGATTAGTTTATACAATGTGGTTTGCACTACTAAGGTTTTATAGAACACTGCAAATTAACAGGGGAGACGGTTTGGTTTGGTTTGGTTTGGTTTGGTTCGGTTCGATTCGGTTCGGTTTGGTTCGGTCTAGGTTTTGATAGATTTTATTAGTTCAATCACTTTTACGTGGGCTTGGACAATTTTGTGCTCAAGTGCATTTAATCCTAGATATGTGTATGGATCCTGTCCATCTGATCTAATTAACTTACACAAGTGCTACTCCTGGTTCTTAGCAGTTAAATTAGGCTGATGGATTGTAGTTAAGCTAATTGAGATAAAAGTAGTTAATTAGAATAATTGGGAAAAATAATTGAGAATAGCTTATAAAATTTAATTAATTAGACTAATTGAGAGTAGCTTATAAATTTAACATAAATTTTAAACAACGAAAACATAATTACATAAACAGACTCAGACATGGATTATCAATAGTCTCTAGCCGGATTTCCAATAGTCTCTAGCCTATTGGTCTCGACTTCGGTTGACCTACATCATCTAAATCTAGAAAGAAAAATTAAAATAATTTTGATGAATAATTAATTATTCAATCAGTTGCTAACTTATCTTTCATAAGTTTTATTGGCATTGACTCCTAATTTCTCTTTCTAGGGCCACCTGTTCCTTAATGAGCAGTTTAGGTTACTGACTTTCTCTATATGCTTATATAAAATTTCGGACTCATATGTAAGACTTGCTCTCGGTCAAATACGGTCCGTCTACTAATTTCTCTGGCGACTTGTAGTGTAATAATCTAAAAAATAAAAATAAAAATAAAAAAAATAAAAGAAGACAGCAGAAGCTTCGCTGCTGCCACGAAGAAAGAAGGAATTGACAGATAGAAAGAAGGAATTGACAGATGGCTTAAGGAGGAAAAGAAAGAAAGTTGGGAGCATTTGGGCTGTGTAAGAGTCTATGAGTTTGTGGAGTAAAATTGTAAGGGTTAGAGAGTTGTGGTGTGGGAGTAAAACCGAGGAACTGAAGGAAGAAAACAGAAGAGGGAAAGCAGAAAACAGAGGAATAATGTTCTAATCAGTGGTTTTCGGTAAACCTTAAGGTTCATTGGCGTTTGTTGTGACAACGTGCAAACTTGAGGATGGGAAGACGATTGTGAAGACTTTCCGCCATTGAAGCTCCGGATTTAAGTCGATTTAAGCGTTTATTGGAAGGTAAGAAAATCCATATTACCGAATCTTTAAATCTGGATATCTTAGTCTATACCGCGTAATAAGTTATGAAATGTGGCTCGTTAGATTCCTAATAAAGAGATCTATAAAGTTGTAGAAGAAATCGAGATGAAATTCGGATCGTAGAAGTAAGATATGGCTTAGGGATACAACGGGTATTAACGGAAAAGTTGGAAAAAATTGCATAAAACGCGAGGTTGAAGACGAGCGCGTGAGAGACACGCGGGGCACGTGAGAGTCCGAGAGTGAGAGCGCGACTGTGCGTAGATCAAGCGCGTGAGAAAAGCACACCGAGGGTGTGAAGGCGCGTGCGTCATCATTTTGGCTCCCGATTTGTCCCATTCGACTCCTTATGACCTGTCCTATCAATGTTGGTTTATACTTATGTTGAAAATTGTGAAATATAGGCCTAATTGGAAGAAATTGGGTTGAAATACCCTATTAAATGTACAACCAGGGAAAAAAGGATTCGAAACCAAGTAGCATACCATGCATTAAACTGGTTTTTAACTTGTTCTACAACATGCGAGTATGTTGTTTACATGATTAAGAGTTTAGTATGTTAATATGTGCTTTTAATATTGACTGATTATTTGTGTGTTGTGACTGCTTGCCTGTGATGTAAGCATGTTATAAATTATTACTAGAATGTTCTGTGTCAAACATTATAAACATATGAAATCATGCATCAGATGTGAGTATGCTAAGTATGTTAATGGAAAGGTTACGACTCTAGGATATGCTTATAGATTGTTGAGTCATGGCCTATTTATATGAGTATTGTAGTCTACTAATTTCCGTGGAGTTCCTGACCAACGCGTTGTGTGCTAAGTCAGAGAGAATGAGTACTCCTGACCGTTGATATATGAGATTTACAAGCCGCCAGAGAAATTAGTAGACGGACCGTATTTGGCCGAGAGCGAGTCTTACATACGAGTCCAAAAATTCTAGATAAGCATATAAAGAGAGTCAGTAACCTAAGCTGGAGGTAGCTGAGATACCTCATTAACGAACAGATGACCCTAGTAAGAGAAACTAGGAGTCAATGGCGAATAAAACTTAAAAACACCTGGAAAGATTAATTATAATTCATGAAAGATAAGTTAGCTACTTACTAGGTAATATAATTACTCATCAAAATTATTATAACTTTTCTTTCCAGATTTAGATTATGCAGGCCAACTGAGGACGAGACCAGCGAGCTAGAACCTATTGGGAATCTATATTTGAGTCTGTTTGTGTACTTATGCTTTCGCTGTTTAAAATTTGCATGGATTGTTTTTAATTTTTAAATAGTACTGATTTTAAATGTTTTACTTGATGTTTATGAAAATGTCTTGGAAAAGTTTGAAAATTTATGATTGGTTGTCGAAGTTTGTTATTGGCGTTAGTGGTAACTTCTGTTAATCGCGTTGTCGATGATCGAGTGTTACAAGGTGGTATCGGAGCCTAGGTTATAGGTTATGTAGATAGTCTAGAATAGACAGTATGGGTTCCTCTAGTCCAGCTCAGTGGTATCTCGCCTCGGTCAGGTAAGTGGTGCATATCTAAATTGTATGAAAGAATAGTATGAAAAGTTTGAAAGAATTGATTATGACCACTTAATTATGTGTGTGACAAAGATGGTAGTGTTAAAAGTTAGACTCTAATATGTCCAATGTGGACCCGGGGAATGAGGAATAGCTTGTAGAAGGAACTGCTCCAATAAAGGCGGTTTTGGAGCCTGCTGCTCCGTCGGCATCTAGCGATCAGCCGATTGTTGTTATTATCTTGGAGGCATTGCAATCGCTGATTCAGAGCCAAGTGAATCAAGCGGTGCAGAGCCGAGTGGATTAGGCGGTACAGGCAGCTTTTGCTGGTCTTGGGAGTCAGGCGGCTCCGACAGCACCTGTATCTAGTCATGTGACTCCAGTGTCTGAAGCACCAGGAGTAGGTGTTCAGGCAGTGATACCTCCAACAATTTCGAAGGAGCTACCTGGTACAACTGTAGTGATAGAGGCACCACCGCGGGTAGTAACTTATGGACGACGATGTGTCATGGAGGAAAGTGAATATATACGAGATTTTACCAAACTTGTCCCGCCAACTGGAGGAAAGGGGACTGATCCTGAGGCGGCTGAATGGTGGTTAGAATGTATTGAAACAAAGTTTACATTCTTTAACTGCCCAGAGAATCATAAGGTGCTGTGTGCTACATATTTGTTGGAAGGACCAGCCTATTTTTGGTGGAAGTCAAAGAAGTCGAAGATGGAGACTGGTGGAGCCCCAATTGCATGGGCGACATTCAAACATCAGTTTTGTGAGAAATACTATCCTACTCTAATGAGATTACGAAACCGAAAGACCTTTATGCAACTGGAACAGGGTAATATGTCAGTAGAGGAGTATGAGGGGGAATTCACTCGATTATCTAGATTTGTTCCTTTTATGGTTGCTATTGAGGAAGAGAAGACGAATCTTTTTATCCAGGGTTTGAGGCAAGAGATGCAGGGATCCATGTCTGCTCATGCTTCTCAAGATTTCGTCACCGCTTATAATGTTGCGGTGAAGTTAGATGCTACCACCCCCGAGGGTAATCAGGGTTCCAGCAGTCAGATGCGACCAAGTGGTAAACGAAAATTTACTCAAATATCCTCGGGTTCGCAACATCAGACAGTACCGCTATGAGTTGATCGTCGGCCTTCCTCAAGTGATGGGAAGGCAGTTTGCAGTAAGTACGGGTTAACTCATGCGGGATCTTGTAATGCTACAGACAAGACATGTTATAACTATGGTAAGACTGGACATCTCGCTAGAGTGTGCCATAGTGCAAAGAATGCTAATGTGATGCGCCCCAAGCGACCCGCTTTAGGAGGAGGAGGAGGTCAGTCCAGTGCTGGGGCACAACCTCAGGCTCGAAGTAAAGCCTTTGCCACGATGAGCAAGGCAGCAGAGGATGCCAGCACGGTGGTGACATGTACTTTACCCATTTATGGCTACTTTGCTTATACTGTGTTCAATTCTGGCTCGATGCATTCTTTTATATCATTATCGTTTGTTCGTTAAGCCCGACTTGGAGTAGAGCCTTTAGGTTATGAGGTTCTAGTTTCTACACCTTCAGGAGTCATACTAATGACTTGTGAAAAGGTGAAACTGGATAAAGTAGAAGTATCCGGCCAACCATTAGACGTGTTGTTAATGGTGCTAGATATGTATGATTACGATATTATTTTGGGCATGGATTGGTTATCTGCTCATCATGCCAGTATCGATTGTTATAAGGAGATAGTTTTTCACCCCCGATGGGGAAGCAACCATTAGACGTGTTGTTAATGGTGCTAGATATGTATGATTACGATATTATTTTGGGCATGGATTGGCTATCTGCTCATCATGCCAGTATCGATTGTTATAAGGAGATAGTTTTTTATTTTGGGCATGGATTGGCTATCTGCTCATCATGCCAGTATCGATTGTTATAAGGAGATAGTTTTTCACCCTGGGCATGGATTGGCTATCTGCTCATCATGCCAGTATCGATTGTTATAAGGAGATAGTTTTTCACCCTCGATGGGGAAGCAACCATTAGACGTGTTGTTAATGGTGCTAGATATGTATGATTACGATATTATTTTGGGCATGGATTGGCTATCTGCTCATCATGCCAGTATCGATTGTTATAAGGAGATAGTTTTTCACCCCCGATGGGGAAGCAACCATTAGACGTGTTGTTAATGGTGCTAGATATGTATGATTACGATATTATTTTGGGCATGGATTGGCTATCTGCTCATCATGCCAGTATCGATTGTTATAAGGAGATAGTTTTTCACCCCCGATGGGGAAGAGCTTCCGGTTTCAGGGTATGAAGCCGGGAAGTGTTCCCAAGACAATAACTGCTTTAAAGGCTAGGAAGTTGATTAGTCATGGGGCTGTGGCATTCTTGGCTAGTGTGGCAGAAGTGAGACGAGTTGATACAGATGTATCAGCTGTACCTGTGGTGAATGAGTTCCTGGATATCTTTCCTGATGAGTTGTCTGGCTTGCCACCAGAGCGGGAAGTCAACTTTGGCATTGAACTTGAACCATGGACGACACCTATCTCTAAAGCTCCTTATAGGATGACTCCCGCAGAATTGAAAGAGTTGAAGCTGCAATTATAGGAGTTGTTGAACCAGGGGTTCATACAACCTAATGTATCACCGTGGGGAGCTCCGGTGTTGTTCGTGAAGAAGAAGGACGGTACACTCCGTCTCTGTATTGATTATAGGGAGCTGAATAAGGTGACCATTAAAAATAAGTATCCCTTGCCGCAAATTGACGACTTGTTTGTCCAGTTTCAAGGGGCAGCAGTATTTTCGAAGATTGATCTTCGTTCTAGTTATCACCAGATAAGAGTCAAAGAAGAAGACATACCGAAGACGGCTTTTCGTACTCGATATGGGCATTATGAGTTTGTCGTGATGTCCTTTGGCTTGACTAATGCCCCTACAGTGTTTATGTAGCTGATGAATCGGGTATTCCAGGATTTTCTGGATTCTTTTGTTATTGTGTTCATTGATGATATCTTGGTTTATTCCAAGACAAACGATGAACATGCAGAACATTTGAGGAAGGTTTTGTTGGTTCTACGTGAACAAAGATTATATGTCAAATTCTCAAAATGTGATTTTGGGCTTCAGAAGGTAGTATTCCTTGGTCATGTGGTATCCAAGGATGGTATAGCTGTTGATCCAACAAAGGTGGAGGTAGTTATAGGTTGGGCTCGACCAACTACAGTTACTGAGGTGAGAAGTTTCTTGGGTTTAGCAGGATACTACAAGCGATTTATTAAGGACTTTGCAAAGATTGCAGCACCACTGACTCAGTTAACTCGAAAATGAAAGAAATTTGATTAGAGTCGAGCTTGTGAAAGTAGTTTTCAGGAACTCAAGGAAAGACTAGCGTCAGCCCCAATGCTTATTGTACCTGACAGTATTGGGAATCTAGTCATTTATAGTGATGCCTCTAAGCAAGGGTTGGGATGTGTACTTATGCAGAATGAGAGAGTTATTGCTTATGACTCTCGGCAGTTGAAGGATTATGAACGCAACTACCCAACTCCTGATTCAGAGTTAGCTGTTGTGATGTTTGCTCTGAAGATATGGAGACATTATTTGTACGGTGAGATGATACAAGTATATACAGATCATAAGAATCTCAAATATCTATTCACCTAGAAAGAGCTCAACATGAGGCAACGTCGATGGTTGGAGTTAGTGAAAAATTATGATGTGGAGATCCTACATCACCCTGGTAAAGCTAATGTGGTAGCTGATGCCTTGAGTCGTAAGATAGCTCACTCATCTGCAATGTTGATGAGACAACCCAACATTCAGATGGAGTTTGAACGAGCTCAAAGCTATTGGTCAGGGAAGCGACATCTCAGCTAGCTCTTATGACTATCTGTCCGACATTGCAACAACAAATTATTTAGGGTCAGCAGAGGGACCCTTATTTTGCAAAAACCATGAAGCAACTTGAGACTGAACAAGTAAAGGATTTCTTGATAACGGGGATGGATGTTTGAAGTGGCGAAATCGAACTTGTGTGCCAAACGATGTAGAGATCAAGAGGAAGATTCTTCTAAGGCACATGAGTCTCCCTACACCGTACATCCAGGTGTCACAAAGATGTATCAGGACTTGAAAACATGCTTTTGGTGGCCTAGAATGAAGAAAGATGTTGCTGAGCATGTGAGTAGGTATTTAACTTGTCAACAAATTAAGGCACCTAGACAGAAACCTGTTGGATTATTGCAACCTCTTAATGTGCCACAGTGGCCAATGGAAGTGGGAAGAAGTGACCATGGATTTCATAACAGGGCTACCTAGAACCCAGTCAGGGTTTACAGTGATATGGGTTGTTGTGGATAGTGACCATGGATCAATCCATGCCCAAAATAATATCATACTTGTACTCATCTAACGCCATTAACAACACATGTAATGGTTGGCCAGATACTTCTACTTTATCCAGTTTCACCATTTCACGAGTCATCAATATGACTCCTGAAGATGTAGATACTAGAACCTCATAACCTAAAGGCTCTACTTGAAGTCAGGCTTGACGAACAAACGATAATGATATAAAAGAATGTGTCGAGCCAGAATCAAACACAGTATAAGCAAAGTAGCCATAAATGGGTAAAGTACCTGTCACCACCGAGCTGGCATCCTCCGCTGCCTTGTTCGTCATGGCAAAGGCTTTACTTCGAGCCTGAGGCTGTCCCCCAACACTCGACTGACCTCCTCCTCCTCCTGGAGAGGGTTGCTCGAGGCGTATCACATTAGGATTCTTTGCACTATGGCACACTCTAGCGAGATGACCAATCTTACCACAGTTATAACATGTCTTGTCTGCAGCATTACAAGATCCCGCATGAGTTAACCCGCACTTATTGCAAACTGCCTTCCCATCACTTGAGGAAGGCCGACGATCAACTCATAGCGGTACTGTCTGATGTTGCGATTCCGAGGATATTTGAGTAAATTTTCGTTTACCACTTGGTCGCATCTGGCTGCTGGAACCCTGATTACTCCTCGGGATGGTAGCATCTAATTTCACCGCAGCATTATAAGTGGTAATGAAATCTTGAGAAGCATGGGCAGACATGGATCCCTGTATCTCTTGCCTCAAACCCTGGATAAAGGGATCCGTCTTCTCTTCCTCAATAGCAACCATAAGAGGAACAAATCTAGATAATCGAGTGAATTCCGCCTCATACTCCTCTACGGACATATTACCCTGTTCCAGTTGCATAAAGGTCTTTCAGTTTCGTAATCTCACTAGAGCAGGATAGTATTTCTCACAAAACTCATGTTTGAACGCCGCCCATGCGATTGGGGCTCCACCAGCCACCATCTTCGACTTCTTTGACTTCCACCAAAAATAGGCGGGTCCTTCCAACAAATATGTAGCACACAGCACCTTATGATTCTCCGGGCAGTTAAAGAATGTAAACTTTGTTTCAATACATTCTAACCACCATTCAGCCACCTCAGGATCAGTCCCCTTTCCTCCAAAAGTTGGCGAGGTAAGTTTCATAAAATCTCGTATATACTCATTTTCCTCCGTCATACATCGTTGCCCTTAAGTTACTACCCGCGGTGGTACCTCTGTCACCACCGCTGTACTAGGTAGCTCCGTCGAACTTGTTGGAGGTATTACTGCCTGAACACCTACTCCTGGTGCTTCAGACACTGTAGTCGCCTGGCTAGATATAGGTGTTGTCGGAGCCGCCTAGCTTATAAGACCAGTAAGAGCTGCCTGTACCGCCTGATCCACATGGCTCTGCACCGCCTGATCTACTCGACTCTCAATCAATGATTGCAGTGCTTCCAAAGTAATCACAACAGTCGGCTGATCTCTCGATGCCGACAGAGCAATAGGCTCCGGATCTGCTTCTGCTAGAGCAGTTCCTTCTACAGGCTGCTCCTCATTCCCGAGGTCCACATTGGACGTACCAGGGTCTAACTCTTAAATACTACCATATCTGTCACACATAATTAAGTGGTCATAATCAATTCATTTGAACTATTCATACGATTCTTTCATACAGTTTAGTTATGCATCACTTACCTGATTGAGACGGGATACCGCTGAGCCGGACTAGAGGAATCCATACTGTCTACAGAATCTATAACCTAAGCTCTGATACCAACTGTAACACCCACTCATCGACAGCGCGATTTACAGGAGTTACCATCGACTCCGATAACAAACTCCAACAACCAATCATAATTTTGCAAAAGATTTCCACAAAAAATGTTCATAAACACCAAGTAAAACATTCAAAACCAGTTCTATTTAAAACATTATTAACCAACATAAATTTTAAACAACGAAAACATAATTACATAAATAGACCCATACATGAATTTCCAATAGTCTCTAGACCATAGTCTCTAGCCCGCTGGTCTCGACCTCGGTTGGCCTGCATCATCTAAATCTGGAAAGAAAAGTTAAAATAATTTTGATGAATAATTAATTATCCAGTAAGTAGCTAACTTATCTTTCATAAGTTATAACTAATCTTTACACGTGTTTTTAAGTTTTATTGGCAATTGACTCCTAGTTTCTCTTTTTAGGGCCACATGTTTCTTACTGAGGTATCTCAACTATCTCCAACTTAGGTTACTGACTCTCTCTACATGCTTATCTAAAATTTCCGACTCGTATGTAAGACTCGCTCTCAGTCAAATACGATTTCTCTACTAATTTCTCTGGCGGCCTGTATAACTCATATACCAACGGTCAGGATTACTCATTCTCTCTGACTTAGCACACAACACGTTGGTCAGGAACTCTGCGGGAATTAATAAACTACAATACTCATATAATTAGGCCATGACTCCACCATCTATAAGCATATCCTAGAGTCATAACCTTTTCATTAACATGCTTAGCATACTCACATCTGATGCATGGTTTCAATATGTTTATAATGTTCGACACATAGAACATTCTAGTAATAATTTATAACATGGTTACATCACAAGCAAGCAGTCACAACACATAATCAGTCAATATTATCAAAGCACATATTAACATACTAAGCTCTTAATCATGTAAACAACATACTCGCATGTTGTAAAACAAGTTAAGAACTAGGTTAACGCACGATATGCTACTTACTTGGTTTCGAATACCTTTTTCCCTTGGTTGTACGTTTAATAGGGTATTTCAACCCAATTTCTTCCAATTAGACCTATATTTCACAATTTTCAAGATATGTATAGACCAATTTTGATAGGACAGGTCAAAAGGAGTCGAACGGGACAAGCCAGGAGATAAAATGATGACACACGCGCCTGCACACGCTCGGTGCGCTTCTCACGTGCCTGATCTGTGCACAGTCGCGCTCTCACTCTCGGACTCCCACGCGTCCCGCGTGTCTCTTGTTGGATCGGTATGGCAACCCTAGAGGGGGGGTGAATAGGGTTTTAACGATAAAAGTGTTTAAACTTGATTAATTTTTTCTAATGATAAAACTTTTTACAAATAAGTAGAAGATGATAATTACTAAAACAAAATAATTCAAGTCAAAACAATAATCAAGTAGAACATGCAATAAATCATAATAATAATCTTGAAATTAAATAGGAAAGAGTTAGAGAAAATGACACCGTAGTTTTATAGTGGTTCGGACAAACTCGACCTACTCCACTCCCCAAGCGCCTCTTGGGAATTTGAATAAAGAACTTTTCCGACTCTTTCCACGGATCAGAGCCAAACCGGTACACCGCTCTTTTTACGAGTTCAAGAGCAAACTCAATCCTTTCCACGGCGCAGGATCAAACCGATACAAGTATTTGAGTTTGATAATAACACACCACAACTCTCTCAAAGAGTAGATTTACAATTTGGGATACTCACAACTATTTCCTCACAATATAATAATAATCCCTCTCAAGAATAAGATGAAAAGAAATAAACTTGTAAGCTTGGAGAGAGCAACAAACAATGGAGACTTTGAACAAATGAGGATTGAAGAATGTATGTAAGTTGTGTATAATAAAAATGTGGGGAAGATGAGTTTATATAGAGGAGAAAAGTGGCAAAATGTAGGATTGAATATTGACCATTGGATTGTGTTAGGAATAATGGAAGGTGGAGATTAAACGTAATTAAATAAGAAAATTTTCTACATTCATTTATTTCAAAATTTTAATATAATAGTAATATAATATAATAATAATAAAAAGTTATGTGAGTAACGGTAAAATGAAATTCAAAATTTATTATTGAATAAATATAATAATATAATAATAATAAAAATGATGTGAGTAACTACCAAAATTTTAAAATATAATAATATAATATAGTAATAATAAAATTCGATGTGAGTAACGGTTATATTCAAATTTATATTTTGTAAAAATAATTTTATTTAGAAATGTAATAATAAGAAAAACTCCACCATTTGTTACTCTTCCAATATTATAAATGTCATACTTTGATATATTTTGATTTGTCCATCATTTTGATTTTGTTGCCACATCATCACGTCGGGTATGTTGTCTCGACTCTAATTTCTTCGTTTTAGCTCTGATTTGAGTAATTGAAAAGTTGTTGTAATCGTTATTCCCGACCTTATACTGTGGACAATTCAAAAAACTGAAAATAGTTAATAATTAAAAGTAGGTTTGTTATCATCAAAACATCAATAATTAATTCATTGAAATTAATTAATTGATGACAAACCATTTCAAGAAAAATTCATAAAAACCAATAATACACCATCCATGTAATAATATCAATACATACTAATATATTATCATAAATTTCACTCAAGAGCATATTCTCCTCTATATTAATGCCTCAAGAAATTATGAAATATCACACCAAGTAAATGATTCATAAATTATAAAACAACAAATTTAGAACATATTTTTCTTAATTTTCTCCCCCTTTGTAATCATCAAAATGAACAATTGAAAGAGAATGCATTTCATAATGACATAATGGCTCCCCCTAAAAACATGCATTCAAAAATTATAAAATTCAAGATATATCACAACGAATAATACCAAGCTCAAGCCTATTTTTGCAAAAATTTTCTTCATTCAATGGCTTGGTGAAAATATCGGCCAGTTGATTATTAGAGTTTACAAAATCAAGAATAATATGTCCATTTTGCACATGCTCTCTAATAAAATGATGTCTAATGTCAATATGTTTAGTTCTAGAATGATGAATAGGATTTTTAGTTAAATTAATAGCACTTGTATTATCACAAAATATAGGCACACTATGAAACTTTAATCCAAAATCACAAAGAGTTTGTTTCATCCAAAGAATTTGAGCACAGCAACTAGCAACCGCAATATATTCCGCTTCGGTAGTAGATAAGGCAACCTTATTTTGCTTTTTACTAAACCAAGAAACTAAGGAACTACCAAGAAATTGACAAGTTCCACTAGTACTTTTACGATCAAGTAAGCTTCCGGCAAAATCCGCATCAGAATATCCTACCAATTTAAATTCAACATTTCTAGGATACCACAATCCTAGATCAATAGTTCCGAGCAAATATTTAAATATTCTCTTAACAGCATGTAAATGAGATTCCTTAGGACACGATTGAAATCTAGCACAAAGACATACACTAAACATAATATCGGGTCTACTAGCGGTCAAGTAAAGTAAAGATCCAATCATACCTCGATAAGCTTTAATATCCACACTTTTACCTTTTTCATCCTTGTCAAGCTTAGTGGATGTGCTCATGGGAGTTCTTGCAATCTTACCTCCATTGAACTTGAATCTTTTGAGCAAATCTTTAGTGTATTTCTCTTGATTGATGAAGATACCATTCTTGAGTTGTTTGATTTGAAGTCCAAGAAAGAAACTGAGTTCTCCCATCATACTCATCTCAAACTCACTTGTTCGAGATCACCAAGAATAAGTCCTTGGGATGAGACAAGGCATACCTCCATTCTTTTGGCATTGATGAAGAACCTTCTTCCTTTAAGCTCATCTCTTCTTTACTCGTAACAATTTCTTTGTCGTTGTCACTAACGAGTAAATCTCCAAAATTTCTTTCTAAATCATCACTACAAATAGACTCATTAGAAATATTATTGCAAGATTCATCAAATACCACATGCATAGGTTCTTCAATAACTAAAGTTCTCTTATTGAAAATTCTATAAGCTTTACTAGTAGATGAATAGCCAAGAAAAATACCAATATCAGTTTTTGAATCAAACTTTCCAAGCTTCTCTTTGTTGTTCAAAATAAAACATTTACAACCAAAAACTTTGAAATACCCAACATTTGGAATTTTGTTATGCCAAAGTTCATAAGGAGTTTTATTTAATGAAGGTCTAATTAAAACTCTATTTAAAATATAACAAGCGGTATTAACGGCTTCCGCCCAAAAATATTTAGGTAAATCATACTCATTTAACATTGATCTAGCAAATTCTTGTAAAGTACGATTTTTCCTTTCAACCACACCGTTTTGTTGAGGAGTCCTTGGAGAGGAGAAGTCATGAGAAAAACCATTATCTTCACAAAATTTTTCAAAGGCAACACTGTTAAATTCTCCTCCATGGTCACTCCTAATTTTAGTAATTAAAAACCCTTTTTCATTTTGAACTCTTTTTACAAAACTAGCAAATCTTTTCAAAACATCATTCTTATGTTTTATCATCAAAACCCAAGTAAATCTTAAAAATCATCCACTATCACAAAAGCATAATAATTTCCTCCTAGCTATTTTAGAAGGGCCAAATAAGTCTATATGGAGTAGTTGAAGAGGTCTAGCAGTAGAAATCATATTTTTAGATTTGAAAGAAGACTTAGTTTGCTTACCCACTTGACAAGCGTCACAAATTTTATCTTTTTCAAATTTAAGTTGAGGAAGACCTC
The DNA here is from genome assembly GCF_002738365.1 of Cucurbita moschata. Taxonomy (NCBI): domain Eukaryota; kingdom Viridiplantae; phylum Streptophyta; class Magnoliopsida; order Cucurbitales; family Cucurbitaceae; genus Cucurbita; species Cucurbita moschata. Next base: position 259,148 of record NW_019268569.1, read on the forward strand.
TAACTAATGAATTTTTTGAAATATTTGAAATCAAGCACATACTAGCATGTCCTAGTCTTCTATGCCATAGCCAAGAGTTATCAAGCAAAACCGAAAGACATTTATCATTTGTAGGACAATCATTCAAATCAATAGTATACACATTATCGTCTCTATTTCCTACAAACAAAACTTTTCTATCACTAGCATTTTCAATTATGCAATTATTCTTATCAAATACAACTCTAAAACCTTTATCACATAATTGACTAATGGTCATGCTTTAAACCATCAACTAACAATACATTTTCAATGAGAGTACAAGAGTCATTACCTATAGTACCCTTACCAATTATTTTACCCTTCTTGTTATCACCAAAGGTTACTAAGCCACCATCCTTCTTGGAAAGATTGACAAACTTGGATGGATTACCCGTCATGTGTCAGCAACCACTATCCAAGTACCACTTATTTTTCTTGGAGGCTTTCAAACAAACCTAAAAACAAAGATATTCAAAATTGACCTTTTGGTACTCATACTTGTTTGGGTCCTAGAAAGTTAGTATTCACAAATTTAGGAATCCATTTCATATTTGCATTCATATTAAAGACATTGTATTTAGATAAGTAACAAGAATAATCTTTATGTCCAAACTTACCACACGAGAAACAAACGACATTATGCAAGAATTTATTTCTTAGACTAAATTTGTGTATTCTATTTTTATTCGAAAAATTATTTTCTAAAACATTGGTAAACTTTGTATTTTGAGAAACTTTTCTTCCTAAATGAATATTTTGAGAATTTTTCAATTTAAAGCACTTAGGTCTAATATGACCTTCAACACCACAATAATGACATATAGGCACAAATCTAGATTTATCATACTTAGATACAAATTTACATGTGTTAGATTTAGACAAGATAGGGGATGCTTTAACAAGATAGGGGATGCTTTAACAAATATTGTTTTAGAACTTGAAGGGGTAGAACATTCATCAATATAGCCTAATCCTCTTTTATCACCATATGACTTACCTCCTTCAAGTATTTTATCTAATTTTTGAGCACCTATTGTTAACATTTTAATAGATTCCTTAGCCCTACCAAGTTCTTGCAAATTATTTGATTCATTCTCTTTGAGCAATTTAATTAATTTATCTTTTTCACCACAATCATGCTCAAGAGTCTTGACTTTATCAATTAATGCATTTTTCTCATCACAATCAAATACATGCTTTTCACAAGGTACATCAATTTTAACAATATTATGATCCTTCTCCTTTAAGCAAGAAATTTCATTTAGTAAAGACTTATTTTCAATAATTGAAGTCTTATATTTCTTTTTAAGCACAACATACTTTGAACTAAGTTTTTCTAAATCAATTGTCATCTCATCAACAAGTTTAAATAATTCATGATAAGAAAGAGATTCAAGAGTTACCTCATCTTCTTGTTCATCCTCTTGTTCATCCTCTTTGTCACTATGAGCCATGAAGCAAAAATTTGCTACTTCTTCATCACTTCCACTTGCACTTTCATCACTATCATCCCAAGTAGCCTTCATTGCTTTCTTCTTGGATTTCTTAGATGATTTGAGGAGAGGACAATCCGTTCTTATATGACCCGGCTTTTTACATTCATAACATATTACCTCATCGTTTTTGCTCTTTTCACCTTTTGACTCTTTTTGATTTGTGAAATGTTTTTTTAATTGTTTCTTCCTTTTAATAAAATTTTTATACTTACATGTGAAGTAGGCGACATCATCTTCATCAAGGACGTCCTCATCTTCAGAGTCAACTTTGATGGACTTTAGGGCTATACTTTTCTTCTTTTTGGATTCTTCTTCCATGTGCCCGTTCATGGTAATCTCATGTGTCATGAGAGAACCAACGAGTTCATCCAAAGGAAGCTTTGTGAGATCCTTTGCTTCTTGAATCGCCGTCACTTTTGCCTCCCAACTTTTAGGCAGAGACCTAAGAATTTTTCTTACATTTTCGGAAGTAGAATATACTTTTCCAAGATTTTTCAAAGCATTTAAAATATTAGTAAATCTAGTAAACATATCACCAATAGGTTCATTTTCCTCCATTTTAAATAGTTCATAATTATGAACTAACATGCTAATTTTTGTTTCTTTAACTTGATTGGTTCCCTCATGAGTTAATTCAAGAGTTTTCCAAATTTCATATGCCGAAGAACACATACATACTCTATTAAATTCATCATTACTTAAGGCACAATACAGACAATTGATAGCACTAGCATTCAAAGAACATTTTTTCATATCATGTTCATCAAATTCATTTTCTAATTTAGGCACCTCAATATTATTAACAATTTTTATTGGAATGTAAGGACCATTACTAACATTTAACCACAATTGATAATCAACGGATTGCAAATAAATTTTCATCCTAGCTTTCCAACATGTATAATTTGTTCCATCAAAATAAGGTGGCCTAGAAGTTGATTGTCCTTCACTAAAACCATTTTTAACACGTAGGTTTGCCATAAGCTCGAACAATAAAGTTTAGATAAAAAATCTATAGGAGCAACCTGCTCTGATACCAATTGTTGGATCGGTATGGCAACCTTAGAGGGGGGGTGAATAGGGTTTTAACGATAAAAGTGTTTAAACTTGATTAATTTTTTCTAATGATAAAACTTTTTACAAATAAGTAGAAGATGATAATTACTAAAACAAAATAATTCAAGTCAAAACAATAATCAAGTAGAACATGCAATAAATCATAATAATAATCTTGAAATTAAATAGGAAAGAGTTAGAGAAAATGACACCGTAGTTTTATAGTGGTTCGGTCAAACTCGACCTACTCCACTCCCCAAGCGCCTCTTGGGAATTTGAATAAAGAACTTTTCCGACTCTTTCCACGGATCAGAGCCAAACCGGTACACCGCTCTTTTTACGAGTTCAAGAGCAAACTCAATCCTTTCCACGGCGCAGGATCAAACCGATACAAGTATTTGAGTTTGATAATAACACACCACAACTCTCTCAAAGAGTAGATTTACAATTTGGGATACTCACAACTATTTCCTCACAATATAATAATAATCCCTCTCAAGAATAAGATGAAAAGAAATAAACTTGTAAGCTTGGAGAGAGCAACAAACAATGGAGACTTTGAACAAATGAGGATTGAAGAATGTATGTAAGTTGTGTGTTATAAAAATGTGGGGAAGATGAGTTTATATAGAGGAGAAAAGTGGCAAAATGTAGGATTGAATATTGACCATTGGATTGTGTTAGGAATAATGGAAGGTGGAGATTAAAAGTAATTAAATAAGAAAATTTTCTACATTCATTTATTTCAAAATTTTAATATAATAGTAATATAATATAATAATAATAAAAAGTTATGTGAGTAACGGTAAAATGAAATTCAAAATTTATTATTGAATAAATATAATAATATAATAATAATAAAAATGATGTGAGTAACTACCAAAATTTTAAAATATAATAATATAATAATATAATATAGTAATAATAAAATTCGATGTGAGTAACGGTTATATTCAAATTTATATTTTGTAAAAATAATTTTATTTAGAAATGTAATAATAAGAAAAACTCCACCATTTGTTACTCTCCCAATATTATAAATGTCATACTTTGATATATTTTGATTTGTCCATCATTTTGATTTTGTTGCCACATCATCACGTCGGGTATGTTGTCTCGACTCTAATTTCTTCGTTTTAGCTCTGATTTGAGTAATTGAAAAGTTGTTGTAATCGTTATTCCCGACCTTATACTGTGGACAATTCAAAAAACTGAAAATAGTTAATAATTAAAAGTAGGTTTGTTATCATCAAAACATCAATAATTAATTCATTGAAATTAATTAATGTGAGATCAAGGGCTAATAAGCCAACATCTCTCACGCTCTCATCCTCAACCTCGCATTTTCTGCAATTTTCCCAACTTTTCCATTAATACCCGTTGTATCCTTAAGTCATATCTTACTTTTACAATCCGAATTTCATCTCAATTTCTTCTACAACTTTATAGATCTCCTTGTTATGATTCTAACACGCCCTATTTCATACAATATAGACCAATATCAAGATTTAAAAGTTCGGATAAATGAATTTTTCGTTATCTTTGGAATAAACACTTCAATCAACTTAAATCCAGAGCATTTCTGGTTATCCCCCCCCCCCCCCCCCCCCCCCCCCCCCCCCCCCCCCCCCCCCCCCCCCCCCCCCCNCGATTTACCGAACATATGTGTAAAATTCTCCTTTCTCTGTTTTTTTTTTCTTCCTATTCCTCTATTCTATGTTGTTAACCTTCTTACCGGACAAGTTTTCATTCCCACCAGCTCACAAACCCTTCTCTCCTCAACCTTCGGACATCTCCAACCCACGTGTGTCACTATCCTCTCCCTCCCTTACAGCAGCTGCTTAACGGCAACAGCTGTTTGTTTGTTTTTTTTTTTCTTTTTCAATTAATTAATTTATTTCATAATTATCATAATAATAATAATTATTATTACTATTAAATATCAATACAACACATTTATTTATTTATTTTAGATCATTCCAATTTCCTTTTTTTTTATTATTATTGTATGATAATCCAAAGATATATATATATTTTTATAAGGATAAATTTAATATAATTAATATTAGTTTTTGAATATTTTTGAATATTTTTTTAATCTTATTCATATAATAATGATAAGGATGTTCTTTACTTTGTTCAAATTCTAAAATAAATTACTACTAAAACTATGTTTTGAATTTTATTTTATTTATGAATAAAGATATTATTCAACATTGAAGAATTTAGAAATATATATATATATATATATATATATTATTAATTTAGTCTGAGTTATTATTTATTTATTATTATTATTTTTAATTAAACCGAGACTTCAGACTTCGTTTCTCGAGTTCCATTTTTGGATTCCTTCAATTCGTCTCTTCGATTTCGTTGGTCCTCTTCCACAGTGAAGAACTGATGCACCAAGAAGAAATCTGCGCCTGTATTCTTTGGTTCATTCGGAACAGTTCAAAGAGGATTAGCGGTTGAAATCAAGATAAATCTGAGCTGCTCAGGTTAATTTTGCTTCAAATCTGATTTCTAATTTCCCCTCATCCTCTCCATCCCCAAGGAAGAACTGCATTTAGATTTATGTTCTTTTGTTTGTTATCTCATGATTCCAATCGCCAGGCATTTTCTGTTGAATTACTCCGGTTGTGTTGAACTTTTGTTTCACTTTATAAAAGAGGAGGGTTGTATTTCTGCTATATTGATCTAGAAAAACCTCTTTTATTATGCTTTTGAGGTTGTGGGGGTTCGGTGAGACTTTCTGTGTCCTTGGTGATATTTTTATTTCTGTGGGGATTGGTGTGGAAGGATGAGAATCTCGCTTATTCTTCTGTTGCTGTAAGCTTCTTTCCCACAAATTATTAGTCGAATTAGGCTTCCACTGTTTCAAATGATTTTCCAAGATGGGGAATCTGAGGTTCGCTCTTTAAAATTTGTACTCCATTTTCTAAGGAAGAGTTCAATTTATTTATTTATTATGCATTGAATCTTATGATATGCCTCTTGAATCTTCTTTACCTTGTTTCTGTTACATGATCCGTAGTTGGATTCATATTAAAAAAAAAAAAAAAAATCCTGATCACTAAATCATTTTCCAGCATTCCACTACCATTTAAAACTATTTAGGTATGTCTTATTTTTTTTCAATTTCAATTTTCATAGATTCAAAGTTCGATCTAAGAGTTATTTATCCTTCGAACCAGCTCTCGGTTGGAATCAATTCTTTAAATTAGCTCTATTTGTGAAAGTTTGCAATGATTTTAGGACTAAGAGCTTTGCAAATCCAGCCATGGTGGGTGCTTATCATTTGCTTCAAATTCTAGATGATTTCTGTGTTGATATGATGCCTTCATCATGTGATGTCATTCTATTTTCAGAGTGAAATCTTTCAATGTGATAAATACTAATCTTGTGCTGCTATTCCCTGTTTAAACTTGGATTGAGTTGAACACCACATCTCTTTAACTTGAATGATTTGTCATATCATCTTTCAGGAGTCTATTTCATGTAATTGTTCTGTCTTCTACAAGTTTGAGTTCAAGAAATGTTTGACATTTATTTGGAATCTCCATTCTTTCTAGTGCCCTGGTTTTCAACGTGAACCCAAGAAACTGGACCTTCTGTTCCATCGAAGGAGCACACTATGCAAATAGCTTGTCAACCCCATCCACTGGTTTACTTCTCTATCAGGTCTCTCTCTTCTCTCCCTTGTGCGCGAAACTTCTTATTGTTATTTTCACTTCTAAATCGAAATTTGAATCTGAAATGCAGAAGCAGCTCTAAAAGACAAGATGAATGGAAGAACGTACAGAATTTGCATTCAAGAAGCTTAGTTAAACCTGTATTTTTGGAACCTCAGACTCATAAATTTGCTAGGCCACTGTGCAAAAACAGATTGTATGCAATCCCACATGAAGAAGATGGGCGCCCTTCTGCCTCGATGCCAGAGGACGTTAATTCGAAACCAATGCTTAATTCTATAGCAGAGGAGTTGGGGAATAAATGGTCGCCTCCAAGATATCTATGGAGGGGGCTATCAGTTCTTTTTCTAACTGGGCAGGTCATTATGAGGACTTTAAAGGGTAAAATCCATTGGAAAAATACTCTCCAACAGCTAGAGAGAGTAGGGCCAAGATCTGTAGGGGTTTGTCTTCTAACATCTGCATTTGTTGGCATGGCTTTTTCTATCCAATTTGTCAGAGAATTTACTCGGTTAGGATTAAACAGGTCTGTTGGTGGTGTACTAGCTCTGGCATTCTCAAGGGAGCTAAGTCCCGTGATTACGTCAATTGTGGTTGCAGGGAGAATTGGAAGTTCATACGCTGCAGAATTAGGAACAATGCAAGTCTCAGAGCAAACCGACACGTTAAGAATCTTGGGTTCAAACCCTGTCGATTATCTCGTCACTCCAAGAGTTATAGCCTCCTGCATTGCTCTTCCGATTCTAACTTTAATGTGTTTCACAGTTGGGATGGCATCAAGTGCTCTTTTGGCTGACAGTGTTTATGGTATTAGTATCAACATTATCATTGACTCAGCTCTAAGAGCTCTAAAATCGTGGGATATAATCAGCGCGATGATCAAATCGCAGGTTTTCGGTGCTATCATATCAATTGTAAGCTGTGCTTGGGGTATCACTACTTCCGGGGGTGCTAAGGGGGTTGGGGAGTCCACAACTTCAGCCGTTGTCATCTCTCTTGTGGGCATATTCATTGCTGACTTCACCCTTTCTTGTTTCTTCTTCCAAGGAGCTGGAGATTCCCTCAAGAACTGTATGTAAATTCATTGAGCATACTCACAAATACTTCTACATTATCCAGTGGGGAAAAGAGCATGTCAGAATCTGCTGTTTACATAAAACATGTCTCCAAGAAGTTTAACAAATGGGAAGCCATTGCAGGTATGTGTGAGCTTTAGTTTTTAATTGTTTTGGGCTGAAACAGCAACTTTCTGGGTTTTTTTTTTTTTTTTTGCTGTTTTCTTATTGTCTAGCAAAGAAGGTGCCTTTTTTACTTAGGATTAGGAGTCCACGTTATCTTCCACTTTCGATTCAGTTTAGGAATCTCAGCTCATGTTTTTAAGTAGAACTTATGACAAATAATATGATTTTGCCACTAGATGGGTCACTTAAAAACCCATCTAAAATTTGTAACAATTTAATCTCTCCTGTAAAAAAAATAATATTACAATAAAGAAAAAAATCAAAACATAGGTAACAAGTTAGTACTACGTTTTAAACCTACCCTTATCTTTTGCCCGTCCTAACGTCGATTAGAAATTGATGGCTGAAACTTAAATCTTAATTGTCTATAATCTTAATGAGGGAAAAGGAGCTGAGTTGAATTTTTTTTTTTTTTAAGTAACTCAAATTTTGGGTCGGTTGGATTAGTTACCCGAATAGAGTTTACAATCCAAATCAACCCTCTATTTTCTGATTGGGTTGGGTTTGGTTGTTAAGTTTAATCACTAACATTGGTTATAAAAGGTAAAATATTCTCCATCTTTGTAATAATTTTAGAAGTTTAGGGTAGGGTTGAGTTGGATTGTAACTCTATTTTTGGGTCGGTTGGCTTTGGTCATGTTGACCTAACTAAAAAAATATCAATTTCGAACTAACCTTTATATTTTAGATTTAGTAGTCTACTTAATCGGATTCTCGAATTATATGAACATTCTCGGTAGGAATGTAATCTAACAATGCAAACTTTACAATCAAACCAATCTTACCACCCTTAGTTACCAACTTAGCAGCCGTTACCAGCCAATGGCCCGGAGTATCATGCGGCCCCCTTACCACCTCAGCTGTATCGACATATTTTAGAAGCTTTTTGGATCGAACCGGGATGGGTGGTGCCTCTCCATAAACACCAGAGTTCAGAGCACGTGGTACCTGCTTTTGATCAGCAGCAGCTTGCTGTGTGAATGAAAACGTCGTGCTTAAATTCATGAGGAACGTCGACTTACGAGAAGCTTCAGGGGCAGCAGCCCACTCGGTTCTTCGGATGGTGCAATTGGGCAAGTGAGTGAACGGAAGGCGAAGGTGAAGTATTGTCTTAGGCCAGTTGCCCTTGCTGATTAGCTGAGCTCCTGTTACAATGTAAACACCATTACCATCATGCTGCAACCAGTTGGGATCATGCCTGACGACTAAACTGCACACATTTGAATAGCTTTTCCATTTTGATAGGTTCAAGGAATTGGCCACTCGAGTCGCTGTCATCGGAGCCCATCCACTGGCTTCGACCTGATACATCAGATGTGTCCATCAATCTGGCCATGACTTTTGGAAGACTGGTTAGATGCTGTCCATGTAGAGCCAACCAATTGGATTTCTTCCCTTCTAAATACAGGCGAAGGCCAACCAACGGTTTCCTACTACTTGTGACCTGAAAGGGAAATTTAAATACCGAATCAAGGTCAATAGTGAATGTGAAAGTGAACTGTAGAGAGGGGCAAGTGGCCCTTTTCCTCTGATGCCCAAGAGGCAACTCACAAAAGTATGGTTCCCATTGTGTTGGAATTTGGAACTCCAAGAAGTATTGCAAGTCCCGTAAAGAAGGCTTATCTATAATAGCAGATCTATTTTGATAAATTAACGAAGAATGGCTTTAATCGTAGAATTAAACTTCAGGATAGGGAACAGTAATACTATTTTGAGAGAAGGAGACCGGACCGATCAACTAATGAACCGACATAATCAGAGGCTACTCAGCTCAGAGAAGTCGATAAATGCAACTAGGACGGTAACTTCTAGGATTATTCGATACATCCAATTTGAAAGAATAAAATTCATTAGTGTTAAAAAAAAAAAAGAAAAAAGAAACTCAAGAACCAAACTGCTGAGTATGGTATTATAGGTGTTGCAAACACCAAAAAAACTCAACTAATCCTTGAATAAAGCCTTTTGCAATATCCTTCTTCTTTAATTTCTGCCAATTAAACGGTTTCTATGATCTTTCTAGCTTCTCAGGTCTGGGATTGGACAACTAGTGCTCCCTTCCTCTCATTATACATTTTTTTTATTTTCAATACAACTCTTTGACGAGGGAAGAAACGGAGCATTCCTTATAAGGGCGTGAAAAACCTCTCCCCTAGCGGACACGTTTTAAAATCTTGAGGGGAAGTCTGAAAGGAAAAGCCCAAAAGAAAACGCTATCTGCTAGCGGTGAGTTTGAGTTGTTACAAATGGTAGCAATAGCCAGACACCGAGTGGTGTGTCCGCGAGGACGCTGGCCCCCAAGGGGGGTGGATTGTGAGATCCCACATCAGTTGGAGAAGGGAACGAAGTATTCTTTATAAAGGTGTGGAAACCTCTTCTTAGTGGACCATTTCAAAACCTCGAGGGAAACCCTGGAAGGAAAAGCTCAAAGAGGACAATATCTGCTAGTGGTGGGCTAGGACCGTTACAAAATCCGTCCTATCCACCCACAAATATTAGAACTTGGAATTGCCATCAACCAATTCGATATGAGGAAGAAAAGAACTACAAAACTTAGCCTAGCAATGGACTAACTACGTATGCGAAAAAATATAAGGAAGCAAAAGGAAGTAGAGTCAACAACTTATTTTGGTAACCAGTCTCCACTCAAATCAAACATAGAATTAAAATATCCCGAAGGAACTTTTCCGTGTATGGAAGATTTCTGATTCAATGTCTCAGACATCTAAGCTTCCTCAAAAAAGAAGAAATAAGGCCCAAATTCTAAGCCTTCAAAGAAGAAATTACAAACAACTTGCACTCGTTCCCTTCTCCAATCGATGTGAGATCTCCAAATTCACCCTTTTCGGGGCCTAACATCCTTGCTGGCACACCGACTCGTGTCCACCCCCCTTTGGGGCTCAGGCTCCTCACCGACAAATCATCATACCATTTGTAACGACCCAAAGTCACTGCTAGCAGATATTGTCTTTTTTGGGCTTTCCCTTTCCGGCTTCCTCTCAAGGTTTTTAAAACATGTCTGCTAAGGATAGGTTTCCACACCCTTATAAAAGGCGTTTCGTGTGGAATCTCACAATATCGTACAATCAAGAAGATAATTAAACTGCAAAAATTCTTCTAAAAATTGGATGTTTGAACATCAGTAAAACTCGCGACTGTGCTGAATTCCAGCTCTTTAAGAGAGACAGGATAAATAAAACAGATAAAGAGCAACTTCATGCTACCTATGCTGCCTACATTTCACCTGTTAATCATATTTAACCCAACTTTTTGAATTTTAAACTTGATCCATGAAACTAAATTAAAAAATTACTCACAGAGTGATATGATAAACTAGTGTTCAATAGCGTTGGTGGCCGGAATTGGGTCACGTTTCCATCAATGGGTGCTAATTTAGTCCCGAAAAGATGAGCCTCGATATGAATAGGGCGTTACTACAACAAGATAAATCCGAACCTAAAATGGTAGGAAAATAGATTGATGAAGTTTAAAAAAAATTACTTTTGGTTATTTAAATTTGAACTTGAAATTTGAATATTTGACCTTCGGAGGATCTTTAATATTTTTTTACCACCATTAGTGGAAGAATAGGAATTTAAACCAACTTTAAAGAAAGAAATAAGATAATTACTGCTGATAGCCAATATTATCAATATGTTGTTCTTTTTCTTTCTTGTCGGCCTCCAGCTCGATTTGTTCTCTATTTGCTGCAGCATGCACAAGATTTTCGAAATTGCGGGAAAGCTCTGATGCCAAATAATAAGAAATCACTGTGAGTGAAGTAAGATTTGAATTATATTGTTAATCGAATATCTCAAGGCAAGAACAGTTATTTGATATTTGAATTATTTTATAAACAAGATTGATTATGTCAAGCTTGAATGATTCTAAAACATGTAACCTAAACTTCATAGAATTATAAAGAAACTTAGTCATTGGCGGAAGGAAAAGGTAAGAACATTTAGCCCTAATGGTAAGGAATCACTCCAACGAGAAGTAAGATTTGAATTATCTTGTTGATCAAATATCTCAAAGCAACAACACTGTATTGAGATTCGAATCACTCCACAAGTAAGATCGATCATATCAAGTTTGAATGATTCTAAATATGCAATCTAAACTACGTAGAATTGTAAAGAAACTTAACCTTCGTGATAAAGGAAATAAAAAAAATATTTTTTTTACTCCATTTTCCAAGTCTCCTTTATATTTCCATGTTTTATATAAGCTTAATCCAGAGAGAGAGCTCACTATACCATCAGGTTGCCACATTTGCTTATGAAACAATAACAACTTATTCCGAGCTCCTGTCACCTAGCGCAGTAATAATACGGACTTTCTTCCGAGCTTTCTTTTGCTTCATTGTTATTTAGACAATACCGGAAATGACTTACTTGGTATAGGTAGCCTACCTCGCTTTTGACCGACCAGCCCTCCTTGTTTGAGGGAAGATTCCAATTCATGTAAAAAAAACTAAAAGCAATCATGAGATCTTCCAATTTGGAATAGCCTCAAAAGAAAGCTTTTGATCCTACCGGAGACATTTAAGGAGTTGTAACCTTCATATTTTATGACTATAATTAGTGTAAATATAACCTAAAAGAAAACAAAAAGTCTTAAATCTTAAAATACATGAACCAAACTCTATAAATCTATTTTTCAATGAAATCCCGTTTTAAGTATCTTTGTTAAGAATATTTAGTATTGAATTATAGTTTATTATATATATATATAATATTTGATCTTTTATTATAGACAAATATTCTAAAAAAAATTACAAGGATATGGAAAGAACCATAAAGATAAAGATACATATGGTAAGTCGTAATAGAAGATAAATATCGATAGAAATAGAGAACTTTCACACCGTTTACGGTGAATTCTCAATTTTAAAAGTATATATATATATATATTTGTTTAGAATTTTGTTAAAGTTTGAAGGATATTATTAGTCCCTTCCCAGTCATCTGTACAAAAAAAAAAAAATCTCAACCCAACCGAACGGTGGTGACGTGGCCGTAGCTAAATGCCACGTGGACCCAGAACTTGTGCCACGTGAACACAGCAGTGCTGCCACGTGGAGAAATGCATGCAATTTCCCGCGGCCATGGCGAAGGAATAAAATGAAATAAGGAATCACAAAAATCTTGATCGGAGAAAAATAGTTGTAAAAAAAAATAATAATAATAATAATTAATGTCGACGCAATCGAAAATTCCGGGGGAGGTGACTCACGCCAGCACCGCCGTGCTGGAGACCGCCACCGCCGCCGTCCAACGCTTCCGACCGATCAACCAGATCCACCAGCACCTCTGCGCGTAAAAGCTTCCTTCCACAATCAAATCCCATTTGATGTTTTTAATGTATAATTTTTAATTTGGATGAATTTGAATTAGGTTTCATTTCTACTCACACGACATGACGAGGCAGCTGGAGGCTCACCACTTCTGCGCCCACCTGAACGAGGAGGTCCGACAGTGTCTGATCTACGACAGCCCCGAGAAGGATGCTAGGCTCATAGGTGAGAATATTTGCTAAAATCATTTAACTGAATGTCTTAAATTCTCTATTTATAATTATTTATAAATGACAGATAATAAATGGAAAGAGCAGTAAATGGATATAAGATCTAATTCAGTATTAAATATTGTTAACGATAGGGATTGAGTATATTATATCGGAGAATCTGTTCCTGACGTTGCCCGACGAGGAGAAGCGTTTCTGGCACTCGCACGAGTACGAAGTGAAGAGTGGGACTCTGTTCATGCCGGGCGTGCCCGGGGCGATCGAGCGGGTGGACATGGAGAAAGTGTGCAAGACGTATGGGAAAGTATTCCATTTCTGGCAGGTGGATCGAGGCGACATTCTACCGCTGGGCATTCCGCAGCTAATGATGGCGCTAACGCGGGATGGGCAGCTCGATCCGAGTCTATCACTAAGTAAGCGAGTGTGTGTGCTTGTTGTTTCACAAATTCATTTGAAGATGATGATTGATTTGATTTGATTTGATTCGATTTGATTCGTAGAGGTTGAGACACGATACGGGGTGTCGTTTGAGGAGGAGAGGAGGAAGAGGGAGAGCATGTCGGGGCCGGAGCATGGTGTTCATCCGATGGCGAACGGCGGTGGGGGAGGGCTGAAGACAGAACTCAGGGAGACGGAGGCGGCGGCGGCGGCGGCTTCAATTCCAAGAGTCTTCGTTTGATCTTAGATTATATTTGTGAAGTTGTGTTGTTTTAAATTATGGATAAATAAATAAGAGGTAGTGGTGCTTTCTGCCATAAAATTCCAAACAAAATTTCACAAATGTTTTGACACACAAATTGCAGTATGAACTCAACTATGTAAAGTCTACCTTCAGGTCGCTACCTCTTATTTATGCGGAATATAATTTTATATTCCTAAACTGACCTTCAATTCCCTACGTACGAGCGTGAATCTCCACATGGTTCGTTCACACTCCTTGAACCCATCATAGTCGAGTAGTCGAGCAGCAGACTCTTTTTAAGTGTCGTGTGTGGCATGATCAAGCGTACAACACGTGATCATCATTTAATCAAAGCGTACGCATTTGTACTCATCATCATACTCATCATCATAAAAGTGGAAGGGTCATGTTCTATATGTACACAAAGAAATGCATGAGATTCTTATAGTCTTCGTCCTCCTTAAAACGTTCTTAAGGCACAAACAACATCATCATTTTAGCATGCATCGTCATCATTCTAAACATATCATATTCATTGTATAATATCATTGAACGTCATCATGTACTTATATACATCATGTGCCAATGCCACAAGGCACGTCGTTATACATCAAACAATAGTCTAGCTTGTTTGGTCTTTAGAGAGCTGGCATTTCCCTCTGGATGTTGTAAACCTGTTTCAAATGTCAATGTGGATAACATCACTGTGGATTGTTTTCTGTTAGGTTGTTCAATGTCTTTCATTAGTATTTTACGATTCTAACTTGAAATTGTGAAAGGTAAAAAACGTAGGAGACGGATTTAAAATTGTCAAATTGAGCCGATTGAGACGTTTTTTAGTCGAATGACTACGTAGAGCCGAGCCGTGTAGTCGAGAGGGTTCTTTTTGCTGCAAGTTGACACGTGGCGCAATAGAGCACTGACGTGTGTGCAAGTTGAGTCGGGTCGAGGTGCAGGTGCTAGGTCGCGACGTGGGTTCTAGGTTGCGGCACGGGTGCTAACCTGCTACAGGTGGACCTTAAGTGAGCCTTGGCTTGGGCTGGTTTCGTCTTTGGGCTGTAGGCGATCTCGGGTTGCAGGTGTTGGGTTCACGGTTTCAAGTCGCTGCAGGTGAATTGGGCAAATGTGGTTAATTGGGCAGACGTGGTTATTTTTCATGTCTCTCCTTTATACGTCGTTTTTGACAACGTTTCTCGTCCTTTTTCTTCCCCTGCCTCTCTACAAACCTCTCTTCTTCCCTTCCACGAAGTTTTGTTATTTGTAGATGCCTAAAACGACTATCTCATGAAATTCTCAAAAACTCAAATCTAGTTTTCCGATGAATATGAATGCTATTAAGGCATGAAATGTACCTTAGGTGTGCGTATAGACGTCGATGATCTCTTTCATGTCGTGGGCCTTCCGTTTTAGGCGTCGGTTTGCGGGTTTCATCTTCACCCAAAAATTTTGCCGAATCTCTCTCTCTCTCTCTCTCTCGTTCCCTTTCTTTGTGTTCTCTCTTACAGATACACTGTGAGGGTTGGCTGGAGCGTGGGTGTTCATTTGGTGATCCATGGGGCGTGCCTGTGCTTGCCCAAGAACTCCAACGCCTAGCTGGAATTTTGGAGCTCCGGCGGGGATTTTCTTTTTTTTTTAAATGGAACGTTACATTATATACCCCTAAAAAGAGCTTTCATCTTCGAAAGTCTCAAACTCCTTTATTAATTAAGGGTATTTTTTCTCTTATTTTGTACTCGCGTTCCCATATATAGCTTATTCAGTGTGATGATTCAACCATAGTACTTTGATGAATGTGATATCCCTGTTACGTAGGGTTTTCACTTCACGAGCTAGGATTTTTATGCGCTTTTCTCGTAACTTAAGTCTTCACTAAGCTAAAGTGGCTCGTAGTCTACTATGTGGATAGGGTCCCTCGTGTACTTCCTTAGCATTGTCACCTAGCATACATTGTGTATGCTTGAGAGGGAGGGCGTAGGGCTAGTCTATACGCCACTGGACCGATTCGCTCGAGAATTTTGAAGGGTTCAATGAATCGATAGCTAAGCTTTTCCTTACGCTCGAACCTCAAGACACCCTTCATTGGTGCCACTTTTATGAATACTAGGTCCCCTACCTTGAATTCTAAGCTCCTACGCCTAACATCCGCGTAGCTTTTATGTCTACTTTGAGTGGTACACATCCTCGCTCTAATTTTCGGAACGACCTCATTGATAACTCGAACCAATTCGGGTCCTACCAATTCTCTATCACCCACTTCATGCCAGCATAATGGGGATCTACACCGTTTTCCATATAAAACCTCGAACGATGTCATCCCGATGGTTGCCTGGAAGCTGTTGTATGAAAATTCCATCAGTTGTAGTTTGAAATCCCAGCTTCCTTTGAAGTTCAGTACGCAAGCGCATAGCATGTCCTCTAGAATATGATTTAAATGCTCCGTTTGACCATCCATTCGAGGGTGGAAGGTAGTGTTGAAGTCGAGGCAAGTACCCAATGCTTTCTGGAGTCTACACCAAAATGCCGACATAAAGCGTGGTCTCAATCCGACACTATCAACCCTGGGACTCCATGCAACCTCACTATCTCTTTCACATACAGCTGAGCCAAATTATCAACGGTATATATTGCCTTTTTCTGGCAGGAAGTGTCCCGACTTTGTCAATCTGTCGAGAATTACCCAAATTACCGTAGAGCCCTTCAACGTTCTGGATAGTCCTATTATGAAGTCCATGACCATATTTTCCCACTTCCACTCTGATATACTCGGGGGTTCTAACATCCCTGCCGTCTTTTGTTCGGGAGCTTTTACTTGTTGACATATTAAGCACATTGCTCACAAACTCTGCGACGTCTTTCTTCATACTTCGCCACTAGAAGTGTTGTTTCATATCTTTGTACATCTTACTATTCAACGCCCTAAGATGTTAACATCACTATCACGTATCCCAAGGAAATCATCAAATTTATATAGGTCTTATATCATATCATATTGATATGAATCAAGAGACATCAATCATACAATATACTTCAATGAAGATGTGAAGAAAATATTGTTGAAATTATCAAAAGATATTTCAATTCATGTCACATTGATGAAAAATGAAGTTTCATGTCATAAATTTTGGGTGGATTATAATTTAGAGTAATTTAGAGTTATTGTATTTCATTAATGAATTTTAGGACTTTTTATTTTCATTAGGTTACAATTACATAATGGTTAATTATGACCGTTACAACTTTGGATGCCTTTAATAGTTTCATTTTGAAGCTATATAAAGCCATGTATGTTGTATTTTTAAAGAGACTTGGAAAATATAGTAAAGGAAGCATTTGTGCTTTTCTTTAGCCAATGACTAAGTTTCTTTGCAGTTCTACGTAGTTTAGGTTGCATGTAGAATCATTCAAGCTCGACTTGATCAATCTTGCTTGTGGAGTGATTCGAATCTCAATCAAGTGTTCTTGCCTTGAGATATTCAATCAACAAGGTAATCCGAGTCTTACTCCTGATATGAATCCAACAACTTATCACTTCCATGTACCCAAACGAGCAATTACAAGAAGCAATACAAAAGAAGATTCAAGAATCAAATCAAGAAAATAATGGAGTGGCTGATATTGGAAAGTGATTAGAAGACTTGCCATGGGTAGTTGAACTACTGAGACAATGTATGAATGCCTTATTTTCTTCTATTTATATTTAATAGCATTTATTAATAGTCTGTATGAATGCCTTATTTTCTTCAATTTGTATTTAATAGCATTTATTAGTGATTTGTAGTTGGAAGCTGAACTTTATTATGTTGAAGTTATCTTTTGGGCTTATTTAAAGACATGTAACATTCATGTTTGGGACGAATGGTTGAATACAGACAAAACCTTTGTGTTTTCTTGATACCCTTTTGGTGTTATTCTTTTTCAAACATTGCTTTAGGTTTGATATTTAAACTGATTCATTGAATTAGTTTTGATGAAGCTAATTCTGGAGTGAATTGTCTTGGTATCTAACAGTGACTATTATAGATTCCAAGTTCGATCTAAGAGTCATTCATCTTCTAACCAGCTCTTTGTTGGAATCAATCCGTTAAGTTAGCTTTCTCTGTGAACATTTTGCAAGGGTTCTGAAGAACCTCTAGCTTTGCAAATTCCAGCATTGTAGGCGTTTATCAACTCCCCCTGTAGTGATTTCCACATATCACATATATGTTGGGTTTTATGTCCTAAAACTCATAGTTTGTAAACAAAGATATATTCTATTTTCAATAAAGTTATTATTGATGTTTATTCAGTAAAAATTGTTATTGAATAAAGTGAACTTTACGATCATTAATCTAAATCCAATAAACTAAGAACACTCTGGCTATAGTATGATTACTTGAACTATATGTAGAGACATAAGAGTAGATCAAGTTCAAGTATATAGTCAAAATGATCTATAGTATAAGGATAAGGCTGAGTACCTTATTCTGGGGACACTATGGATGCGGCCCACTTTTGTATATGATATAAACAATGTGATCACTAAATTGTGCATGTGGAGACATGTGAGTGGGGGGCGTCCTATGCAATGAGTATTGCATAAGATCGGACCATGAAGAAAACCACTCTCACTTTATAAAGTCGTTTACTGTTGAGACTGATTTTCTTTTCATTCGATAACCTAGGTAACTCGGTTTTAATCCTGAGCTAACCATGAACTCCTGTTTATTCGGAATTATCCTTAGATTTGCATGGGTGAGAGTGGCTCTAGTTCGCCGACTCAACAGGCCTCCCATTTCAGGGGTAAGACTAGGTGAATGGCTGGGGATGTGGGGTGCAAGACGGAATTCACTCCTACCCACTTAGGGATAGAAGAAAGGTAGTTCCCTTAAGCACTGACTCCAGGTCTTGAACAAGGGGCCCCACCCTCTTATTGGCCTGAGAGGGATTTGGTTTACTGGTTGGACCACAAACCAATTGTTCATTAGAGGATCAGTGAGACATAAGGAACAAGAAGTAACTTCAGGGGTAAAACGGTAAATTGACCCAGCTCTAGTTACGAACAACCTGTGAAGGATCGACTTACTAATCATGGTTATATCAGATGGACAGAAATATATCTATAGTGAGGGGAGTGCAACTACTAGGCTATAGTGGAGTGTCCTAGTAGTTAACGAATGTTGGTTAACCAGGTTAATGAGTTTAATCGGTTAATCTTGGATCGTTGGAGCCCATGATCTATAGGTCCATTAGGTCCCTCTGCTAGCTCATATCGGACTAAACCATAGAACAATGTGACGAGTGAGTTCGAAGTGTTCGAATTCAAATTAGGGAATATGCGTTACATATATACGATATATTTAACCGCAATTTTGTTTTATTTACGAATTAAACGAAAAGAGAGAATGTGAGATATTTAAATAAGATTTAAATATCTTAATCAATTATGTGTCGGAATTGATTGGGATTGGCATTTGAATTAATATTAAATATTAATTAAATAGTTTAATTAATCATTTAATGTTACTTTAATTTGAAATTCATTATTCAAATTAATTGTTGAATTAAAATGAAGAAAGTCAAAATGTTGACTTTCATCTAATGGAAAAATCCATGTTAGTGGAATTTTGAGGTGTCAAAATTTGGTTTAACCAAACTTGCATGTTTGCCAAATAAACCCCACAAGTTTGAGTGGAATTTTGAGTGTCAAAATTTGGTTAACTCAAACATGCATGCTTGCCACATAATCCCAAACTCTTGAGTGGAATTTTAAGTGTCAAAATTTGGTGATCTCAAGTTTGCATGAACATGCAAACTTGACTCTTTAAATAGAGTGATCATGATACTTGGAGGGGATTCTTCATCTTGATGAAAAACCTTGAGAAAAACTTCTCACAAACACTCTCTTTCACATATACAAAATCCCTCCCAAGTTTAGTCACTCACCGGATTCCACAATCCCGTTCTAAGGCCGGAGGATAGTGGAGAAGACCTAGTGGTGGTTCGAAACCGGTTCGTGAGGCAAAAGGAGTTCGAACTACAAAAGTTAGTACTTAAACTGATTAAGTTTTAATACTTATGAACATGCTAGTGATTTACAATAATTGATGTTCTAAAAGTGCCTAAGATCCAAATTGCTTCCGCATGTGTTATATTAACACCATCAATATACCACTAAATATGGCTAGATTGCATACCTGGTAGCGATGAGGTGTGTCGTCGAACTAAGTCACATAGGTGTACAACTCTTTGTCCTAGGCTACAAAATCTAAAACATGACAGCTCTAATACCAATGAGACACGACCCAATTTTTGAGGCTTTGAAACTCAAATCGATACTAAAAAAAGGTGAAAGCAAAAACAAATAAAAATAAAAGATAAAAATTCGACAAAGTTTAACTTAAAAAAAAAAAAAAAACTAAATACAAAATTAAAGCTAGTTATAAGACGATGTTCAAAATACTACAAATGGGCAACGAGTTTGGAATAAAATTATAAAACAAAATACAAAGGATTCCAAAATGTAAAAATAGACTGACGCTATGAAATGACCCTCTTCATGACCATACAACTTTTGAACACTACTCCATCTCGACTGACAGTATGCGAACACTTAAAAAAGAAAGGAGAAATGGATAAGTATAAAAACACTTAGTAAGAAGCCTACTTATAGGCTCCCATCGCATCCATGACCTAACAGGTGACCACATGATTTACTCTGGGCTCTAGGTGTAAGTAGATCGACAAACCAAAACCTTATTTAAGTTGACTAAAAAGTCGGAGGCCATTCTAAGAAAACCAATAAGCCCAATGGTCGATCATCGAAGAAATTAATAAACCCAACGACTAATCATCTAGGAATATCAACATGCCTAAGAGTTAAAGTTTAGTATGATTTATTATGAATATAGTTAATTAACTAATTATATCAATTTAACAAAATTAATATACTTAATTATGTGATAATAATTGGTTAAAATATTTACTTAATTCAGTTTTACAAATAAAGATTTATTAAATAAATGCTATTACTTAATTACTTAAATTATTAATTAATTAGTTAACAATATCGTAAATAGATTTAATTATTAAATTTTTTTTTTCAATAATTATAACTAATGACTTATTGTTTATTTATAATCAAATAATTATTTATTAGGATAAATTTTAATTTTAAGAATTTTAAAAATCTAAAAACATAAAATTTATGATCGAATTCCCCAAAATACCCATGGTCGCATCCTTTCTGCGGAGGCTAGTACTTAGAGACTGATATATAAGGAGAAGGATCTCTCTTCCGAGCCCTAGGATACTCGTTGGCGTGCTTCACCCAATTGCCTCGGGAATTTCAATTTCTCCCCACAAAGAATTCCATATACCAAGCTGAAACTCTGTGGATCATACACCAAATTCAAACATGACGGATTACGATGGGAGGTACGAAGGTAATGGGGAAGATGCAGACAACTATGGCGATGGTTTTTCTCCTCAAGCTCGTGGTGGCAGCCATGGTGGCCACGACACTCACAGTGATTCGAAATCTCAGGTATTTTGTATTCGATTAATCCATGGCGATTCATTTGTTATGTTACGGTTTTGGTGGGATTTGGGGAATCGATGGTACTGCTGTTCCTAAGCTGAAATTATTCGTATTTTGTGTTCCAAGTCGTGTTCAATTATCGCGTTCTTTAGTTTCAGAAAACACTGGAACTGTCGAAGTTGGACATTTTTTGTTGTAGTTTGTGTTTTGAATGCTCTGCAAGACTGAAACATCACCTATAACCTTCCGTTTTGAGTCAATAAAATGACTTCAAGTTCTGTGATTTCAAATACTAATTCTTTATCTTGTTTGGAATGGTAACGTAATTAACTTTCTTTGTTTGGATGTTTGCGTAAATGAGAATGACAATTTTAGTAATACAGCGTTCCAACCATGATTTGTTTATTCGAAATTCGAATATAACAAGGTTAAATCAGCAATTTATACTTATATTCTATGAAATCCGAAGAAATCTAGCCTGTCTCGAAAACTTACTAAGTGAATTTTTTTTTTTAATTCATTTAGGATTTTAAACCCTACTATTTTTCACGGATAAGAAACGCTGGAATTCGTTTGAAATCCATTAGTATTTGAAGTTACTCTAAATCTTGGAGAAACGAACAGACCAACTTAATTCTCGGTGATTTTTTTTGTTCATTGTGAGACAATGTATAGTCGAGGTTAGGCAATTGGGTGGATTGTGGGAATTGGTTCTGTTTCTACTGTTCTTCCCTTTTTTCCCACTCAAGTTGGAAGTTTTTCTTGTATTCTATTCCTTAGCTTGGGTTGAGGTTTTCCTCCCCTCCTCTTTTATATTTAATTTTATGAATGAAATGGTTTCTTATATAGTAAAAGATTATGAAGAAACCAAAATCTTACTGACAAACTATTCTTTTACAGCATGGTTCTCGAGAATATGAAAGGGAATCTTCAAAAAGTCGAGAAAAAGAAAGAGATAAGGGGCGGGATAGGGAGAAGGACAGGGAGAGGGATCGGGACCGAGGTAGAGAAAGGGATAGGGAGAAAAGCAAGGATGGGGAAAGAGACCGGGAGAAAGACAGGGAAAGGGATCGTGACAAGGACCGTGATAGGGATCGTGACCGTCATCATAGAGACCGCCATAGGGATCGAGGTGAGAGGAGGGAAGGGGGCAGAAGTAGAGATGATGATGATTACTACAGGAGTAGAGACTACGACAGGTAATGGATTCTGTATTTATTTGCCCAGCTTCTTGTTCATAATTCATTCTTGGCTCTTACCTTATGCACTTTCGGGGTTTAGGGATTTATGTTGGGTTAAATTTCATTTATCAATGGAAATTAAATTGACTTTTTCATTTATAGGCGGAGAGACTATGATAAAGAACGAGAAGACAGACATAGACGTAGGTCTCGTTCTCGCTCAAAGGGAATACCTGAACATAGGTCAAGGTCCCCTTCTCCGTCGCGGTCAAGATCACGCTCCAAAAGGTTGGATATGGGAGTTAATAGCTATATTTTTCTTGTATACAACTTCTCTGTACATCCATCTGAAGTCTATGGGTGGAAAATTAGTAGGTTCAAACAGTTTGAATTTTTACTGAATTTATATTGCTTTACGGGGGAGTTTAGCAGATGTTAAATATGAGCAGTAAGATCATATGTTACGAATTAATATGTTGTCATTGTAAGTCAACTGTATGGTTTTTGTTGAGATATTGAAGAACTGTCTCCAGTCATGGTTTGAAATGTAAAAGGTTTAATTGTCATGAACTTGTGGTTCTCTGGCATTTCTCCAATTGCATTTATCTTTTTTTTTTGTTATTTTTTTGCAGTTTCCTTTTGTTGAATAATTGCAATATTGCTTTACCCTCGTTTATTGAGGATGAGATTGACACTACTATTTTGTCCATAAGAAGCTTCGCAATTTTTGGCCTTTCTTTGGTTTGTGCCTATTGGAGTGGCCTTTACCATATGTATCTCATTCTTTTCCATAATTTTTTCTTTTGAAAAGTCTGAACAGAGGAATGATTAGACCAGTAGGTTAGTATGTGGAATGTTTGGAAATATTGTTCTGCCATTCATTTTTCTCACTATATTTAGAGTTATATTTTCCTCTGGACCATAAATAATTGTTAATTTATTCTTCTAAGTTCTAATTTGTCATTGATATATAAGGGATGTTCACATTATTAATTTGAGCAGTGTAGCTGGGTATTTTTTCAAAAGAAAGTTAATGGTTTGCAATCGTGCATCCACACAATATTTTAATGTGGGCGACAAGCTATCATTATTTGGTTTCTTTAGTGCTCTGTATGTTACATAGATTTCTGGTCTATTTGTAGTTTATGTTGAATTCTTCTGCATCATACAAGTTGTTTGTCTCTCCTGGTTATGAAATTTCATGGTTTATCACCTTTCCTGCTTCTTTTGTCTTTGAACTTGTTATGCTAATATATCTTTCTCTGCAGCAAACGAATTAGTGGTTTTGACATGGCTCCTCCCACTACTGCAATATTACCTGGTGCAACTGCTGTTGCAGGTACCTAAATCCTTATGCACAGGAATATCCTTCTGTATTATTTAACTGCTTTTCTTTGTTGAATATAGTGTGGAAAGTTGACAACAAATTGCATGGTGTCATTGGGTAAGCTATATTTTGTTCCTTCATCGCATATGTAGTCATTTAAAAAATGTGGTCTTTGGACGGGCTATGCTATTATTTATTATTTACTTGGTACACTCATTCTGAAACTGAGAGGTATTTTGGTTTTTTGTTGCTTGTGTTTGGTGTTTGTTTGTTGTTTTGTTTCTATGTCTCGTCCAATTTTGTGAGAAGGCAATGTTGGACTACTTGCCCCTCTGTGCTGACCATGGGCGTGAGCTGACATCTGTAGCTTTTATGTGCAAGAAGGACCAATGCACCGGTTAGATGGATCTTGTTCGTCCTCATCTGGAAACTTTTTCCTTTTTGGGTAGTCTTACAAATATTTCTCAGAATTTGTACATGCATTAAATTTGTATGCTAAAAAATTTATTGGAAGAGGCTAAGTTACATCACATTGAGTTTCCTGAAGCATGAAGTAGGTTCAGGTGAACTTGAATCTTATGTGTATGCGAATGTTGTTGACTTGAATTGTGATTATTTTCTTTGATTTAGCCTAATTTCTTTAGCAGGTCAGATTCCCGGGACAACTCCAGCAATTCCTGGAATGTTTCCTACCATGTTTCCTCTGGCAACGGGTCAGGTAACTCTACTTCTCCCATATTAAAAACAATGGAATAATACAAAATCTTTAGACAAATGACATTAATTATTTGATAGAAGTATATATTCATCATTTACATTGTTTTTCCTTTTATTTGTTTTCATGCAGCCCTTTGGAGCACTTCCTGTAATGCCGGTTCAGGCAATGACTCAACAGGTATCAATTCAGTGCTGTTGTACGTTTCTGTTTTTGGTTGTACACATTAAGTTGGGCATTAAAACTTATGGTGCGTGTTCTGTTTTTAGGCTACTAGACATGCACGGCGCGTTTATGTGGGAGGGCTACCACCAACAGCCAACGAACAGGTTTTTTGCACTTCTTGTTGCTCTTTTTTTATTGACATTTTATTATATTATTTAATATTCAAAGTCCGTATCTTCATATATATTCTTGTCTGGAGTTCACCATTTGTGCATCCGATTGCAGATTTTTAGCTTATTTATTTTGTTAAGGTTTTGGTTTCTTGTAATTTTTTGATTCTGCAATGCCAAATGCAAATGTCATCCTCTGTTGACTTACCAAATAAAAGTTTGAAAAACTTATCATTCTTGGCTATGTTTATTCCTCTCCCTTTCTCACGACCAGTGCCGATAACCTTGGCATACTTTTCCTTCTTCATTTTCCATGTTTTTTTTTCCTCTAGTTGGCCAGGCCATACTGGAAACTTTTCTCATATAACAGCCAACTGCATTTATTCACAAAGGTCATTTGTTGTTTGCAGTCTGTTGCCACATTTTTCAGCCAGGTCATGGCAGCAATAGGAGGAAATACCGCTGGCCCTGGTATGGTGATTTTTTATTTCTGTTCATAGGTTTAACTGTCTGGATTGTTTGCCAAATCAACTTGTTTTAACTCATACGTTGGCCGTCTATCACTTATAGGAGATGCGGTTGTTAATGTTTACATAAATCATGAGAAAAAGTTTGCTTTTGTTGAGATGAGATCTGTTGAGGAAGCCAGTAATGCAATGGCCTTGGATGGGATCATCTTTGAGGTACTTAGTTTGTCATTGACTATTTTATATGCATAAAATGTTTGAACAAAATTTATTGTGGAAAATATTTTTCTTATCTGTTACTATTGTTCAAATTAGGGAGCGCCTGTTAAGGTGCGAAGACCTAGTGATTACAATCCTTCTCTTGCTGCAACGCTTGGTCCCAGCCAGCCAAGCCCCAATCTGAACCTAGCTGCTGTTGGTCTAACTCCAGGTTCAGCTGGTGGTCTTGAGGGTCCAGACCGCATTTTTGTGGGTGGACTTCCCTATTACTTCACAGAAGCTCAGGTCCGAGAGTTGCTGGAGTCTTTTGGGCCCCTACGAGGTTTTGATCTGGTGAAAGATAGAGAGACGGGAAATTCAAAAGGCTATGCATTTTGTGTTTACCAAGATCTTTCAGTCACTGACATAGCCTGTGCGGCCCTCAACGGTATTAAAATGGGAGATAAGACGCTCACTGTTCGGCGTGCAAATCAAGGAACCAACCAACCCAAACCAGAGCAAGAAAGTGTTCTGTTACATGCACAGCAGCAAATTGCGTTGCAGGTTAGTGAAGTTACAGGCTTTTCCTCTACTTTGTGGAATTTTAAATGAATGGCTCATGTACTTCTCCTACCTAATAACTTTAAAATACCCAAACATCATTGAAATTATCTTTATATATTATATTAGTCTTTATGTTTCAACTGAATAACATGGGGGAAGATTGCTAGTTGATATTTCAAGTTGATTCTTTCATTGAACTTTTGATTCTACCAGCATTGCAGTTGAGTTCTCGGGAGTTACCTGACGGACCGAAAATTCCCAGATTCGTTTAAACTTGTAATTTATTGTAAAATGCATAGAATACCCTAAAAAATGACAAAATGTCTTGTAGTGGTGAATAGTATGCATTTTGTTTCTTTCTCTGGCATGAATTGCGAGTGTGCTTGATAATGTGAAGCATGAATGATTCATTGAGAACAAGACCTGAAATTTGTAGTATACTTGGTTGCTAATATGTTGTGTATATAATATCAAGATCAACAGAAGTAGCTCCCAAGTTTGTTGTATATAACATGGCAATTTTTATAATTGTGAAATATTATCTTAGTTTATCACTATCTTACCGTATTCCTTTTTCAGAAGCTTATGCTACAGCCTGGGGCTGTATCCACCAAGGTTCTTTGTCTTACACAAGTTGTTACCCCGGAAGAGCTTATTAATGATGAAGACTACGAAGATATCATGGAAGACATGCGAGGGGAAGGCGGAAAATTTGGTAAACGAACACATTTTTTGGTTGTGTACCTATCAACATAGATTCTATAGGACTTCAAAGCTTCATGCATACTCATTTATTTCTTGTTTGTTTTTTCTGTGTGATACCTCTGTTTTACAGCCTTTTCTTGTCCTCACATTCTGGTAGAAAGAATTAGACAAATAACTTACAGACAGAAGCCTCCATAGCCCCTTCTATCTTTATACACCCACCCGACATATGCTTCTTATCTGATTCTGAATTTTTTTTTGGTTTCAAGTGGTTCTTATTGTGTCTTTGCAGGTGCATTAGTAAACGTTGTAATCCCGCGTCCGAGACCCAATGAAGCAGCACCTGGAGTTGGAAAGGCATGAATTTCTGCATCTTTCAACCAAAATTTTCAATTCTTTTTCCTTCCTGCAAACCTGAATTTTGATTTGATACCCAAAAACAGTCATCTTATGATATTAGGAACAATGAGATTATAGAAAGTGAAGATGTGATTAACTCAGTAACCTCTTCCATTCACTCATATTTCCTGTTTCATTCGTTTTATCTGGTAACAGAAGAGTTTGTAAACAACAAGGAAGCATCTTTCTTGGTTGAGTCCTCTTCTAAGTTAATTTGGAAGTCTAACTAATACTTTCTTGCTTTTGTTTTTTGCATACCAGGTGTTTTTAGAGTACGCAGACATCGAGAGCGCAACGAAAGCTCGATCTGGTTTGAATGGAAGAAAATTTGGAGGGAACCAAGTGATAGCTGTATTCTATCCAGAGAACAAGTTTGCCCAAGGGGAGTATGATGCCTAAACTTCACTTTTTACTTACAAACACAGTTATTGGTAAAAAAAAAAAAAGAAAATATTTACCTTTGTTCTAAATGTGGTAAGGTAAGGTAAGGTAAGTTTGTGAACAGGCAAGTAAGTAAAGGTAGCGTCTAGATTTTAGATAGTTACTGTCTCTGTCATTTTAAATAGTGTAATGGATGGATAGCCTCATCTCAACCTTCTTCTTTATTACTATACTTTTAATAGACTTTCTTGAATCTTGTGTGTACTATTGTTTTGTTCAGTTGTTTCTTCCCTTTTGGTGTATGCTATTATTTTGTTCAATTGTTTCTTCCCTTTTGGTGTATGCTCTTATTTTGTTCAATTGTTTCTTCCCCTTTGGTGTATGCAAGTAGAGTTTGAAATCAATTTAAACTTGAATTAGGGCAATGCGTTTAGACAATTTTTGATGCAACAACCATTCAGGGAATTAATTTCATAAAAATATATTACATTTTTAAAACTTGTTAAAAGAATAGATGTTATCATTAAAGTCTAGTTTCAAAATAGAACACAAGTAGATAAAACAAAATAGGCTCGTATTTAGGTAAGATCTCTGAAGGCTTCCGCTCATCCACGTCAACATCTCGATCAACCTGCTGCACTTTGCACATCTTAAAGTGAGTAATTACAATTATTGTTAAACAAGTTATACTAATTATTCTTTTAGTATATTTTTGTTTTATAACTAACTTTTTCATTGCAACTCCAATAGACTTTCTTCCTTAAAATGGTATAGTTTTAATCCATCTCCTACTCGCCAGGAAAAAAATAATTAAGTCCAAAGACGGTCCAAAACTATAAATTTTACTGTACTTGACCCATGCCGGGCCGGAATGTCGACTTTTGAATCGACTCTGGCAAAATAATTAAGTCCAAAGATGGTCCAATTAAGTCCAAAGATGGTCCAAAACTATAAATTTTACTGTACTTGACTCATGCCGGGCCTACTCTGGCTTCCTTCACAAAACCTGCAAAATATCTCTAAGAACAAGATTCTAAGGGCCTACTCTGGCTCCCTTCACAAAACTTGCAAAATATCTCTAAGAACAAGATTCTAACTATTTAGAATCTAAATCCAAATAAAACCGGTTCGTAACTGGAGTTTGGAGTGAATTTCATTTTCTCTCGGCCATTCTTTCAAACTCTTTTCTATGTTTCTGATATATTTTCAAAAATATTCTACTCTTATACCTCAACTTTTGTATTTACTCTAATATTCTACTCTTATACCTCAACTTTTGGGGACAGACTTCAAATAGACGGGTATTTTTTACCTTATCAAGCCAATTGATCTATTTTGATAATTTTTCATTTGAGTAGTATGATCATACATTAAAAATAAAATTGTTATATAATTGGTATGAATCGATTCACTAATAAAAGTTTAGAGTTTTAATTAATAATAACCTATAAAAGTCGGTATAAATTCAACCTTTTCCAACCATAAATTACAAATATATATAATTTACAAACAAAAATATGATAAAATCAAAATCCAAACTTAAAGGTTACTAAGATTTATACTAAGATCTATCACCTCATTCTCTTTCTCTCTTCTTATTTCCTCTTTCATTCCCTCTAACTCCCAAACTATTCCTTCAATCTTTGCTTCAATGGCATCATCACTTAGCTCAAAAGCACTCTCCACCACCCTCACAATCCTCCACAAACTCCCCACCATTATAACTCCACCGCCTCTCCTCTTTGCAGCCACCTCCAAACCCAACGCCACACCCACAACCACGCCATCCACGACGCAACCGGGTCGCCTGAAGAACGAGAGGCCGAGGCCGACCACCAGAGCCACGGTCTTCGTTGAGAGCAAGCTCAATATGGCAATGCTCACCCAATGAAAACCCATAACTTCTTCTTCTCTCTTGTGACTAACAGGCGAATTACATGATATTAACGAAGATGTTAGTTCGAGAACGGTAACGATAAGGTCCGTTAAGAGGAGAACAATGGTGATGAGATGAGAAGGTGTGGATTCAAGGAAGGTGATCAAATGGGATCTCCATGAGGATAATGGGTTGGTGGTGTTTAGAATTGGGGTGGCAAAGAGAGTATGCCATTTTCTACGTCTTTGGTTGAGTTTCATAACATTTTGAATAGACAATTCTAAGGCTTGGATGGAAGCGGCAGAGGCGGGGGCGGGGGGTTCGGCCGGAGTTGGTGAGCTTGAGAGATCAGCCATGGAGGGTGAATGAGGTTGAGATGTGATATGAATGGAGGGTTTAATATGAAAATTATATGGAAGAGAAAGTGGTTGACATGGTGTGGAGGTCACGTTAGGCGATGTGGGCTGCTTCAGAAGATGCGTGGTGAAAGGTAAATTAATGCTTAAAGCATATCGTTTACACAAAAGCAAGCTACCTTTTACGTTCTTAATTCTTTTCTTCTTCTTTTTTTTTTTAGTTAAGATCATCCTTCATCTTCACTCAATCCTACTGACAAAAACATCGTATCAGAGTGAATGTTAGGAATCACGACTCTCTAATAGTGTGATATTTTCCACTTTGAGTATAAGCTCTCGTGACTTTACTTTGAGCTTCCTCCAAAAGACCAGTATCATTCCTTAAATTAACTAACATGGACTCTCTCCCAATAATCATCAACCGGGGGAACGAAGAAACTTAGGTTGGAAATTGCCCACGATCGAAATATGTCGAAACAAATAACTGAAGGTGGAAGAACAACTTAAGAGGAGATAACTTTTGAATAGAGGAACTTAACTGCTTATACTTTATTAATTCTTTTGAATACTCCTATCAAAGTTTTAGAAGTTTAGAACAATTAGTTTCAATTTTACTCCGTGACGCTTCTATTTAAACGGAAATAAATCCTATAAATAACTCCTACAAAAACTCAACTAAAATACATCTGCTGATAAAAGATGAATAACTCAACAACTTTACTAATTCAGCTGTAAGTTGCACTAATAATTTTGACAACTTCTCATAGTGGAAGCTTATTTTTCAATAACTCCAAGAGCTTTATTAAAAAATTTAACTTGGTGCAACCATATGTCTGCCCATGGACTTCTATTGACTAAGAACATAAATCAGAAAATTTGATGCAGTCGTTCACAGGTCGCCATACAAGGGCATCGCATGCCACCCACTTTCTCTTTTCAGGGGACCTGTGCAAATGGGAGCAAGAATGGCTTGAAACAACCCCAAGTCCACGTAAAGTCCGCCCAAATTATACAAAACATCTACAATCACAGTGAGCATCAACATAATATGGTTTCATGAGTATGCCCTCTTCTAAAGCCTTAACGGTAGCCTATATTCCCCTACTCCAAATAAAGCACTCCCTAGCAGTTTCAAGGCTCTAAAATGCGTAGGACAAAGAATAGAAGCAAATATCCCCATTGATTTTCCCCAGCCTCCGTCGCCTCCAATGCTAATAGAAACTCTTCCTTTGCCTCTTTGTATTTTCCAAGAACATACCAGCAGTTCCTAGCTCTAAAATGCGGCCTCACTTCAGTAGGTTGCAGCTCACAAGCCCTCTTGAAGCTAACAAGAGCCTCCTTGAAGAGTTGGTGCTCATATAAAACCCTACCAATTGCCATATGCCCATCAAAAGCCTCCTCTTTGGACCGCGCTCGATCTGCTCGGGTTCTCAAAACCCCTAATTTCTTGAGAAACGAAGCATAGTCGTGGCCGAACTCTTCCCAGAAAACCCTCTTCTCATAAAGCTTCGAAGACCGCCCCAATTCTCTCGACCAGCTTGCATCAGAATAGGCATCAAAATTGTCTGCCCATTTCCTATGAATTTCCTCACATATTAAGAGGTTCAAAGTATCAGATTTCTCACAAGATAAATTCGAATACTTACCGACTCTCAAAACCCTTCCTCGGTTTTGATTGTAAAACCTATCACCAACAAATGCTAACATGTCAGGAACTCCTTCAACATTGCCAAATATGTCATTCACTACCGGAACTAGACCACCAAAAAGCATAATAAAGAACAACAAACCCAGAAAATTAATATTGTCAACCTTCTTAATTCTTCCCACAACCTTCTTACTCTCATTCTTTTTACTCCTAGTAGGAGGAGGAGGCTGACACACATACCACTACCACTCAAATGTTGTCTGAAGCCTACATTCTCAGCCATCACATATGATATCTTACTATTCAATTCAGCAATGGTTGAATGCATACTTCTCAATTTATTCTCCAACTCCTCCACAATGCTTTTTCCTCTCCTTGGAAAGTTGCGCACTCTCCCTACTCCTCATCAACCCCGCCTTCCTCTTCTCTTCATCCTCATTTAGAGCACAGGTACTCAATTGAGGATTGATACTTTCTAATCTCAAATCCAGGTTTCCTTCATCCAGGTTTTTCTTCCTCTTCGTCGTTCAAAATTTTCCTATTTCCTTTGATTTAATATTCTGATCGACAATGACATCGTAATACTCTGCATTAGAAGATGGGCAATTCATTCCCTCAGAGACACCAGAACCGAAATTTTTAGAACCCGAGCCGTGAGACGACGCTGGCTCGCCTGAGAATTCATGATCACTACCACCGCCACCATGCTCTAGGGAAGGAAAATTTACAATCCTCGGACTCTTTGAGTCCCATCCATCAGAATGGGTCGAAAAACACTCGCTACCTGCGGTTCTTAATTCAGAATATTGATAGTTTAGAAACTCAACTTCATGGGGGACTGCTTGCATGAAACCGCAGAGCTTTTGGATCCTGGAGAGCATGCAAAGCTGCAAGCACGAACAACAACGCTCCCAGAAGCTTCCCGGTCAGCCTGCAAGTCCAACGAATTGATAGTTTGGTCCAAATCTTCGGAGATGAGGAAATCGTCAGCCTCAGAGGGAAGGAAAGAACTATTAAGATCTCCAAAGGTTAGCTCAAAATCTTCATTTTTGTCAAATCCCAAATCCAAGACCGTGAAATAAACAGGAGGGTCACCAAGGGTGGTAGAGTTGGCATCGGAGAAAAAAAGAGAGTCCAGAGGCGGAATTTGGAGGGAATCAAATTCAGAAGCGTAAGTAGTGGAATTAGGATTTTGATCATCTATAGAGACATCCTCTTGATGTACGGCTGAAGTCACGTTTGTTGGCTGATCAAGAACCTCAGTGGTTAAGCAGTATTCCCAAATTGGATCTGAAGAATTTTTACTTTCATGTATAGCATTTGCTTTTAATTTCTGCATTTTGACTTGGCAATTTGGCTTAATATGGCCTGGCTTTTCGCAACGATGACACACTACTTTCACCTGACAATCTCGTTTAAAATGGTCAGGTTTTCCGCACCTGTAGCAAGCTTTAAATGGCTTCTTTGACGACTCCTCACTTCTGAATTGATTCGCATTGCTTGATGAAGGCTTTGAATAAAAATTCTGTCTCCTTTGATCTCTGACATACAACACATCTTCTGACTTTGGGAAAAACTCGTTGCTGCTCGTCATTTGCTTAACCAAGGCTTCCTGATTGGAAAGAAGATTCTCCAGTTCAATTAAGGTTGATTTGCCCACCCTTGTATTGAGGAAACAAATGGCATAAATTCTTTTTGTAATCCACGGGCTACTCACCATCTAATTCTGAAATTTCAGAACATAGATTTTTCACTTTCAAGAAATATTCTTCAATAAAAAAATTACCTTGAGTTACCACAGCTAGTTCATTCTCTAGAAATTGCAATCAAGCTGTATTTTTCTTAGTGAACAACTTTTGAAGGGTTTTCCACACTTTGCTTTGGTGACTTTAAATCACGAACATGATCAATATATTCCTTGCTAATAAGAGTTCGCAAGGTAAATAAGGCTTTTCCACATTTGATCTTCCATTTTCGGCGTAATTCAACATTCTGTGGAGTGTTCGCTGGTATTTCTGTGTCATCACCTTCAATTAAATCTCACAAATCTTGTCCCCGTAGATAAGCTTCCATACATAACTTCCAATAATTGTAATTATTGCCAACAAGATTTTTCATAGCTACATTCATAGAAGCACTTCCACCATTCATCTTGTTGAGTAATAATTTCAACCGTATCAATTTGGCTCTGATGCCAACTGTCACAATATCTCACGCTCAAAAGTGTAAATAAATATGAAATTATTATTACCCAAAGAAAATAATACAGAAACAACTGAAATAATGCACTGCTTGACTGTGGCTCTGGTTTAGTAAGCGTGAGGCTTCTATTTAAACTAAAATAAATCCTATAAATAACTCCACAAAAACTCAATTTAGATACACCATTCAAGTTCACCCCTAATAAAGATAATAACTCAACTTTACTAATTCTAAGTAGCTAATTCTGACAAGTTCTTCCCATCGCTTAATGTCCCTCTTTGCAAACATTATTAATAACTCTCCACTACCAATTTGGCTGCATAAAGGAATCGTTTAATGTCAAATAATCAAATTTTGTTTTCCCACTCATTTTTTCAAACATTTCATTACAACTTGACAGAGCAGGTACCTGGGTTTAAAAATTGTGTATGCGAGATCATACATGATGACGACAAGTCTCCTAATTATAACCCATAACATGATCCGCTCTGAGCGTCCAATGGCCAATAAACCTGTCATGTTTCTGAGTATTTACCATATTTTTCTATTTTGTAAATGATTATAAACAAAAAACTTTCACCCCTATTTAGTGGGATGATTTTAGCAAATATTTTCATGGTATCAAAGCCCCTCCGATTTAACAACACTGATTCTTTCTATCTATGGCTTTTGAATCCTCCTGTAATCTTCCTCATTTCAATACTCTAATCCATATGATCACCATCCAACTTTCTTTCTCCACTAATAGTCTTTAGAAAAGCCAACTTCTCCCTCTCATTAAGAGTCAAGACATGCTACACAGTGTAGATGGAACTATAGTTTCACTACCTTGTTTTGAACTAAAAACCTCATCAACATTCAACACCAAATATTTGGTGTGGAAAGTAGCCGATCAAGGGCTTCTCTATCTCATGCTCTCCTCTCTCACCGAGGATGCCATTGCTCTAGTTGTTGGTGTCTCCACTGCACGTGACGTTTGGCTTGCGTTGGAAACTACGTTTAGCCATTATTCAAAAGCTCGTGAATTGAGACTCAAGGATGACTTGTAGCTAATGAAACGTGACACAAAACCTATTACTGAGTATGCCCATCCCTTCAAAAAAACTTGTAACCAACTTCATGCCATTGACAGACCCGTCGAGAACATTGATAAAGTGCATTGGTTCCTTCGTGGACTTGGCACCGATTTTTCAACTTTGTCTACTGCTCAAATGGCTCTCACCTCTCTCCCTTGTTTTGCAGATTTAGTCTCTAAAGCTAAATATTTTGAGTTGTTCCGGTGCTTCATTTAGTCTTCTGACTCTACTCCTACACATTCACAGCCACTAATCGTGGTCGCACCCATGGAAGTCACCTTGCTTCCTTCAGCAACCCGCGAGGTCGTTCTCATTCCCACAAAAACAACTCTTCCAGCCTAGGATGAACCCACTCGAGTCAGGGTCGTCGACCACCTCGCTGCCAAATATGCCGCACAGAGGGCCATTATGCTGACTGCTACAATCAACGGTACGTTCAGCCTAATTCTGCTCATGCTCACCTTCCTGAAATCTTCACACGTCCTGTTCTATTGCTGAACCTGAGGCTGCTGATTGGTTTTTGGACACTAGGACTTCGACCCATATGATCAACGACCCATCTATTTTAGATCAGTCTAAAAATTACACAGGGAAGAACTCTGTGATAGTAGGAAATGGTGCATCCCTACCCATTACCCACACTAGTACTCTTTCTCCTGTTCCAAATATTCACTTTTTAGATGTCTTTGTGTTTCTCATCTCACTAAAAATCTTCTTTCAATTAATAAATTAGCTTCTAATTTTCTTCTCTCCGTTGCATTTACTAATAATCTTCTTACTATCCAGAATCGTCAAACAAGAAGGGTTGTGGCAACGGTAAAAGGGATGGAGGGCTATATGTGCTGGAGCGCGACAACTCTACCATTATTTCTATCCTTAGAAACAAATCTTTACATGCTTCGTATGATTTATGGCATGCTCGCTTGGGTCATGTGAATTATTCTATTATTTCTTTTTTAAATAAAAAAAATGTCATATTTCTTGTCTTTATTACCTTCTCCATCACTATGTAGTACTTGTAAGCTTGCAAAAAGTAATCGATTGTCTTATTCTCGCAATGAACGTAGGTCGCCTCATGTGTTAGATCTTATTCATGGTAATCTTTGGGGTCCTTCCCCAGTCAAATTCAATTCAGGTTTTCTTTACTATGTTGTTTGTATTGATGATTATTGTCGATTCACTTAGTTTTACCCTTTAAAATTTAAATATGATTTCTTTGAT
Organism: Cucurbita moschata; assembly: GCF_002738365.1. Lineage (NCBI taxonomy): Eukaryota > Viridiplantae > Streptophyta > Magnoliopsida > Cucurbitales > Cucurbitaceae > Cucurbita > Cucurbita moschata. The sequence continues at coordinate 295,029 of NW_019268569.1, forward strand.
ATTTCTTCAATTTCAAGAATTTGTGGAAGATCAATATTCTTCTCGTATCAAGGTTTTTCGAAGTGATGGAGGTGCCGAATTTACTAGCACTTGTTTCAAAACTCACTTACATACTTCTGGCATCCACCATCAATTCTCTTGTCCATATACACCTACTCAAAATGGTCATGCTGAGAGAAAACATTGTCATGTGACTGAGACTGACTTGACCCTTCTCTTTCACTCCCATCTTTCTCCACGTTTATGGGTTGACGCCTTCAGCATTGCAGCTTATATTATCAATTGGTTGCCTACTCCACTTCTTGGAGGTAAGTCACCCTTTGAATTCCTATATGGTTACTCTCCACATTATGACAATTTTTATCCCTTTGGTTGTCGTTTTATCCTTGCTTGCATGATTATATGCTTAACAAGCTTTCTCCCCGCAAAATTTATTGCATTTTTTTGGGTTATAGTCCCGCTCATAAAGGGTTTTGTCTTGATCCCACCACCACTAAGCTATACATCACCCGCCACGCTCAATTTGATATAACTCACTTTCCTGCTGTCCCTAGCTCCTGGGCCCAACCTTTTTCCTCCCTTCATATTTCAAATTTCTTGGAACGCATCTTTACCATATTGATTCATCCCCCCTACCACTTTGTTGGGTTTTATGTCCTAAAACTCATAGTTTTTAAACAAAAAACATATTCTATTTTCAATAAAGTTATTATTGTTGTTTATTTAGTAAAGATTGTTATTGAATAAAGTGAACTTTACAATTATTAATCTAAATCCAATAAACTAAGAACACTCTGACTATAGTATGATTACTTGAACCATATGTAGAGACATAAGAGTGGATCAAGTTCAAGTATATAGTCAAAATGATCTATAGTATGAGGATAAGGCTGAGTACCTTATCCTGAGGACATTATGGATGCGGCCCACTTTTATATATGACATAAACAATGTGATCACTAAATTGTACATGTGGAGACATGTGAGTGGGGGTGTCCTATGCAATGAGTATTGCATAAGATCGAACCATGAAGAAAATCACTCTCACTTTATTAATGCCGTTTACGGTTGAGACTGATTTTCTTTTCATTCGATAACCTAGGTAACTCGATTTTAATCCTGAGCTAACTATGAACTCCTATTTATTCAGAATTATCCTTAGATTTGCATGGGTGAGAGTGGCTCTAGTTCGCCGACTCAATAGGCCTCCCATTTCAGGGGTAAGATTGGGTGAATGGTTGGGGACGTGGGGTGCAAGATGGAATTCCCTCCTACCCACTTTTAGGGATAGAAGAGAGGAAGTTCCCTTAATCACTGACTCCAGGTCTTGAACAAGGGGCCCACCCTCTCATTGGCCTAAGAGGGATTCGGTTTACTGGTTGGACCACAAACCAATTGTTCATTAGAGAATCAGTGAGACATAAGGAACAAGAAGTAACTTCAGGGGTAAAACGGTAAATTAACCTAGCTCTAGTTATGAACAACCTGTGAAGGATCGACTTACTAATCATGGTTATATCAAATGGACAGAAGTATATCTATAGTGAGAGGAGTGCAACTACTAGGCTACAGTGGAGTGTCCTAGTAGTTAACGAATTTTGGTTAACAAGGTTAATGAGTTTAACGGGTTAATCTTGGATCGTTGGAGTCCATGATCTATAGGTCCATTAGATCCCTCTGCTAGCTCATATCGGACTAAACCATAAAACAGTGTGACGAGTGAGTTCAAAGTGTTCGAATTCAAATTAGGGAATATGCACTACATATATACCATATATTTAACCGCATTTTTGTTTTATTTACGAATTAAATAAAAAAAGAGAGAATCTAAAATATTTAAATAAGATTTAAATATCTTAATCAAATATGTGTCAGAATTGATTGAGATTGACATTTGAATTAATATTAAATATTAATTAAATAGTTTAATTAATCATTTAATATTACTTTAATTTGAAATTTATTATTCAAATTAATTATTGAATCAAAATGAAGAAAGTCAAATGGTTGAATTCATTTAATTGAAAAATCCATGTTTGAGTTAGTGGAATTTTGAGGTGTCAAAATTTGGTTTAACCAAACTTGCATGCTTGCTAAATAAATCTCACAAATTTTAGTGGAATTTTGAGTGTCAAAATTTGGTGATCTCAAATTTGCATGAACATGCAAACATGACTCTATAAATATAGTGATCCTTTGAGAAAAACCTTGAGAAAAACCTCTCACAAACTCTCTCTTCATATATACTAAATCTCTCCCAAGTTTAGTCACTCACCGGATTCCACAATCCCATTCTAAGGTTAGAGAATAGTGGAGAAGACACTAGTGGTGGTTCGAAACCGGTTCGTGAAGAAACTTGAGCGACAAAAGGTTAGTATTCAAATTCACTGAGTTTTAATGCTTTTGAACATGCTAACTAATTTACTATAATTGATGCACTTAGAGTGCCTAAGATCCAAATTGCTTCCGCACAATATTAACACTATCACACTTCTTCATGACACATTCTTTGATCCAATTCATCCCTGTGTGATATTTGTTCTAACCCTGTGGATGAGTTTGTGCAGATTGATACTTCTCTTGCAAGTTTCTCTTTGTCACTCTCGACTTTTGATCCGGCCTCTATTAAACCTACTGTTGATTCCTCATCTTCTTTGAGCTCTCATCCTATGATCACAAGAGCCAAAGCTGGTATGTTCAAGACTCGTCATCCAGCAAATCTTGGTATTTTGGGCTCATCTGGACTTCTTTCTGCTCTTCTTGCATCCACTGAGCCAAAATGATTCAAATTTGCAGTTAAGAATCTTGCTTGGGGTTGCTACCATGTATGAAGAAATTCGAGCTTTACAACAAAATGACTCTTGGACTTTGGTTCCTCGCTCTGCCAACACCAACATTGTGGGCTCTAGATGGGTGTTTCGCATTAAATATTTTTCTGATGGATCCGTTGAGCGTTTCAAGGCTCGTCTTGTTGCCAAAAGTTATATCCATGTTCCTGGTCTCAACTACACTGACACTTTCAATTCGGTTGTCAAAGCTACCACTGTCAGTGTTGTGCTTCCTATTGCGGTCACAGATAAATGGCCTCTTGAGCAACTTGATGTCAAGAATACTTTCCTCAATGACACTCTTATTGAACATGTTCATATGGAACAACTTCTTAGTTATATTGATCATCGGTTTTCCACTCATGTCTGTCTATTAAAGAAAACTCTCTATGGCCTAAAGCAATCTCCTTGGTTTTAGCGTTTTAGCTCATTTCTTCTCACACTTGATTTTTCTTGTAGTAGCGTTGGCACGTCCTTTTTTATCTTTCATCAGCAATTTAACCTTATCAATCTGCTTTTTTATGTTAATGACATTACTATTACCAGCAACAACTCATCTCTTATTGACAGCTTCATCTCTTATTGACAGCTTTACTCGCAAGCTTCATTCTGAATTTGCTACCAAGGATTTGGGTTCTCTCAGTTACTTTCTTGGTTTTGAAGCTTCACCCACTCCTGATGGTCTCTTTATTAGTCAGTTAAAATATGCCCGAGATATTCTTACTCGTGCTCAGTTGCTCGATAGCAAACCAGTCCACACCCCATGGTTGATTCTCAACACTTGACTGTTAATAGTTCTCTTTTCTTTGATCCTACTCTTTATCGATCTCTTGTTGGTGACCTTCAATACTTAACCATTACTCGTCCGGATTTTGCCCATGGTGTCAATTCTGTCAGTCAATTTTGTGTGCCCCTACTGCCGATCATTTTCTTGCTGTTGAATATATTCTTCGCTATGTCAAGGGAACACTCCATTTTGGTCTTACCTTTTGTCCATCCATTATTCCTAGTGCACTAGTGGCTTATTCGGATGCTGACTAGGCTGGTTGTCTCGATACTCGTCGTTCTACATTCGGCTATTCTATTTATCTTGGTAACAATCTCGTTTCTTGGAGTACCAAAAATCAACCTACTGTTTCACGCTCCAACTGTGAATTTGAGTATCGTGCTCTTGCCATGACTGCTGCTGAACTTCTTTGGGTTATACATCTTTTGTACGACCTCAAAGTCCTTATTTCATAGCCGCCTTTACTCTCATGTGACAACAAAAGTGCTATTTTTTTTAGCTCTAATCCTGTCTCTCACAAGCAGGCCAAACATGTTAAACTAGATTATCATTTTCTTCGTGAACTTGTTATCGCTGGCAAACTTCGCACACAGTGTGTACGAAGATGCTGACATGTTCATAAAAAGTATTTCTCGACCTCTCTTTGAAGTTTTCAGATCTAAGGTTCACGTTTGTTCAAATCCAACGTCTAGCTTGAGGGGTGTGAAGGATATTTAGCCTTGAACTATGGTTTACTATGTGTATCATATTTGACCATTTATTGAAGACAAATATCGATATTTGCCTTCCATTACCGCTCACCATTTATTATTCTTTTCCTATTATTTTTAATTTATCATATTTCTCTGATTTGTAAATGATTATAAATGTAGAACTTTTAACAGCATTGAGTTGGGGTGGTTTTAGCAAATATTCTCAAATCTCACCGGCTTCAGTTTTCATAACAGTTTTCGAGCCTAATTGGAGCTTCTCATCCAAAGAGCCATAGACTGAGGAACTGACAAACGACGGGCGGGGTTCCTTCTGGCGGCGAGAATATTCATGGGGGAAACGAGGGGACATGAAATTAAGATCGTCAAAGTGATTCACCAAAAGCCTCTGGGCTTTCACCTTCTTAGACATAACATTCGAAGACCCAGTTGAAGTAACAAATGGAGACGTAGTGGAATAGACGTGATCAAGGGATAGGTACCGAATCAGAGTACCAGCATTATAAAAATCGACATTGACATCGATCATTTGTGGCCACTGGCTCTGCTCAGGGATAGGACCATGGTTTGATTATTTAAAAATAGTTAAGTGCGCCATCTCGAAATTCAATCACATGCAACATGATTCATGGAAGGATTACTTTTGTGACTATTCCTTAGGTTTTACTTTTTTTTTTAAGTACACTCGTGATATGAAACTTTTGGGAATTCGATTACCATCCTTATTGAAGAGCACGATCTTTAGATCTAAAATATTCAACGATCCCAAAACAAATAAAGAACCCACTCAAGAAAAAGTTTTTGAACAGGTTGATCAAAATCAAGGGTACAAAAACTCATTTTTAAACTCGTTATTCGAACTAGTACACAAGATAACCTAATTAAGACTACTTGAATGACATGCAAATCTAAATAAGAATAAGCTCAGGACCGAAGGAGCATAGCAACTTTTTAATATCCAAAATCTTAATTCTAAAATAACAACATGAATAATTATTATGACCTTAATGTTAAAGTAAATTGGGGTTAATTTTAATTCTAGTAATCATGAAAATCTTAAAAATTAATATTCTAAAGTTAAAAAATATAATGAAACCCGATTGAATTCAAATATGCATCATCTAATATTGTTATCTATCATGATGCCCTATAGCATGATTAAAACATCTTATTTCATTTCATTCATTCTTTCTTCAGGCAGATTCGTCCTTGAATTCAAAGGATCTCCTCACGAACTTAAAATAATTCTCGATCTTGTGGTCTTGATCTTCTCAAGATCTTCATGTTTGTCTTTTTTGCCTATAATGGTGTAGAAGTGAAATGGAAGTGTCGCTTCTTTGTAGCCTACTAACCTTATTTCTTTCTTGAATTTAACGTTGGCTCGTATACGAATCAATCATTAAGGTATGACCCTCTTTGATCATCGGCGATGAAGCATGTGTGACATGATTAAGACACCTTCATCGGTGGGTGGAAAGAAAATTAAGGTGAAAATGATTTAACTATTTTTGTAATGGAAAGTGTCTTAGTTTGATATGGTTAGAGAGGAAAGATTTGCATGATTTTAGGTGGGAATGTATACGTGTTGTAAGCCCCGAATCCAAAGGCCATTCCATTGCATTCCATTATGAAACAAACCCATTTATTTGTATACAAAAATAAAAATTAAAAAAAAAAATAAAAAGAAGGAGCAGAAAATCCCAATCCAAAAAAATGGCGGAGTCGGAGGCAATGAGGGCAGAATGCGAGAGAATCTTCAACCGCTTCGACTGCAACGGGGACGGCAAGATCTCGCTGTCGGAGTTGGAGAACGCTCTCCACGCACTTGGCTCCTCCTCGCCGGAGGAGGTCCGGCGGCGGATGTCGGAGATCGACAAGGACGGCAACGGCTTCATTTCCCTAGATGAACTGTGCGAGTTTCAGAGGGCTAATCCCGATTTGATGAAGGAGGTCTGCAAAAGGCTTTAGCTTTCTTCCTTTCTCTTTATTATTATTATTATTATTATTATTATTATTATTTCCAATTCCAATTCCAATTTCACCCATTTGGGAATTCTTATCAATTTTGTAACCAAACCATTCCATCATGTATTCTTTATATTTCTTTTTCATATTTTCAATAATTTTTTAATTTTAACACAATACACAATTATTTCATCATTTTTTGTTAAAAAAAATATATAATCTTTCATTATTTATATTTAATTCATTAAATTTTCGACTCAATAGACCATGATCACCGTACTTATTATTTTTCATATATGAGCGTGTCTTGTTTCATTGCACCCACATTGATTATTATCTTCATGGCTGCAATTGTCATTGTCGTGTTGTTGACTCGAGTGTCTTCTATATCATTAATTGTCGATCATTATTGGTAAATATCTTCTACTACTTCAAAGATTCAACTTGAGTATGCTTTAACGGTCTCGTCCATCCTATTGTTGTGTAGGGAGGAATAGGTGTCATATCAACTAACTTTCAACACAATTATTGAAAAGGAATTAGAAAAATAAGAAAAAAAATAAAAATAAAGGAATTAAAAAGAAGGAAAAAAGAGAAATGAGGGGAAAATTAAAAAGCAAGGAAGAAGAAAAACATAAGAAAAGGGGCATTTTTGTAATTTCATATGTTTTTAATTAAATTTTAAAAAATCAGAAGAGGAATTTGAGTGGCTTGTTATATAATATGTGTTAATTATGATGAAGATGAAAGACAGTAATAAGATACCTTAATTTAGGGTGTGTACCTAAGTTTAGTTTCCACGCTTAGAAATAGATCTTGTTCTATCCTTAATTAAAGGTTTCTCTATGAACAATATGAATCATTTTGAAGGGGAAGGAGGAGTCGAGTCTTCGAAGGGGAAGGAGGAGTCGAGTCTTCGAAGGGGAAGGAGGAGTCGAGTCTTCGAAGGGGAAGGAGGAGTCGAGTCTTCGAAGGAGAAGGAGGAGTCTTCGACCCGCGCAACAAATAGAAAAGAATTTATTCAATCACATAGTTTGGACTCCTAGAATATGACGCCTTTGAGTAAAATTAGTAAGATTTATTGATTAGCAACTAAATAAGGTAAATGATGAACATAGTAGGGGTATTATTACATATTACTCTATCTTGTGTATGTCATCATATGATTGTAGGACTCTTGATACTATTTGAGGACTAGTAGGTAATCCTTAGTGAGAGACCTGTCACTAGTAGCAGTGTGGTTTACATCTATACTTTTAAACTATTAAGACTAGACCGACTACCCTAATAGTCTCTCTTGTACCGTACAAATTCTATGATGTATGATAATGGACTAGAGTTAAAATTTATAATGACATACATTAAGATCATAACACAACTATCTACATTGTCCCTAAACTTAACAACATCTCAACCTAGTTGACAAGCTCCAAAAGACAAGTAAGCGAGTAAGAGCCTCATTAGGGCCCATTATTGAAAAGGTAGAAAAGTAAGCAAAGACAAATTAGTAAAACTCAAACGCTAGTCTAGGCAAGTCTATGACATGAGTAAGAACTCCAAAGGGTTCAATGTTTACCATACTCTAGAGAGCCGATCAATAAGAATGAATGAATCCAAAGAAGCCCTTGTTAAGCTAAAATTATTTATGAGCTTCCAAAACTAGAATTTAGCTTAAGTAGTCCAACAAAACTTAAATGTTTGTAGTAACATAGTTTAGGATCTACTTATACAATATTTAGACACAAGTAAGACTTTTGAGTAAGTACTGATATAAAAAACTGTAGATAAGTTCTACTGACCGTTAGATTTATAGAGTTGAGTCATGAGAATACGAATACTTAAGTAGAAAAGAATTCTAATGTGTGTCAAACTTGTACAAGGAGTTGGACGACCAGAGAACAAAGGATTTTGTGATCTATCATAGTTACTTGACCCTTTGTATCAGCCACGAGATTATTACATGATTGAGTTACTATATAAGGTGGTTAAAAACTAGAGGTTTATCTTTGATCGTGGCTAGCTAGATTGTCCTTCACAGTTCTCTTATAAGTTATGAATGATGAGCTTAAAGAGGCTAAAAAAATGAGGAGCGGGGTTAAATAGGTTTGGGCAACTATAGGAGTTAATAGAGGGCTAGTTATGTTATCCAAAGTCTCGAGCATCTCAAGAGATATACATGAGATTAGTATTGAATAAAAGACTTGTTATGGACTCATTGATTTGAAGGTGGTTAGTCATAAGATTGTTTGTTCTAAAATAGTTTAGATATGCAGAATGAGCCTTACCTATAATATACAACCCAATTAAGAACGTAAGTTATCTTATCGATGATTTATAGTTAGGCCTAACATACGATACTATATAAAAAGAATATTTAAGTTTTAAGGAGCTACTTATATACTCCTTCACATAATTTTTTTGAATAAAGGTATTTCACGACATCCTTACATTATTTTTCAATCTTTGTTTATATAATACTTTTTTATAAACTAATTTCTTTTTAAGTAATGACTTTTCATCTGCTTAGAGAGATCGAGTTGGTACAAAATACTACAGACAAGGTATTGGATTTAAGGTGTTGGGTGCAAGGTCTTTGTGATAAGACAACGCTAATCCTCAACCAAGTGATCTAAGTTTTTGTTGAAATAAGAACCCTTTAATTAAAGAGAAATTAACACTGGTTGTACAAAATTCGGACTAAGGCTAGAATTAAATTAGCTTTAAATTCAAAGATCTAGAAACAAAATTTAGAATCTAGTTCTAAATTGAGTCATTCTACATTCAAATTTGATCAAACCTCGATGGAAGGAATCAGTTTAGCACAAGCCTTGATGGAAGGAATCAGTCTAGTCTAGCACATTAATTGCATAAAACTTGTAGAAATGACAAAAAATGACTCAAATTTGGGTGAAAGTTTAGCTAAATTTTCATTCATAAAAAATCTCCTTTTACATAATCATTTGTGTACCGTTTCTCAAAAAAAAAAAAAAAAACATAGTGACCATAATTTACTTCTAATCCCTATAAATCTACACAAAAGAAAACACAAATAACTTCCCACCCCTTGGCTCATTACAAGAATTATGAAATTTAAAAAAAAAAAAAAATATATATATATATATATATATGAATCAAGTCCATTTTCTAGTAACTTCATCCACTTCAGATGGGCAAATATTCACTTTTGAAGCTCCAAATGATCTTTTCTCAATCGAATCAACTTGTAATACATAAAATAATGGTTGAACCGAACTTATTCAATTTTGTAGATGAAGAATAAATGCTTGTTGAATCTTCTTGATCTTTGATTGTGTAATAGGTCCAATTAGAACATTTGGAACACTGTGATTCTTATCATCTTCCCCCTTTTCAAAATGATTCGTCCTCAAATCAGAAAAATCATCACCTACGTTAAAAGGACTCAAGGCAGCAACATTGAAAGTAGAATGTACTAAAATTCTACGGGAAGATCAATTTTATATGCATTGTTATTAATTCTTTCAAGGACTTAATAAGAGTCATCTCCTCTTGCATGTAATTTTGTCTTCCTTTGAGATGTGAATCACTCCTTGCGAAAATATATCCAAACTCTCCTTCGCCTCTTTGTGCAATGTTTTGATTAAATCTGTCTTACTTGTGATTGCTTCACTTACAAAAATATTAGAAGGAATAGGAAGTAAACCAAAGGGGTAAGTGGATTAAATCTATAAACAACTTCGAAAGGAGAATAATGATTGGTACTCTGAATTGCTCTATTACATGCAAACTCTACAAATGGCAAACATTCATCACAAGATATAATATTCTTAGAAATAATAGCCCTAAGCAATTTTCCTAATCTTATATTAACCAGTTCAGTTTATCCATTAGTCTGAGGATGACATTCAGTTGAAAACAACAATTTGGTACCCAATTTACCCCCACAATACTTTACAAGAGTGACTTAAAAATTTAGCATCCCTATCACGAACAATTATTCTAGGGACTTCCAGTAATCTTACTACTTCCCTACCAAATAAGTTAGCAACATGTTTTGCATCATCCATCTTGTTGTATGCAATAAAATGAGTCATTTTACCCAATCTTTCTACCACAACAAAAATATTATTTTTACCCTTTTAGTGTGCGACAAATCAAGAACAAAATTCATAGATATATTAGTCCAAGGTTCGTTAGGTACATTCAAAGGAGTATACAATCCATTCCATTTTGTTATAATCTATATTTAGCTCTTTGCATTTAAAATATAGGCTACAAAACTTATGATCATCTTACTTTTACAAGGAGATCTCTTATAGAGCATTTAGGAATACAAAACTTACTTTTTCTTAAATAAAAATTCATGAAATACATAATAATCATCCATAACTTTTTTTACAACACAAGAGGCATAAATAGTCCAAAAGTCTTGGTTATCTTTATATAATTCTGTAATATGCTCAAATCCAAGAATTTTTACCGAAGTAAAGAGATTGTACCTTCTAGATAATGCATTGACTACCACATTATCCTTATCGTGCTTATATTTGATGGCATACGAAAATGTTTCAATAAACTCCACCTATTTTGCATGCCTACGGTTCAATTTGGTTTGAACCTTAAGATACTTACAGCTTTCAGGATCTGATTGAATCATAAATTCTCTAGGCCATAAGTATGTTGCCACACTTGCAATGCGAACTAAAGCCAACAATTCTTTATTAGAGGTAGGATAGTTCAATGCTGCCTCATTTAGTTTTTGACTAAAATACATTAAGGATTTTCCATCTTGCATCAAAACATCACCTATGCCCAAACCACTTGCATCACACTCAATTTCAAAAGTTAAGTTAGGCAAGACAAGTAAGGGTGCATTGGTCAATTTCTTCTTAAGCTCATTGCATGCATTCTCTTGCATATCTCTCATATAAAAACGACATTCTTTTTCACTAAAAGTCATTCAATGGTGTCGTTATGGTGCTAAAATATTTATAAATCTCCTATAGAAGCTAGTTAACCCTGAAAATTACGAACTTTACTTGCATTTTTTGGTGTTGACCAGTACCTTATTGCTTTAACTTTCTCTTCATCTACTTCTACTCTATTTTTATCAACTATAAAGTAAGAAATTTAACTTTTTCCATGCAAAAACTATCCTTATTAAAATTAGCATAAAGCTTAATCAAAATTGACTTAACATGCAAGCTCATGCAAAGTTTTTGAATAAATTAAAATATCATCAAAATACCAACAACATGTTTTCCCAAATATTTTCTCAAAACATGATTCATTAAGCACATAAATGTACTAGGAGCATTAGTCAGCCCAAAAGGCATAAGCAAGTCATTCATAAAATTCAAACTTAGTTTTGAAAGGTTAGTTTTGAAACGTGTTTTACATTTATCTCCTAACTGCATTCTAATTTGATGATATCCAGATTTTAAATCAATTTTTGTAAATAGACATGAACCATGCAATTCATCAAGTATATCGTTTGACTTAGGAATAGGATGTCGATACTTTACAGTGATTTTGTAGATGACTCTACAATCCATGCACATGTGCCATGTTCCATCTTTCTTTGGCACCAATACAACTGGTATAGAACATGGACTCAAACTTCTCGTTTAAAGCCCTTCTCCATGAGCTTCTCAACTTGCCTCTAAATTTCTTTAATATCAATTGATTGGCTCTATAAACTGGCCTATTAGGAATGACAGCCCCCGAAATGAAGTCTATTTTATGTTCAATACCTCTAATGGGAGGTAGTCCTTTAGGTACTTCATCTTGGAACACATCCTCAAATTCCTATAAAAGAAATTGGAACACTTAAAATAAAACTCACTAATATGTGAAGTAAATTTCACACACACTAACGATAGAACGCACCGATACCACTTTGTGAAAATAATACTCGTGTATTTATGAAGAAGATGTCGAGAGAGGAGAGACAAGGAGACATAGAACACTGATTTTATCAAAAAGCCTTTTCTATTGTTCTGTCTTCTTTTTCTCTCTTGCTCTCTTTTGCTCTAACTTTACAGTATTAGGTATTTATAACTTTTCTAACACTAATAATAGGGCGAATGAAATGCTCATAAACCCCTACCATCCTCTTTTCAAAAAGCTCTGGGTCTTTTCTTTCACTTGCTTTTTCAAATTAACTTTTCTAAGTTTATTTTAACAAAAACTTACCTTTATCATTTTAAGTTTATTCCAACAAAACTCCCCCATAAACTTAAAATCTATATTCAACGATTCTACCAGCGCCATTTTCGTTTTCTCGAGCTCAGTCGTGGTTTCTTCAATTTTCTCTCCTTGTCCTCTAGTAGCAAACTAAGCTTGTCCTTTTCTGACGAGACTTCATTTGGAGCTTCTCAAGAACAGCCCATCTGAGACACCAACTACTCATTTCTCTCATTCTCAACCATGCTCGACTTAGACGTCATAGCTTCTTTCAATTTACTCAATTCCCTTTGCAAGTCCACAACGACATTTTCCACTTCCATTTTTGCCTCCTCCATTTCAGCTTTATCACGAGAGATTATCTCAATCGTGTGTCGTAAATTCACTGCCTCCTGTTGGACTCGAATCAGATTCACGTCAAGTGAGTCTCTCTGTTGAGTTAGTATCTCTATATCTTTCTCCTCCCTCACTAGCTCTTCCACTAGACCATCAATCTCCATTAACAAGTCATTCTCTTTCTCCACACCTTCAATTTTCTTCACCTTTCTCCACACCTTCAATTTTCTTCACCAGCTCAGAGATTACCTTCTCATTCTCTTCCTTCTCCTGTTTGAGATAGAAAGAACTCTCACTCAGCTCAGCCACTTCCTTCTCTAACCTTTCAATCTCTATTTCTCAATCTTTCTTTTCTTCTTCCATTTTCCCTTCCATTCTCATCCTCTTTCTTCTTTCTTCCTCAAATTCTCTTTCCCGCCATTGGAGCTCTCTGTTATCCGGTTGTTCATCCTTCTTCGATTTTCTCGTCTCCAATATCGTGATTTCGCAAATCCGCTGCGTATCACCTCATTTCTAACAATTTCCACTGCCTCACAACTACCGCCATCGTCTTTCGCGCCGCCGTGTTCTTTTGTTTTCAGCTCTTCATTTTGGGCCATCAAGAGAATGCCTTCGTTTGTTACGTCATCCAAAGCTAGGTTGATCGTTTCTTCCACCTTTTTCTCGGCTCGACAATCTCCTGCAAAATGCCCCATTCTGCCACAATTGTAACATTTGTTGGAGTTACAATCATTCGCATAATGACCATATTTTTTTACATTTATAGCACTGAATGTTGGAATAATATCCTTGACTGCGTCCTCTTCCACGCCAATTTGCTTGGCTCGACTATCTCTTCTCCTTATAATGTTCTTCATAACTGTTGCCTTGACCATCTCGACCATTTCCGCGGCTTTCACAACCTCTACCTTGAGTATTTTTTAGAGTAGAGTACTTTTTCATCTTTTATTGATGCCTTGGTTTGGAGTGCTTGATCGAGTGTCTCCTCCTTCTTCTTCTTACGTTGCTCGTGTGCCTCGAGAGAACCGGTGAGCTCATCAACCATGAACGTAACTAGGTCCTTTGACTCTTCTATCGCACATACAACATTCTCGAAGTTGTTGGTTAATGACCTCAAGATCTTCTCCACAACCCGCGTCTCGGGTAACATTTCTTCGTTTCGATTTAGTTGGTTTACCACAATTTGTAAGCGTGACATGTAGTCAGATAAATTTTCTGACTCCTTCATCTTCATGCTCTCCTAACTCGCCACGAAGAGTTTGGAGACGCACTTGCTTGATTCGGTCGGTTCCTTTGAACACTTTTTCTAAAGTGTCTCACGCTTCTTTTGAAGTAGTTGCCCCGACAATCTTCTCAAAGCCCGACTCGTCAACGGCCTGGAACAACATGTATAATGCCGCTTAATCCTTTGATCGCAATTCTTTTTAACGCCTTGTTTTGTGCCCCCATATGTGTGGTATCCTTTGGTTCTTCGAAACCTTCTTCGACCACGTCCATGCATCTTGAGAACCGAGAAGAGCTTTCATTTGGATGCTCCAATTCTCATAGTTCGTCTTCGTTAATCGCAGTAGCGGTATTTGACCCATCACATTCGCTAATGGCTCTGACACCAATTTGTTAAAATAGAACTCACTAATCTATGAAGTAAATTTCACACACACTAACAATAGAGCGCTCCGATACCACTTTGTGAAAATATTACTCGTGTATTTGTGAAGGAGATGTCGAGAGAGGAGAGACAAGGAGACAAAGAACACTGATTTTATAAAAATTAAAAAAAAAAAGTCTTCTCTATTGACCTGTATTTTTTTTCTCTCTCTTTTGCTTGATTTTAACGAAGAGATTAGATATTTATAACTTTTCTAACACTAATAATAGGGTGAGAGAAATGCTCATCAATCTCTACCATCATTCCCTACAAAAGCTCGTGCATTTTCTTTCACCTAGCTTTTTCAAATTAACTTCGGTAACAAATTTACTAAAGTTAACTAAAACTAACCTTTTATCATTTTAAGTTTATTTCAATGTGAACATACACTCAACAGACAAGTTGTTATGGTTAGAGATCAAATATCCTCTCACATAAGTACAAGGATAGTTTCTGTGAAAACACTGTCCTTCTCACCTCTCCAAGTCTAGCCAAACAACTCTTCTTCCTCAAACTCTTTTTTTTTTTTTTCTTCTTAGCTTTAATTGATTAGCAAATACATCTACAGAACTCAAAGGTACAAGAGTGGTATTTCTACTCTTTTTTATAAAAGAATACCTATTCAAATAACTATCATACATGACCTTCCTATGAAATTCTCAAGTCGACCAAGCAATATGTCTCCAACATGCATTGGTAACACATCACGAAAGACTTCATCTTTATATTTTCTCAAAGTAAAAGATATTAAAACTTGGGAAACTGCCTTCATTGTTTCACTATCATTGAGTCATTGAAGTTTGTAAGGTTTAGGATGGTGTTGGGTTGGAATTTACAACCAAGATCAACATGATACTTACTACATTGGTGCAACTTCCACTATCAATGGCAAGACTACAGGGAATCGCCTTGACAAGACACCGCGTGTGAAACGGGTTGTCTCTTTGATCATCAACATCATTCTCCGTAACTTGAGTTTTAAGAAGTCTTCTTGTAATAAGTGTCAAATGACTTCCATCTTTCGATTCCTCCTCATTCTTCTGGACATCTTCAACTAGCTCATTGATCTCCCCTCCATTTCCCTCGTCTTGGTTCATGATTGTACAAACAGTAGTTAAATATGCTTAGGACCTCACACACTCAACTCACTGATTTTAAACTCAGGAACACTCGTGTTTATTACATACAAATGTAGGTTATTTTAGAAAGTGACTAAATTATGATCAAGGTAGGCAAATATATGGATAAATCAATTCTTATAGTAGCAAGCTATTCAAGACAATCAAGATAAGGTAACTAAGAAGTAACAGCAAAAAAAAATCAAACAAATAAGGGACACATTTTTTTTTTTTATAGAATTGCACACTGAAAATGAATTTAAAAAAGAAAGGCGTTAAGGTTTTGACTAAGAGAATGATCTAACTTTCCTTTTTACGGAAATTGAGCAAATTCAGAAGTTATTTTTGAGTTTGAATTAGGAAACAAAAAAATCAAACACAAGAGTTACCGATTTAGATGGTTTAAGCAAAATGTGAATTAAAGTTTATTTGATCTTCAAATAAACATGAAAATAGTCTAAAATAAATGAGAATGACAGTTTATAACCCCATCTTAAGAACAAATATGATAAGGATTTTTTTTTTTCAAGATCTAAATATGATCTTTAAGAAGAAAATGAGAAAAAAGTCAAAAATGACGAAGAATGGTGAAAATGACAGTAAGAAAATAAATGGATAAATTCGAAGTAAAGATAGACAATAGCATAAATGAGAGATAAAATCAATTCTAAAGTACGTTGCTACAAAGATGCAACCTAGGCTCTGATACCAAATTGATAAGACATCCAAACTTTCCAAACTTTTTTTGTTAAAGCAAAACCCTTAAATCAAAGAAATTAACACCTACTAATATAAAATTCGGATCAACCAAAAGATAAGACTAGAATTAGATTTCCTCTTAAGATCAAAGATCTAGAAGCAAGATTTGAAACCTTGTTCTAAATTGAGTCACTCACAATCGAGCTTGATGATTAAATGGCATAGATGCAATCTACCACAAGAATGGCTTACATGCAATCTACCACTGTATGAACTTAGAAATGTAAAAAATAATGCTCAAATTTCTAAGGGCGGAGTCTCAAATTTGAGAGCTAAATTTTCATTCATCAAAATAAGCCTTCTACATCATAATTTGTAATATTTATAGTCTCTTCACAAGAGAAACATTCAATTCCTTAAATGTCGGCTAGAGAGGCCATAATTTACTCCAAGTCCTTTTAAATCTCCACCCTTTTGAATTATGAAATTAAAAAATAATAAATAATATTTTCTAACAACTTATCAATCAAGGGTAATTTATAGCAACTTATCTCCGCTAATTCAACCACTGTCCAAATATTCACTTTTGAAGCTCCAAATGATCATTTTTCAATTGAATTAGCTTGTAACATATAAAATAATGGTTGAACCGAGCTTGTCTAAATTTTTTTAGATGAAGAATAAAGGCCTGTTGAATCTTCTTGGCCTTGAATCGTTAATAGATCCTGTTGGAACATTTGAAACACCACGATCCTTATCACTTTGGCACAAGCTTCGATTTGATTGGATCTTCAACCTAGGTTTGTTCTTCCTCCGGTTCATCCTTAGTTTTGATGATTTTACTTCACCTTTGTCTAGTATAGGGTCAATTTTGGGTATTTTTAACTAGAGTTGTATGTGTTGAGTTGAATATTAATATGCATTGAATTTTGATGGAAAATTTTAGTCTTATATTTAGTGTTAATGGCTTGTTGGGAATTGTAATTCCCTTAAAACCTAAGAATGCCCTATTGAACACAACTCTTTATGGAAAACATCAAGAGATTAAAAGACACGGTGTAAAACCTACGGGTGCATGTTGCAGTCTATGCTTTTGTATTTCTTGGGATGAAAACCTAGGTAGGGTGGAGGGATTTTAGAGGAGAGGGTGTTAAAATGTCATCACTAGCCCAACAGGATTAAGCCCAACCATTGTATGAGTAATTATATTTATGATTTGGAGAAATTTTAGGAATAGATTGACTACCATCGAGTATAAATACCCCTCTACTCTACCTAGTTCATCTTCCCAAGAAATCACAAGCAATACAAAGTAGTAGTGTTCTACAGAGTGTCTTGTATTCTCTTCTCGATTGTTCTTAATAAAGTGAGCGAGTGTTTCCCACAGAGAGTTGTGTTCAACAATCTGGTATCAGAGCAAGGTTAGTGTCGGTTATCTGATCTCTTGGAATTCTTAGTATGCTCTATGGTTGCAGCTCTGTCTGATCTTCCACATTAGAAACAATTTCTTGAGATTAGTTGTGAGTGAGTTTCTTTTGTGTCGTGAGTAGTCTGTGACTCTGCAAGTCTTGTGTCGAAAAAGCTTGTTTGGTATTACTGAGGTATAGCCAACTCGATGGGTGATTTCCAAATCGTTGGAGGAATCAAGAAACTCAACAACAACAACTACAACACGTGGGCAAACATGCATGGTGTCCTATTTACAAGGACATGATCTTTGGGAGATTGTTGGCGGGTGCGAAACTATGCTGCCAGAGGATGATTCTAACGGCACCTTGCGCAAATGGAGAATCAAGGCGGGCAAAGCAATGTTTGCTTTGATGACCACAATCGGAGAAGAGATGTTAGAGCATATTTGGGATGACAAGACACTGAAAGAAGCATGGGACACGTTCATGATATTGTTCTCAAAGAAGAATGATACGAGGCTACAACTTCTGGAGAATGAGTTGTTGTCAATTTCACAATGTGACATGATGATTGCTCAGTACTTCCACAAGGTCAAGTCGATCTATCAGGAGATTACTGAACTAGACCCGAAGTCCGCCATTGTAGAATCTCGAATGAAGAGGATTATAATCCACGGATTGCGATCAGAATATAGAAGCTTTATTATTGCTGTACAAGGATGGCCCACTCAACCATCACTTGTAGAGTTCGAAAATTTGTTAGCAGCCAAGACGCCATGGCTAAACAAATAGGAGGCATCACATTGAAGGGTGAAGAAGAAGCACTCTACACAAGTGAAAGCCTGGGAAATAATAGACCGTCTATAAAACGCGGATACAATGGTGACAAAAGAAGAAGTCATCAAGGAACTGTACAACCACGGAGTGCTCAGAAGAACGATAATAATAACTCTCAAGGGAAAAGATTTGAGGGCATTTGCTACAATTGCGGGAAGAAGGGCCACATGTCCAGAGATTGTTGGTCTAATAAAAAATCTGTCGAAAGCAATGTGACATCCTCCAACATGGAGATGGAGGAGGAATGGGATGCAGAGGTACTGTATGCTATAGAAGAAGATGAGCTAGCACTCACGGCGATGATGGGAGACCATATTGATTATGAGAATGATTGGATCATTGATTCAGGATATTCAAACCACATGATTGACGATCAAAGTGGTGCAATGGAAGAGGGGTGACCCTCAGAGAAGGAAGTATTACCAAGCCTTGAGCAAATTGAAGAAATTTTTCTATAGAACACGGGGGAGCAAACTGAAAAAATTCTTCTACTAAACACAGAGGAGCAAACTGACAAGATTCTTCCACAGAAGACGGGGGAGCAAACTGTACACATTTGCTTAAGTGCTGATGTGCCTGAAGATTCAAGTGACACTAGTGTTGGTGAGCAAGAAGTGACTCAACCAAGCAAACCGAGTGAAAATGAAATGACACCTCAACAACTCAAACGGTCAGAAAGAATCCAGAAGCCAAATCCAAAGTATGTTGATATAGCTATTATAGAGGACGAAGTTAAAGAGCCAGAGACGTATGTAGAAACATCACAAAATACGGCTTGGCAGCAGGCAATGGAGGAAGAAAGTATAGTGCTGGAGCAAAATCAAACTTGGGAACTAATACCAAGATCAGAAGATATCAAATCCATCTCTTGCAAGTGGGCTTACGAAATAATGTGTCCCTCGGATGGAACAATCGAAAGATACAAGACTCAACCTGTAGCTCGAGGGTTCTCTCAAGAATACAGACTAGACTATGATGAAATGTTTAGTCTAGTGACAAAAATCACTATCGTACAAGTTCCTCCAGTACTTGCAGTAAATAAAGATTGGAAACTATGGCAGGATATGAATAATGCCTTCTTGCAGGGAGAGTTGGACTGGGAAATCTACATGAGCCAACCAAATGGATTTGAGAATGAACTTGGAGTCATTAGTCAGTACATGCGAAGTCTGAAGAAGCTTCCTTTGGATGCGGCTCAATGGACCTTGAGATATGTCAAACAATATCACGATACTCGAAGGTCAAGTATTGGGTATGTGTTCAAGCTCAGTTCGAAAACAATCTTTTGGTGTAGGAAAAGACAACCAACAGTATCATTGTCTATTAGAGAAACAGAGTACAAAGTAGCTACTAGAGCAGCTCAGGAAAGTACATTGCTGAAACTCTTGATGGAAGATTGGCACCAGAAAATTGACTATCCAATACCACTTCATTGCAACAATCAATCTGCGATTCGCCTAGCAGAAAATTCGATGTTTCATGCTAGAACAAAGCATGTGGAGGTACACTACCATTTCATTAGAGAGAAAGTCTTGATGGAAGAAATCGAGATGCAGCAGATCAAGACAAATGATCAAATGGCAGACTTGTTTACAATAGAGTTGAATACCGGCAAACATGAGAGTTTTCGCTGTCAGCTCAACATGGTGCAACGAATGAGGACTAGTGCTGAGGGGGAGTGTTAAAATGTCATCACTAGCCCAACAGGATTATGCCCTACCATTGTACGAGTAATTATATTTAGGATTTAGGATTTTAGGAACAAATGTAGGAAAATGATCTAGAGATTTTAGGAATAAAGTTAGGAAAATGATTGGATTTTAGGAATAAATGTAGGAAAATGATCTAGGGATTTTAGGAATAAAGTTAGGAAAATGATTTAGGTATTTTAGGAAAAACATGGAGAAATTTGAGGAATAGATTGACTACCATCTAGTATAAATACACCTCCACTCTACCTAGTTCATCATCCCAAGAAATCACAAGCAATACAAAGTAGTAATATTCTAAAGAGTGTCTTGTATTCTATTCTCGATTGTTCTTAATAAAGTGTGCGAGTGTTTCACACAGAGAGTTGTGTTCAACGACAATTTATTACTAGGAAATCTAAATCTTTTATCTAAATCTTTTTCCTAAAATATCTAAATATATTTATTCTAAAATACCCAAAACATTTTCCTAGGGTTTAACTCTATTGGGCTAGTGATGATATTTTAACACTCCCCTTCGTCACGTCCTCATTTGCTGCACCATGTTGAGCTAATAGTGAAAGCTCCCAAGTTAGTCATTTTGTAAACAAGTTTGTCACTTGATCTTCTATCTTGATCTACTACATCTCGATTTCTTTCTTCCGGACTTTCTCTCTAATGACATGGTAGTCACCTCCACATGCTTTGTTCAAGCATAAAGTACTGAATTTTCTGCTAGGTGAATCGTATATTGGTTGTTGCAATTAAGTGGTATTGGATAGTCAATTTTCTAGAGTCAATCTTCCATCAAGAGTTTCAGCCATATACTTTCCTAAGCTGCTGTTTTGTACTCTATTTCTCTAGTTGACAATGATATTGCTGGTTATCTTTTGCTACACCAAGAAATTGTTCTTGACCCGAGCTCGAACACATACTCGGTGCTTGATTTTCGGGTCGTGATATACTATATAGTCAGCATCATGGTATCTAGGTAGCTTGTAGTCTTCGCTTCTTTTATACAAAAGACCATAATCGATTATACCTTTGACATATCTCAAGATCTATCGAGCTGCATCCAAATGAGTCTTCTCTAGACTTTGCATGTACTAACTAATGACTCCAACTTCATTTTTCGGATCCATTTGGTTGGTTCATGTAGATTTCTGGTCCAACTCTTCATGCAAAAAAAACATTCTTCATATCCATCTACCATAATTTACAATATTTATTTATCGCAAGTGTTGAAGGAACCTATACGATAGTGATCTTTGCCACTGGACTAAAAGTTCTATCATAGTCTAGTCTATATTGTTGAGAGAACCTTGGAGCTATAGTCTGAGCCTTGTATCTCACGATTGTTCCATCCGGGGTACACTTGATTTTGTAAATCACATGCAAAAGATGAATTTGACATCTTCTATTCTTAGCACTAGTTCCCAAGTTTGATTTTACTCCAAGGCTATAATTTCTTCCTCTATTGCTTGTGTCAAGCCTTATTTTGTGATGCTTCTTCATACGTCTCTGGCTCCTTTAATTTTGTCTTCTATAATAGTTGTATTACATAATTTGAATTTGACTTTTGGATTCTTTCTGACCGCTTAGTTGTTGAGGTGTCATTTCTTTTTCACTAGGTTCGCATGGTTGAGTCACTTCTTGCTCACCAACACCAGTGTCACTTGGATCTCCAGGTACATTAGCACTTAAGCAAATATGTATAGGTTGCTCTGCGTCTTTTGTGGAAGAATTTCTTCAATGTTGTCCAAGCCTGGTAATACTTCCCTCTCTAAGGGCCACCCCGCTTCCATTGCATCATCCTGATCTTCAGACATCTAAAGTCGATACAATATACATATCATGAACTTTGAATGCGGAAATACTTCATTTAAACTTCTTCGTAAAACATAAACTTCATCTTAAAACACAGTCATGGACTTACATGTTCGAAAACATTTTTAAAACACATAAAAAAAACTAAATAAAATAAATATACATTTAAATTAAAAACATCATATTCTAGCCTAAGACTAGGAAAATAAATGCATCTACCCTATACATGTGTCATGGTCTCGAGGCGATGCCGTCGTCAGCCGTACAAGGATGTTTTGCCTTTAACTAAAATAGAAGTAGCACGTGACTTGAGTATTTTAAGAAATACTCAGAAGTGACCCCACTATTGGGGTTAGATGCAAACACACACAATCTTGAGTAGGACCTATCATATCAGTCTATATTCCTTAGGCGGCTATCCTAAAACTGGCTAAATGGACGTGTATTTACTGTTCTACACACAGTCCACACGTGCGAGTATGGACCCACCAGTCGGTTCACACACCTCCTGGGCCCCTTTCTTGTCGGACGAGCATTCTCTGGTAGCTGTTGATGTCGGACACCTATTTAGGAATAACGACCATGACAACATTAGAATAGACATAATGATCGTTTTTCTGCCTGACTGTCGCAGCATTATGATAAATATAATGATCATTTTTCTGCCTGGCCATTGCAGCATTATGATTACTATAATGGTCGTTATCCTGCCTCATAATGTACGTGTCCGTACTAGCATAAAAATGAGATATTCTCCAATGCATACACACAATGATGCATGAGGTCCTAATATATATATATTTTTTTTCCTTTTTCATTATCATGTATGACAACCTCTTTAGTGTTTTCCTTCATATAATATCATTATCATGACTTTTCATGTAATTTGTATCATGTCAAAACATCTTATTGAATGTCATGCATATCATATATCTTATCATGTCACATGTATCATATCAGAAGTATATCGTGTCTCCCAACATATCATGTCATACTGTAAATGTATCATATCATAAAGCATATTACAATATGCATCGTATTGTCAAACGTATCGTATGATAACATAAATCATATCATGATATATATCATATCATTCACGTATCATATCTCAAACATATCGTCAAACGCATCGTACCCTAACATATATCATATCATCCACATATCATTCACATTTCATATCATAACATATATCATATCGCTCACATATCATATTTCAAATATATTGTCAAATGCATCACATCATTTCATAAACATTTCACACATATTAAGCATATGACACGTGCATAACTATGGGGCACGTGTCATCATTCAATTTTTTCTTAATGGAAATTCTATTACTACTATTTTATGGAAGATATAACTAATGTTATATGAAAAAAAAAAATTGATGGATATATTTTATGTTATTCTCAACTCTATTATCCTATGATATTCCAAAATTCAATTCCATTACCCTGACATATCCTCTGTAATTCTTATTCTTAGAAATAAGTTTTTGTTTGGCGGTACATATATAAAAAAATTACCAATATTATTCCACGGCTTGAATCACATATACAATTAAAAAAACAGTTTAATCATCTCCAAATCTTCCATTTTCTTTCCCTATGTGTTTCCTCTGTTTTCCATCACGGTCGAGTTAGCTATCCGTAGCGACGTTTGGAGGTCAGCAGACCCTTGTATGTCATACTCAACATGATCGCTATCATCGTCATAGAGTACACATTTGAACTCATCATCATAAAAGGAAAAGTGTCCAGATGCTCGTGTACATACAGAAATGCATGAGGTCTCTCTACTTCTTTCTCTTCTTTGAGACGTCTTACACAACCCTAGTTTCATCTCATTATTACTAGTAGTAATACATGCACATTAACTATTTGTCTTAACATCATTATTGATACTCTTTAGGGTTATGTCCTAGGCCGATTTCTCGACATGATCCAACATGATATTCAAAACATACCTCTCACTTAATATGAAAACATTGTCATATTAAGGTAACAACATCAAACATCATACTCATCATACATCATCATACATTATCATTATAACGCCATCAAATACATCATATTTACAATAATACATCATCAAGCATCATCATACATCATCATATAACTCATATACATCGTCATATATCTTAACTCATATATCATACGTCATAATTATACAGCATAAAGGACACGAGCCGATGCCATTAGACTCGAGTCGTCATACAGCAAATAAGTATCTAGTCTATTCTATAGTAAAGCCACTTACTTCGTTGGTCTTAGCTAGCGTTCTCTCTAACTTAATAAACGTTAGCTCCCGTTTCTCGAAGGCTGCTCCAAGTATCGTCGGGGTTCGTTTCCTATTGAATTGTTTGTCACCTTCCATTAGAATTTCAAATTTTAATAATAATTTCAACCGAAATACATGAAATATAACCTTAAAATGACCTCGATTACCCTAATTAGGGTCGAAAAAAAGGTTCAGAAGGTTTAGAACGGTGTAAATGGGCCTTAAAATAAAAACTCGTGTTGATTAGTCGTGATGGAGCCTCAAAAAATCGAGCCAAGCAAGATCCAAGTCGGGAGCCAGAGGGCTTCTTTTTCCTACTGGTCTACACGTGGCACAGCAGAAGTGGCCACGCCGTGGTTTACCTATCAGTTTGAGGCGCGGGTCACGGGTCGCGGTCGCAGGTTGCAGTCTGGGCTGCTGTCACGGGTTGCAGGCTAGGTTACGATTTGGGCCCTGGGTTCTCAGATGAACTGGGCCAAGGCTTTCAGTCACGGGTCACGGGTGTTGAAGGCTATGTGGGCTGACCGTATGGATTGGGTCTCGGTTCATGTTGGCTGCAGGCTGGGCTGATGAGGCAAGGCGGGTCACAGGTGAAACCGACCTGTATCCAGATCCATCGGATCCTTTTTTCTTCACCCAACTCGGAGTGCGATTTTCCGGCAACTTTTTTCTCTCCTCTGTTCTAACGTCGTTTTTATGCCTAAAACCCATATATATATAAGCATTTAGGAGACCCAAAATCTCGACTCTGTTTACCGATGACAACACGCACGAAACATACCTTAGAATAATGTACAATCGTCGAGGATGTCTTAAAAAAATACCTAAAAACCATTAGTAACAGAGACATGAAACACATGATACTCGTTAAACAATATTCTTTTTTATTATCTTATCTTTTATATTTTTATTTTAATTCCATAAATAAAATTTATTTTAATTTTTAAAATGGATGTGTACGTGTGAAAAATAAAATCTAAAAAAAGAAGAGAAATTCTTATAAAATAATAATAAACTTGAAATATTTGTCTATTTAATAAAAATAAATAAAAATACTACAAAAATTCAAAAAAGTAATGGAGATTTAAATAGAATACCATAACTAAACACTTGTTAATGAAAAGAAGAAAAGAAAATGATTTTAAAAAAACGTTGAGAGAGAAAAAGAAAAAACAAAAAAAAAATACAAAAAAGTAATTTTTATTTTTTTTAACTCTTAAAAATAATTTTTAACTATTTAATACATTTAAATTAAATGACAAATATTAATTAAATATTTATAAAAAAAATAAAGAAATAGTTTATGAACTAATCTTTTACTTTTACTTAAAAACAAAAATTTAAGCAAATGACCCAAACAACCGAACTAATTGAATCCAAAATCAGGTTGATTTTATTATTTTAAGTATTTCAATGAGACCCACACGCTAAATCTTTTAGAATTTCTTTCCAAATGTTACCAAAAGTGTCACATAAAAATATTATTAAAAAAAAAAGTTATTAAATAAAGTGCTTTTCAAGTTCACGCACGTTTTTTAGTAAAAAGAAAAAAGGAAAAAAAAAACTAAAAAGTAATCGTAATAATATCAATCAGTTATTTTGGACTAGATTTTTAAATAATAATAATGTATTATTTGAATTTTAAAAAATAAAATGTAAAAGAAGTTTTGGTTTATTGCATTTTTTAAAATTTTATTTTAAAATGGTTTTTTTTTTCTTAATTAGATTTTTTTTCATTTATGAAATTAATGAAAAAATTACATTTAAGACCGATTTATAAATTTAAAGAAAAAATTATGTTAAATGAGCCTAGAAATTGGGGTTGAGATGAATCTGAGTCAAGTCCACAAAAGGTTAGTCTCGTACCAGAAATTACATTCAAATCCATTCAAATAGTTAATTCAAGAGTCATAAAGTCTAAGCCAATAGTATGCCATGAAAAGCATACTCAAATAAGAGACCTCATCTGAGAAAATTTTGACTTCAATTCAACCTCGAGAAGAAGTGTTCGTGAAGCTTATGCTCGAGAGAAAGAATTAGAGGATTTAGAGATTGTACTATTGGACCTGAGCTCTGATCATAATTAATTTCTCGATTTTTCTTTGAAAGTTTAAACTCTAAGAAGTGGCGAGTGCGTCTGGCTATGTGATTGGAGCAACACGTCTAACATCCATTGGTGATGCGTCTCTTAGATCTAATTTGACTCAAACCCAAAGTTCATTTTGATAACCCATTTGCAACCTCCCAACGAATCCCAAAACTCAATCTGAATTGACCTCAATCGGGTGTGCTAACATGTGAGTTTCCTCCCCTACAACGCCCATGACACTCACACGTGAAATCACGAGTAAAAATCCTTTTGAGAGTGTGAAGTGCGTGAGTTTCCTTTTTTTTTTTTCACTCATTTGGCTATTTTTCGTTCTAATTTCGATACTAACCTTAATTTCACTTGAAATAGGACCTACCTGTAAACTTTCAGAAAATTTGGAGCTTCTAACAAGCGGGAAAGTAAGCTTGAGGTGATCGATAGAAATATCTCCATAAGAAAGCATGAATGAGTGAACCAAGTTAAGAATAGGGTGTTAGGACTAGGGTGATTTTCACGTTGTCTTAGGTTAGTACATTTCCAGTAAACTGAGCACCTTAGGATGGTGAGCAACGATCAAAGGTCTAGACTTGGATTAGCATCTAGGAGCTAATCACGAGCGTTCTGGAAATGCAAGATGAGGTCTAAACTTCTTAGATGCCTTTAAGGACCTAGTAAATCTCCACGGTATTTAAGAATGATTAGGAAGCTTAACAGGTTTGATAGTTGTGCGAACTTATCATTAGATTCCCGAAGCCATTTGAGTTACTATTGAGTGTACAAACTAAGACTGACATTGCATTTCGTAAACCGATCTTGAGGAAGAACATGAAACTACACGGGTAGTTAGCTCTGGATGAAGACTCCTATTGAGTATAGAAACGGGTCAAGGTAAAGGCTATGATTTTGTAAACCAGTCTTGAATAAGACTTGGGACTACATAGGTAGATGACATAGGGTGAATGCTTCTATTAAATGTAGGAACGAAACAAAGGTTGAGGCCACAATTCTGTAAATCGGTTCTGAGAGATAACTTGGGACTACATAGATAGTTATATGAAGGTGAATGTTTCTATTAAGTGTAGAAACAACGGTCCTGAGAGGGATTCGGGAGTACATAATTAGTTGTCTAAAGGTGAATTTTTCTATTTAGTATAGAAACAGATCAAGGCTAACGTCGTGATTCTTAAACGACCAGTCTTGAAGAGGGACTTGAAACTACACGAATAGTTAGAAATGGGTTAAGAGTGATTGCACAATTTTATAAACCTGTCTTGGTGAGAGACTTGTGACTATCTAAGTAGTTGTCAAGGTGAGTGCTTTTATTGAGTGTAGGGACGGGTCAAAGCTTGAAGGCATGACATCATGAACCGATCCTAAAAGGGGAGTTGGGACTATACAAGTAGTTGACTTGTGATAATTGTCTCTAGATGAATATGGTAATAACTTCTAGACCCCAATGAGTAATGTTGCTGGTCAAAATGAGGGTGTGCTCGAGAGTTACATGGTTACAGAGGGGTGTCGACTTGGAACGACGGTTTAGTTTGTATTTTCATGGGTTGTCATTTGTACACATTTTGTGTCCCGTTCCTTGTTTGTAAATAACTCGAGCAACATTTGTTTTGGATTTTGACTGTGGTGTTGTATGACAATAATTCACGTGAATTTTTACAGTATTTTTACTTTTCAGTTAGTTGGTGCGGTCACACCGAAACTAATACACATTCAGGTTCACTTCCACAAATCAATTTTATTTATTGAAATTTCATAAAAATATACTTAAATGTCGTTTAAATCAAATAAAATTTTAAACATTGAATTTAATTTATATATAAATACCCATGTATAAATAATTAAAGTAATGTACTTTGTTATTATATTTAAACCACAACACCTTAGTATAAATTCATTAGATTTCAAAAATAAAAAAAATATTTTTAAAACTTATTTTTTGTTTTCAAAATTTAGCTAAGAAATTAAAATGTGTATTATTTAAGGAAGGTGAAAAAATATTAAAGAAATTGCGACAAAAGTATATATACATTTTTAAAAAACTTAAAATTAAACCTATTAATTAAATTTGTTGTAATAACAATTAAGCATTATCTACAAATAATTCTTAATAATCACTCGTCAAAATATATATTAAAGATAATTAACTACCACCAACAAAACGATAATAACGACAACGTGTAATCATGTGATGTTTGAGTAAGGAAAAGTACATAAATGAACCAATACCACATCCAAACAAAAGTGATTTTGAGGATACGACAATTAAAAAAATAGTTAAAAAATTCGTAACCACTTACATCACCAAACTGTACCGATGACTTAATCACAGGAACTCAAAGTTAAATGCAAACATGTTAAATGAATCCAAACATATTAAAGGAATCGGTGCAATTTTAAATATATTATTATATACGTATATGTTTTTGTGTATTTTTTTTTTGAACTCAGTCCATAATTTAAAAGAATTTTAATTTAGTCTTTATTTTTTTAAAAAAATAATACATCGGTAAATATTATATATTGGTTGATGTTAAGCTAACACGACATGTTATACGTGAGCATATCGAGTTAGCTAAAATTTAGACAATGAATCAATTTTTTTTTGTCTCTTAGGGGCATAATTTAATTCTATTCTTGTACTTTTAAACTTATAACAATTTAATACTTTACGACAACATTTTAGTGATTTATAGATAAATTTAGTGATTTAGTGATTTATAGATAAATTTGGTCCCTCCATTTATTTTATTAATCAACGAATGAAAAAAAAATCTTATTAAAATTTAATAATATGGACCAAATTATTACCTTTTATAGATCGTAGACCCAAATACGAACGAAAGTCAAAGATTGCTCATGTGATTCCATTAAACGACTTTAACATCGAGATTTCATATATAGTAAAACCGAGATTTTAAGTAATTAAAAAAACGCGTTTAAGGGATTTAAAATATATTAAAAGTGTTTTAAGTGGATACAATCTTATAAACACTTTGGACAATTATTCAACATGGAATGAGAGGAAAAAACAATCAATAAATTATTAAAATATAAAAAAAATGGAATTATTAAAATAATAAAAAGATTTAATAATTAATTTACAGCGAGGGAATGAAGAGAAAAGGAGAAGCAATATAATAGAGACAGAGCAGAGTGAGTAGTGGTTAAAACAACCGTAAACCCTAGTGCTTTAAATAACTCATACACTCTCTGCGCCTGTCTCTCGCTCTTCCGGACTCTCTTTCCCTCTCCTCCTCCTCCTTCCTCCTCTTCTGCCTCTCCTGTTGCATTATTTTCGCCCTTGCCTGTCGTCAATTACATTCCGGACGGACGATTTCTGAGTGAGGATTGCTGTCTTCGAATTGGGTTCAATTCTTGATTGCTTCCAATTCAGCTGCGAGGACCTGTTTTGATTTGGGTTTGGTTTTTTTTTTTTTTTTTTTGCTTTCGAATCTTTGTTCCTTGAAGCGATATGGATCTTCCTAGCCTGGCTGTTGTTCTTCAAGCTGCTCTCAGCCCGAATCCTGATGAAAGGAAGGCTGCTGAGCAGAGTCTGAATCAGGTGACTGATCATTGCTTTACTGACCATTGGGTGGCTTTGGATTGTTTGAGATTAGATTTCTGTGAATTTTGATCGTTTCCTTTTGTTGGGTTTTGTGTTTGTTGGCCTTTTCGAATGGGGATGTGATTAGAAGTTGCGAATTTGTTTGAAATGTAGTTGAAGCTGGTGGTTTGGATTGATTTTTTTTTTTTTCGTTATTTCATGAGTTGTTTTCACGGCGTTGGCTTGTCCATGTCTGCAGATTCAGCACACCCCGCAACATCTGGTGAGGATGCTACAGATCATTGTGGATAATAATTGTGACTTGGCCGTTCGTCAGGTTGCTAGCATTCATTTTAAGAATTACATTGCTAAGAACTGGTCTCCCATTGACCCAGGTACTTGATGGGTTTGTTGAATTGTTCTTCAAATCGTTGGCTAGTTTTGGTGGCTTAATTGTTCTTGCTGGATCGATGCAGATGAGCCTCAGAAGATTTCTGAGAGTGATAAAGATGCGGTCCGGAATAATATTCTTCCATTCTTGTCGCAAGTTCCATCGTTATTGAGGCAAGTATCTACTGTCTATTTATTTATGATGGTAGACCGTAGATTGAAGATTGTGTTTTTGAATCTTTGGATGTTGTAGAAGTTTTTAATAGTCATTGTTCTATGAACAACCTTTTCTAAATTTGTTAACTGGATAAAATCATCAACCATGGCATGTTTGGATCTCAATTCTCTCTGCGACTTCATCATCGTGCACGTGCAGGGTGCAGCTTGGGGAGTGCTTAAAGACTATCATTCATGCTGATTATCCGGAGCAATGGCCGCGTCTTCTTGAATGGGTGAAGGAAAATTTACAAGCTTCAAACGTTTATGGGGCTTTATTTGTGTTGCGAATTCTTGCTAGAAAATACGAGTGAGTATATGATGTTTTTTAGTAGATTATTATTTTGTACCTGTCTGATTGCTGTGCTTACTTGATGTAACCTCAAAGTGTCAATTGTATGCAGCATTATAGCTTAAGTTACTACACATTCAAATTGTGCTGTCCACAGAAAGATCCTCGTGGTTTTAATATGGTCTAATGAAGTGGGATTTTATACGAATTTAACCTTTTCTTGATATAGTTTCTGCCAAAGTGAGATTTTTCTGCTCCATACCCCTTGGAGTGGATATTTATTTTATATTATTGTCATTATTTTCTTTTAATAAGATCTGTGGTATTCTTAAATTGCTCCATTGCCTTGTCATGCATAATGTAGGACCCCTTGGAGTCAAGTTCTATATATCTTTTATTTGTATATTTCATACATCTGGAATGGATCAGTTGGATTATTACAAACTATTTACTAAAGGTTCGTCACGTTATTTATGATTGATAGATTTAAATCAGATGAGGACAGGACTCCTGTTTATCGAATTGTTGATGAGACATTCCCTCTTCTACTCAATATATTTAGTGGACTCGTCCAGATTGGTAACCCTTCTTTGGAAGTAGCGGAGTTGATCAAGTTTATTTGTAAAATATTTTGGTCATCAATATATGTAAGTTTTTCTCTGAAGATTTTACACTCTTTTGATTATACCTGGTAGTTTACTTGGTTAGGTTATTACCTTCCGAGCTGAAAATGAAATAGATATATAGTTTGTTTGACATCACATGCAAGGCTCCCTTTAGTTGGTGTATTTGCAATCTGTATCGAAGGTGTTCATCTAGATGAGATGATAGTTGGAGAATTTCATGGACTGTAATGATAATTTGATATTATTCTTCCATCTGCATGTGTACTGGTATAGGATAATGCGTATTTAAATCTTTCCACCGAGAATATACTGGATATTATGTATTCCTTCAATTTTAGATCCTCTGTATTATGGATATGTTTTAGATGGAGATACCAAAGCATCTTTTCGATACACATGTGTTCAATGCTTGGATGATGCTATTCTTAAATATACTGGAGAGGCCAGTTCCCTTGGAAGGCCAGCCTGCTGATCCTGAACTTCGGAAATCCTGGGGGTGGTGGAAAGTGAAGAAGTGGACTGTTCATATCTTAAATAGGCTGTACACCCGGTGAGAATTAACATTAAATGTTCATACAATTGTTTATTTAAAGGTGCCGTGTAGTATGGAGTTCTTATTGCCCTCCCATTTCTGTCTGTGTCTCTGGTTTATTCTTGCTATTGTTGCCTAATTTATAGGTTTGGAGATTTGAAGCTTAAGAACCCAGAAAGTAGAGCTTTTGCTCAAGCATTTCAGAAGAACTATGCAGGGAAGGTTATGGAATGTCACTTAAATTTGTTGAATGTGATACGTGCTGGTGGCTATTTGCCAGATCGAGTTACCAATCTCATTCTTCAATATCTAAGCAATAGGTGGTTTAACTTCTCTTTTCGTCTTCCAATTCCACAAAATATTCTGTTGCATGCATGCTATTTTCCTTTACTTTGATTTTTTAAATTTGTAGTTGGGAAGGGCTGTCACTTGATATGATTTTATATCTGTTTTCACAGTTGATAGAACTGAAATGCGAACATAACTGAAGTCCTTGCGTAAAATTAGCAAGGATATGGCACTTTTATTTTGTATTCACTTCCTCAGGTGCTGTTTAAATTGAAGTTCTAGCTTTCCAGCCCAACTTTGGAGAAAAATTTGTTGTTGGATATTAAGATTTCAAGTAGAAAGTGGGTTCATTCTAGAAGGGGACGAAAGTTAATTTTTAAATTTTTTTTATGAATTCTCATTATGTCTCTATGGTGTTTTACCCCTTGATTTCTGATGATTTTTTTTTTTTTGTAACAGTATCTCAAAGAATATTATGTATTCTTTGCTGCAACCTAGACTTGATGTTCTACTTTTTGAGATAATTTTCCCCCTTATGTGCTTCAATGACAATGATCAAAAGCTTTGGGATGAGGATCCCCATGAATATGTCAGGAAGGGTTATGGTAAGGCTCATTGAAATGGGTTTAATGCTTTCAAAGCTTGAACCAACGATTACACTGCTCATATTTTAATGCTCCACACATATAATTTGCAGATATTATCGAGGATTTGTATAGTCCAAGGACTGCTTCTATGGATTTTGTCAGTGAGCTGGTTAGGAAGCGTGGGAAAGAAAACCTTCAAAAATTTATTCAATTCATCGTTGGAATTTTCAATAGGTATGCTTATAGATCTGGTGTCATAGGTTGATACCGTTTCCATGAAATATGATACAATGTATAATGTACTGTGCAGGTATGACGAAGCAACAATTGAATTTAAGCCCTATAGACAGAAAGATGGGGCTCTTCTTGCTATTGGAGCACTCTGTGACAAATTGAAACAAACAGAACCCTACAAGTCTGAACTCGAGCGCATGTTAGTTCAACATGTTTTTCCTGAATTCGGAAGTCCTGTTGGGCATCTCAGAGCTAAGGTCTGATAGACTTATACTGTCGTTGTTGTCTTCGTTGTTATTATAAATAATCTTATTTGGCCACAACAACTGTGATACTTTGGTCAACCTTGATGACTCTATAGCCTTGTTTATCAAATCCTGGTAATTTTCCTTGTCACTTTTCTGAGTTGTCTCTAGAAGATCTTATTGAAGTATGTTGGGGCATGAATATGGTTCTTTTATTGAAACTTTCTTTTTATGCACGAGACTTTGTTGCTTATATTTGCACCTTTTCTATTTGTATATTTTTACAAGAATCTAGTTTTAGCAATAAACGATGGCACAAGAGTCCGAGCTTGCATTAATGAGCACTAGGAAACCAAGCCTACAATCATAGAAACAAAACAGAATTTGAGACAGAGGTTTCAATCATTAAAAATCGAAGATAGAAAATAACAAATAATTGCAAAAGGTTTCTTTTAGAAATTATCAAAGGGAGGCCGAAGGGTCTTGAACCAGAACCTATTCTATGTTTGCCTATATGCCTTTCTTCCTTCCTGTATTATGGAAACCATCTAGGCTAGAACTAGAACCTTTGTTAAGCATTAAGGCCATTGCTTAAACATCACGTGATTTGTAGTTCTCTCATTATAATTGTGCTTTTTGTGAGAGATATTTGGATTTTGGGTTTGATAAATCATGTCTTTCACATGAAATTTATGTTCTTTTACTGTTCTGGTTTAATTGCTTCAGGCAGCATGGGTTGCTGGACAATACGCCCATATCAATTTTGCTGACCAGAACAATTTCCGGAAAGCCTTGCATAGTGTTGTTGCTGGGATGCGAGACTCAGAACTCCCTGTGCGTGTTGATTCAGTTTTTGCATTGCGATCTTTCGTCGAAGCTTGTAGAGGTTTATACTTTATAATAATGTCTTTCTTTTTGAGTTAAACAATTGCTGGGGTGGGGATCAAGCCATCAATCTTTGGAATGTCTGGTGCATTATCTACTGAACTATACCCGAATTGACATATATGGATAGATTTTTGAGAGTACCCATCACAAGTACGTAGGTGAAGGTTTGAATTACAATCTCATAGAGGGAGTGGAGATGCCTTAACATTTTGAGCATAGTACTTTTTATTAGATCCTTACAATTATTTTGGGTCTAATTGCTGGTTTTGATATCACTTATTGATGGAATTGAGTTCCGTTTAATTTGCAGATTTGAATGAAATCCGTCCAATCCTTCCGCAACTTCTTGATGGTTAGTTGATGAACATGTCATGGTCATAAATAGTTGTTATTATGCTTATTAAGTGATTGAGGTCATTTTCTTTTCAGAATTTTTTAAACTTATGAATGAGGTTGAAAATGAAGACCTTGTATTTACTCTGGAGACTATTGTTGATAAGTTTGGGGAGGAAATGGCTCCTTATGCGCTTGGATTATGTCACAATTTGGTATTTTCGATTCTAAGTTCAATACAGAAATAGCTGTGCATATATTTTTATTGAAGGTTCGGAGGTGACTTTTGAAATTGGATCCAGGCTGCTGCTTTCTGGAGATGTATGAATACTGCAGAAGCAGAAGACGAAGCTGATGATCCTGGTGCTCTGGCTGCAGTTGGTTGTTTGCGTGCAATTAGCACAATTCTTGAATCAGTGAGCAGAATTCCTCAACTTTTTGTCCAAATTGAGCCAACATTGCTCCCAATAATGCAAAGAATGTTAACAACTGACGGCCAAGGTTTGCATCATTTTGTGTTAATCTTTTGCGGATTTAATTATTTTTATCCCATTCTTTCTGTTAATCATTTTGGATGGCTTTCGTGCTTAATGTTTCTTTGATCTTCTTGCCATTGTTTAAAAGACTAGTATGTATTTGGCATCCTGCTTTTACTGATTTTCAAAGGTGTCGATACTTTGAAGTAGTTCACGATGATATATTTATTAAAACTCTGGGTGTAGGCCTAAAATTTCTTCACTGGATTTGAACATTGATTTTTATTTTTGGATTTTAGTGAAGAGTACAACATTGACTTTGCCTAGCAGTCAAAGGGTCTAGCTATAAATCTAGATGGCATTGAGTTCATAGCTCCAAACTATTGTAGCCACATACTTAAGCAATAGACTTCTTGATGTCAAATGCTGTAGAGTCAAGGTATTTATAAACTGGATGATAGCCCTGATTAGGATTTTCTTTTTGTATAAGAACTCCTGTATTGTACTATAATATGTGAATATTTAGAATCTTAGGGGTTATTTTGTAGGATGTAATATCTATCCTGGAGATGTACCAGGAAATTGGTGAGAGAAAATTTGGGGTGAGAGACAAAGTAGCCAATGTCAAATGTCAGATTAAAATAAAATTGAAACTTTATTTTGGTGATTACTATCTTCGGTATCCTTTCAGTCCCTTTGGCTTTTGCTATAATATTGTCAGTTTTCCGTGAACTTTATTGGTAGCGTTATTGTTTAGTTGAGCCAGCATGTCTAATGCTAGATTGCACCATTTGTCAGCTGTAAACTTCCCATTTATATGCGAACTAAAGGGTTGCAATTTTATAAATGTTTTATTTCTATTTTTAATAATACGAAACCTAGAATTTGATGCCAACAATTTAAATAATTGTCAGTTCCTTCTTTTTTAAACCTTTATATCTAATTCAATCTTTATGTATGCTGTTTGCAGAGGTATTTGAAGAAGTATTGGAAATTGTTTCATTTATGACGTTCTTCTCCCCTACAATATCTCTGGAAATGTGGAGTCTTTGGCCACTGATGATGGAAGCATTGGCAGAATGGGCTATTGACTTCTTTCCAAGTATGTTGTCTTTGTTGCAAGGCGATTTCTACTCTTTTTTTGTTGACTTTAACATTGATTCTCTGGGCATACCAAGGTGCTTTTAAATGCAGTAAATTTTATTTTCTGCTTTAATCACAGGGTTCATAATTCTCTTCAGATGGAGTTCGGTTGTCTAAATCTGTTTCTGAATAAATTACTGAAAATTGCATGACATAAGTGTATTACCTTTTGAAATATATCAAAGTTGGAGACAATGGGGTTCTTTTTTTTGGCAAGTAACTGAGCTTTATTGAAACAAACTAAAGAATATACAAGGACGTACAACAAACAAGCCTACAAAAGAAGTACTAACTTCTTTTAAAAAAGGATCCAATCCAAAAAAAAAATAATACGAAGCTGATAATTCGAAATATCTGACTACTGATGCCAAAAAGATGCATATAAATCTTGCAATCTCTCACACCCTCCCCAAGGCTTCTCCATCCTTCATCTATCAATGATTAATTGTCTCTTGTTTGGGAAAAGAAAAAAAAAGTAAAAAATCTCTTCACCCCACTAAAAGATCTACTCTCTCTCTCTCTCTCTCTACTATCTCTGTTGATCCACACTGCCAAAAGATAGCCCCCACCCAAATGTGTAATATAAAACCAAATTATGCTAGTGAAGACTTTCTTGAGTGTTTTGGTAGCCTTTGCTGCTCCTAATTGGTGAGGCTTATGTCAATGGAGAGAGTAAAGAGCAAATATGTAGCTTATTGCCGTTGGAGCTACATAACTCGGTACATAATCAAACTAGCTTGGGTTACACCAAATCTAGTTTAGTTGGTATGCTCATGTTGTTGATTTTATAACTTTGAAGGGATGCCAATTATTTAGTAGGTTGGATTCTATGTAATGACATTGTCATGCATGTTCACGAATCATTTTTGGTTGTAGCATTTCTCTGTTGGTCATGTATATGAAATGAATGTAGCACTATAACCATGGGTATAAGGTGATTGGTTCTGATGCCTTTTTGTTCACAGATATACTTGTTCCATTAGACAATTACGTATCCAGAGGGACTGCACATTTTCTCACCTCCAAGACTCCTGATTACCAGCAAAGTCTTTGGAACATGATTTCCTCAGTGAGTTGCTTTACTCTTGAAGGAGTTATATCCCCTATTATTAGATTGCGTTCTTTTCCCCCCGTCCTTTTTTGGTTTATGAGTGACGTATTGATAGTTTTGTGGCACAATGGCACTATAACTTAACTTCTGAAACAATTTTTGTTAACTTTCCTCCACTTTGATAAACTCACACAATTCCATTCTAGATAATGGCCGACAAGAATTTGGAAGATGGCGACATTGAGCCTGCTCCAAAGCTTATTCAAGTTGTCTTTCAAAACTGCAAAGGTCAAGTGGATCAATGGATAGAACCATATCTCAGAATCACAATAGAACGCCTGCAGCGAACTGAGAAGTCATACTTGAAGTGTCTTCTGATGCAAGTGGTAAGGATTGAGGAGCTAGGCCATTGTACTGTAGTGAATAAGCTTTTATTGCAATGCCTATGCATGCCAGCTTTCTCCTTGGTTTTTCATATTCGAGTATTACTTTCCAGCTGGCTTACTATTTAACATCTTTGAGTTATCTATGAGCAGAGGGTTAGATATCTCTTGCTGCTATCTTGTTTGGAACTTGGTCTCTTATGAGATTTGTTTCTATTCTGGGATGTTCATTGGTATAACGTTTTAAAATCTATGTGCATAAGGGGAATTTTAATGATCCTTGGTGGAGGTCATTTAAGCATAAAGTTTCCATCTTTTTGGTAATCAATTTAATAATAAATAACATTTTCGTATAAGACCTGATTTGGAATGTATTTTTTTCTCCTGCCATTCCCAGCATTCTTTTTTATAAAATGTAAATCAATATTTACTTAAAGGTCTTTACTCACTTGAAAGGAACATTTGAATCTCCTGCTATGTGAATATCCTGCTTGTTGTATTTATGGTGTTTACAGTTGAGATTTTCTTTTGACGCTCACTAGGTATTTTTCTTATGATTATTTGTTGGCTTTGGTGTAAATTGAGCTGAAGGTTTTGTTGAATTTATCTTTGCAGATTTCTGATGCCCTTTACTATAATGCATCATTATCACTCAGCATATTGCAAAAGCTAGGTGTTGCAACAAATGTATTCAATCTTTGGTTCCAGATGCTCCAACAGGTTAAAAAGAGTGGCGCACGAGCTAATTTTAGAAGGTGAATTATGGTTTTCTTTCACTTTCTTCTGGGTGTTTACTTAATACTGGTGTTCTCTAGATGGTTTGGATTTTTTGCCTGAATGGGCTGTCATGTTGCAGGGAACAAGATAAAAAAGTTTGCTGCTTGGGATTGACCTCTTTAATTGCACTACCAGCCGATCAATTACCGGGGGAGGCTCTTGGGCGTGTGTTTAGAGCCACCCTTGATCTTCTAGTGGCTTACAAGGATCAAGTTGCAGGTCTTTTTTTCACTCTCTTTCTCTATTTATATCTATAATTCCAGGCCAAATCCTCGTATATATTTTACTCCTTTGCACACAGAAGCTGCAAAAGAGGAGGAAGTTGAAGAAGATGATGATATGGATGGTTACCCCAGCGAAGAAGACGATGAGGATGGTGATGGTTCTGACAAGGAAATGGGATTTGATGCCGAGGATGGTGATGAAGTTGACAGCATCAAGCTTCAAAAGCTGGCTGCACAGGTCTGCACATCTATCTATACATATATGGTTGTCTTTTGATAAATTATAGAATTCAAACCTGAGAATTTCCTTTAGCATATGACACACCAAGGAGATAGTGCCACATTTGGATGCTTCGCACATTATTTATTTCTGAGAATCACTAAATTTAACTCGACTGAAATTTTTTTCTTTTAATTTCTTTTTGACTTTAGATTTGAGTTCAAGAAAATGCCTTATTTACCCTCTTTGCATGGTCTTGTCTCTCTTCGGTTATTATTGGTGTACTGCTTTTAATATTGGTGGTGTTCTATATAATTTACTTCATCCCTGTCTTCATGGGCTTGCATTTTTTGCTCTTCTTACTAAACATTAAACTCAAGTGATGATTGAATCATACTGGATATGTTTTAGCTTTGGTTCACAGTTCACGATATATTGTCAATGATTACTTGGGTTGGCATCGTAATTTCATTTCAATGGACTATGCAGGCCAAATCTTTTCGCCCGGATGATGAAGATGATTACGACTCGGATGATGACTATAGTGATGATGAGGAGATGCAATCTCCCTTAGATGATGTGGACCCTTTTATTTACTTTGTTGATACAATCAAAGGTATGTGGAGCTTCTTTAAATTTGATTTAATATGTTCCAAACTTCCTGACAACATTTAACTTATTATATGCATGGTTTTTGTCCTTCCTATTTGAATAATTAGCTATGCAAGGATCAGATCCAATGAGGTTCCAGAGTCTCACCCAATCACTAGAGTTCCAATATCAGGCTCTTGCGCACGGTGTTGCGCAGCATGCTGAACAGCGGAGAGTAGAAATTGAGAAGGAGAAACTGGAAAAGGCAGCAGCCTCAGCTGCCTCTTCATGACCTCGAGTCAGAGTCGTCACTCGTAAGGCTAAAATTTTGAATTGCTCTTCTGGTCCCGTCATGTCCATTGGTTTAGTAAATGGTTGATTGAATGCAAAAAAAAAAAGTTGCTGCCATTCTCTTGATTTGATGGCTCAGAGTTCATGGTTGATGTCTGAGCCTCAAAAAAGTGAAGGTCTGAAGTTGGTGGGCATGGTGGTGCAGCCAAGTTCCATAGAGACAATGCAAATTGTCCTGAGTTGCCAGAGTCGGTTATCCTTCGATCCAGACGGTTAGGGTTGGGTCGGTGGTTCGGTGAGTCCCATGCATGTGATGGCAGAACATAACTGCCTATCCTAGTTTATATATTGTCTCATTTTTGCCCAGGCATCTTTCATACAGAATGTTCCATTTTTTTCCTCTTCTGCTTAGGTCATACGGAGTCTGTACTACTATTTTTGATCACTCAATTCTTTCTTTCCCTGTTTCTTTAAATTATGTCAAACTCATCCATATTTTTGTTGGTGGTTACTCCTCGGCCTGTAGTCATAAAAGTCGTGAATTTTAGGTTAGAATTCCCCTCTCTGGTGTCCCGGTTTTGCGACGGGCGACAGGAGTTTGCTAGTTTTGGGGTTCACTGCAGCAGAGGGCTGGCTGGCTGGCTCTACTAAGGGTAGCTTTTGAAACTTTTGGATTGTGGCTCTGCTGTTTTTGATTCTTTATATATTTCATAAGTTTGTGGGATTTATTATGTATGTATGTATGTTTGTTTGTATAGTCAACCTTGCATTTTCTTACTCGCTTTTGAGTTTATGTTTCTTAAGGTGTTTCCCTTTTTACATGAAATGTTTGGAAATCCTTATTAGGCATAATAAAACACGGAGAGCTTTGATTGATTGAAAACCAACCTTTATTGATTTTAGGGATTTCAAATGTTTGCTCTTTCATTTGTTTTCCACCATGGGTTTCACTCTATTTATAGTGGTTTTTCTTGGGCATTTTGTTTTGTCTATGATTCTACTTTATATAAACATTTTCACACTTTTATACCCTTTGAAAACTAAAAATTTGGGGAAATTTTTTAAGGTTTCGAGTATTTAATGAAAGAGTTGGAAGTCACAATTATTATCGAACGAGACAACAAAATGTTAAGAGATGATAGAAGACAACAAATGGATCGCGGTTGTAAAACAATCGTTTTGGTGCTAAAAAGAGCCATAGAACATCTGAAATTTGTTGATGATAGAGTGTAAAATAGTATTATAGATGTATGCATGTAAAGTGTAGTAATTTGTGTAGCTATGCAAAAAATTGGTAATAATTACTTAGTTGTATGCATGGAATTCTATATGTCATAAGATAATTATCTAGCAACGTGCATGAAAATTACTTTAGATTATTTGGTGAGTCCTAAGATGTAATTGTGCTACTTTGCGAGTAGGCTGTGTGACAACTATTCATCTGTGTACCTAAGAGTTGACTAATTTCAAATGTTTTATAGGTCATTTGGTTTCTTGATATCAGTTAATATGAACTAAGATATCCTAATCATTAATATGAATTTAGAGGAAGTTGGGAAGGATTTATGCAACATGGGTTTCAAGATACTTCAAATACGACTTTATTTATTATTAGATGTTTACAAATTTATGATGGATGATAATTTAGAGTCATGATGTTTTTTAATATATTTTAAGGCTCATTTACATAGTGTTTGATTATGACCACAAAGCATATATATTTGCTGACTATGGTATAAAACATGAAAGTTATAACTCTTGAAATCCTCCAGAAATGTTTAATCATAAACCATGAAAGTTATAACTCTTGAAATCCTCCTGAGAGGTTAAGGGTTTTAGTTTTGAGGCTATATAAAACCATGTACCGTTGTCTTTGCAAAGTAGATTTGAAAAATGTAGTAAAATAAGCATTTTTGCTTCCCTTTAGTCAATGATGAAATTTCTTTGTAATTGATGTAGTTTAGATTGTATGTTTAGAATCATTCAAGCTTGACACGATCAATTTTGCTTGTAGAGTAATTCGAATCTCAAACAATTATTCTTGTCTTGAGATATTTGATCAACAAAGTAATTCAAATCTTATTTCCTTATATTGATTTCTTATCATTTGGTATCATCCGTTCTGACTGTATGCATATCTAACCTCTGTAATAAAATTTTCTACGATGCTTAACATTTTTAAAATTGTTTTCAAGTACATACAACAATACACGATGACTCAAAAGAGAGCACTTGTAGCCATGGTAATTTGTTTGTATGATTTTTATTAAAATGTATGAATTTGTAACATACACGTTTTCATTTTCCGCTTTAAACGACATAAATACACATAATAATGAGCTCTAGAAGAGTGAGTCGTCATAAAAACATTATAGTACAAGATACGATGAATGAACATTCATAATGAATTAGATGAAAAAACATTATTCTAAAATTTAATAAAGAGTCACATGTTCGATTGTAACACAAGAAAGGATTGCTTATATCCCTTTTTCTTTTACTGTTCGGTCACTCTCATTCAATTGAGCATTACATTTTCCCAATCATTTCAAACTTATTTAATTTTTTTAAAATATCAATTTACGTCCCTCTTATACTTTATAATTAATAAATGTATGTTTAAATTCTTACGTGGGACTCATTTCTAATTTCATAATATATTTTACAAAATGGTATAATCAATTCATTCTTATAATTACATTTATACTATTGATCCTGTAATGAACAATTTCTTTATGAACCAATCATAAACGAAGTCTCTCTTGAATTAGTGAGAGACCCACTTATGTCAGTGGGAGAGTGGAACCTATCGTTCAAGTCCCGAAATTAATACTTAAGAAAATTACTCATCTATTTACCATAATATCGTAAAAAGTGAATTCCACATTGTGAAGTTACGTTCTCAACTCTTTGTTTGATAAATTCTCCAAATATTAGATAAGTTTGTCTGAGAATCTCCTCATATATCTCCACGTAAAAGATTTGAATCAAATCATTTGTAACAATTACAAAGTGGATTATATGAACAGTGCTACCACGGAAAAGATACTCAACCTGTTCCATATTTTTTAGGTTATTACTTAAACACCGATTGAAGATTACATTAATAACGTTGAATTTTTGGTATGGAGTCGAAATTAAATTAGTAATGGGTAGGGTTAAAAGGGCATAATTAAAGGTAAGAGAGAGAGAGAGATTGGAATAAGCAAAGTAAATGAAAGATTAGAAAAGAAAAGGGTTATGTGTTGGATGAGAGAGAGAGAGAGAGAGGGAAGTGGGTAAACTGAAACTCATCCCATGTGCTCTCATGTGGTGGTTGGGCCTTTGGAGGCCCCACTTTCCACTTCTCCTAATAACCCTATTTTCCCTAAGCTTTTCTTCCTCTTTCCTTCATTCTAATTAATTAATTAACATATATTAAACTCTTCCTTCTCTCTCCTCTTCTCTCTCTCTCTCTCTCTCTCTCTCTCTCTCTCTCTCTCTCTCCTCCATGGTTGCGTGTTCCCCACGCTCCACAATTTGATTCCAAAACCCCCAAATTCCCCCATAGCCATCCATTTTCAATCCCCTATTTGCTTCTTCTTCTTCTTCTTCCTCCTTCTCTCTCTTCAATTATTCCCTGTCTAGAGAGAGAAAAAGATACAAAATTCTGTGTTTTTAAGGTTTCTTCTGTGTTTTTGTGTCATCAATCAGCTCACCCTCTCATCAAGTTCTTGCCTTTTGTCCTTCCAAGCAACACCCTCTCTCTCGCTCTCTCTCTCTCTCTCTCAATTTCATAAAAAATAAAAATAAAATCTTCATTCTCTCTCTCTCTTAACAAAGATCTGTTGTGTCAGAGTTAGTTAGTTGTACTAGGAATTCAACATCATTCTCTCTCTCTCTCTCTCCCAAAATTATATATCTTCTTCTTCTTTTTCTCCTTCCTTCCCTTCATGGCTTCTAAATCGGGTCGAACTCCGATCCGATCTACCTCCTCCACTCTCCGATTGGCTCGAACCTTCCTCCGATCCTTCGCCAACATCAAATCCCAAGAACCCGCCATCCTTCCCTCGCCTCCAGAGCTCAGACGCCGGAGTCGACGCATAAAAATGATGGCATATTCCTCCATGGCTCGTACTGCGGGGCCACGGTGTGCTTGGGCTAGAGCCCTCCTCTTCAAGCTTCGGACGCAAGCTAGACACCGGACTCTAATAACACGGCACCGCCACCACCACCGCTCGGACGACCGGGTGGGGAAGCTCCGGCGGTTGGTGCCCGGTGGGGAGAGCATGGATGTGTGCACCTTGTTGGAGGAAACTGGGGAGTATATCCAATGCCTGAGCGCGCAGGTTAAGGTGATGAAAGCCATATGTGATCATCAGTTTTCAACCAATTGAGGAAACTGCCCCTC
This sequence comes from Cucurbita moschata, assembly GCF_002738365.1. Taxonomy (NCBI): domain Eukaryota; kingdom Viridiplantae; phylum Streptophyta; class Magnoliopsida; order Cucurbitales; family Cucurbitaceae; genus Cucurbita; species Cucurbita moschata. Next base: position 339,148 of record NW_019268569.1, read on the forward strand.
ATGTTCTTCCAATCCCATTAACAGAAACCATAAAAGTATACACAACAAGAGAGAGATTTGATATCATAATATCATCGGTTTCATACCCATAATTTATTTTTTCTTCTTTCTTGCTTTCCATGCATATAAAAAAGCAAGTTATAAACATATCCACACACACACATATATATATATATATAATGTTTTCTTTTCCTTTGATGTATATGTATACATATATAAAAAACAAATGTTTGTTGAATTAATTGTTGTTTGAAGAAATAAATTGAAGAAGCTTAGATCCACATCTTATATATCCATTCAAATCTTATTGTAGCTTAGAACAATGGTGCATTGGATGATCAGTTTTTCTACATGTAAACGTTTCTGTTTCTTTAATCTTTAAGGAAAAAACGATTCATCATTAAAAAAAAAATGTTTAATCTTTCGAAGTTTCACTTTGATCTTTCTGTATGTTTCATATCTTTGATTAGATTATAAATACATTAGAATTTAGAGTGAATATTGATACTTATAACCGACGAGTGTTCGAATCTTGATTTTTGTTTTAGGTCATTTCCATGTTTTAGAACACAATTTTCGTCCAAACCCTAATGATATTGTTCATTTATATATACCTTTAGGGTTTTTTTAATTTTCTCAAATTAAACCATTAAAAGTAGTTTTTACAAATTTAAACAAACACCAAGGGCTTTTAATTTTTCTTAAACACTTTAAAATCATTCAAACATAGGGATTTAGTTCGTTCATTTGATAATGACAATTTTTTATTTTTAAAAAAGTATCATTTAAATTCTTTGTAAAATGATTTTAAAAATATTTTTAAAAGTAAACAACAAAATAAAATATTATATAAAAACAAAATAATCTTAATCAACTGTTTATTAACGTTAATCTATCAAAGTCTGTCTCTCTCATTAAAGGAGCATGACTTCAATTTTTAATTAATAGTGATTTAATATGCATTAGAAGTAGAAGTTTAATTTAGATTTACCGAAAGTTAGATTTCTCATTGCATTAATATTAATTGTTTATGTATAGATGTGAAAAAAAAAAAAAAAAGTATGACGAACCAATCTGACTTGAATCGATTCATAGGTTTGGTTCGAAGCTTTAGTTATAAATTGAATACCTTAGAAAGAAAAAAATATATATATGTATATGGTTAAGATTACTGTATATATAGTTTGACCAGATATAACCATTTACCGTATATATAACTATTTATCATATATTGTTTTATCAGATATTTGTTTAACTATGCATATAACTATTGAGTTAACTATCAATAAGTAGTAAGCTCCATAACCCAATAATTTTCTCACTTGGAGACGAATCCAGTCAACCAAGAATTTCATTCTCAAATGACCATCAATATCTTCATTACACCATACCAATTTAAGGCTTTGCATACCTCAATTGTCTCCAAACACATATCACCTTCTTCCACTCACCTGTGAGAGAAATTGTATCGCCTTCTGATGTGTTTTGTTTTTGAATGATAGATTGAGTTTTTCACCAATTGCATGACACTCTGACTATGCTATCTGTATAAAGAATCTTCATGCGCTACTTCTTGACTAATTTTTCTAGATAGTATGTTATCCCTATCATCTCATTTCTAGCCTCAGCTATTGCCACGTATTCAGTCTCATTAGGAGCCACACAAATCTAAAGCCTAGATGTCTAACTCATCTCATCATACACGACTTGCTCCTACTTAGTTGTATCATCTAACTATAGGGCATCAACAAAGGGCTCTGGTTTCATTTCATCAGTCAGCAACAGATAGTGTAATTAAAGGTACATACCTATCTGGTACCTGGATAGTTTTGGATGATCTTTTCAACACTGGCTCAGGTGTCACTTGCTCCACCTTTGGTTCCTCAGCAACAGTCTCAGAAGTTTCTTGAGTATCTGCTACAGGTAAGGTGAATTTTTCCACAACCCCCACTTGCTTTGTTGTCCTGAAACCTTTCTTCTCTTTATCTTTGTATAAGACATTTTCATCAAAAGTCATAATACAATGTCTCAAAATTCTTTTGTTCTTGACATTCCAAAACTTGTACCTGAACATGTCAAAACTATAGCCTATGAAGTAACACTTCACAGCCTCAGCGCCAATCTTGTCACTCTTCTTTGGATCAACACGAACATACGCAGTACAACTGAAAGTTCTCAAGTGAGAGTACTTGAGTTCTTTTTCTGTCAATACCTCTTCTGATGACTGGAACCCCAAGGGTACTGACGACCCTCTATTGATCAAGTAGGTTGTTGTATTTAAAGCATCGGCTCATAATGTCTTTGGCAATCTAGAATGAATCTTCATATTCCTTGCCCGCTCATTTAATGTTTTGTTCATCATTTCAACAATATCATTTTGTCTTGCTTTACCGGAACTGTCTTCTCGCTCAGCTGCACAAAATATTTTGAATTCTGACTTGTCGTACTCTCTTCTATTGTCAGACCTCAGACACTTGATCTTCAAATCGGTCTGATTTTCAACTTCAGCTTTCCACTTCTTGAAGGTGGCAAACACATCTGACTTATGTTTCAGGAAATAGATTCACACCTTCCTGTGAAAGTATTGATAAAGGTGACATAAAACTTTGATCCACCAAGTGATGGAATTGGAGATGGTCCCCAAATGTTTGTATGAACCATTTTCAACTACAGTTTCTCCAGTTCTCTAGCAGCTTTTGTGAATCTAACTCGTTTCTATTTACCCATAACGAAGTTCTCACAAAGACCCATATCAACAAATTTCAGATCTTCTAAAACTTCTTTCGTAGCTAACATCTTCATTCCTTTCACGCTCATATGTCCAAGTCTATTGTGTCATACACTTGAATTTGAAGCACTCTTAGCAACAACAACCATGTTTATACACCCTGCAGTGGTGTATAAGGTTCTAGATTTTGTGTCACATGCTACCACCATAGCACCCTTCACAATCTTCCACGAACTCTTCCCAAACTTTGCTACATAACATGTGCTATCCAACTGATCAATAGAGATTAGGTTCTTCTTGAGACTAGGAATATATCTAATATCATTAATGTTCACTGATTTTCTGCGAGAGTTTTTATGTAGACATCTCTCTTTTCTTCAATCTCCAAGGCTTTGTTGGCGGCAAGATACGTCTTCTCGATATTCTTGATTTGAAATTCAGAAACAACTTCTTATTTGGAGACAAATGAAAATATGCACCTGAATCCAAAATCTAGGATTCAATCGGACTGTCCACGCTAAGAATTAGAGCATCCCAGTGTCTTCTGTTGAATTTATAGAATCATTATCATCCTTCGATTTGTGATTCTGCTTCCTCTTTGGTCTTGTACAATTTGTCCGAAAGTGACCATTTTCTCCACAACTTCAACACATTAAGTTTGGTATGTTGGGAAAATTTTCATGGACCCCTTCAATTTACTTCTTCCCCTTTGGTCAACACTGAGAGATGATTACCTGACGAATCCCCAATTTCTCATTTGCAAATACTTTCGCTGAGAACTACGTCTCGAATTTCATCAAACTTTAATTTCTCAAACCATCAGGAATTGCTAATCATGACAACAATATCACACGACTTGGATAAAGATGACATCAAAATCAATGCTTTAATTTCATCTTCAAAATTAATTTCCACCAAACTCAATTGACTTATAATCATATTGAATTCATTTATATGATCTGCAACAACTACCTTCAAATATTTGTAGATCGAACAATCTCCACATCAAATACACCTTATTCATAACCAATGATTTTTTTTGTACATATTCGACATCGCCTTTAACAGGTCCGACATTGTCTTCTCCTTAATGATGCTGAACGCCATATTTTTGGACATCGTCAATCAGATCAATCCTAAGGCCTACCAATCCTTGAGCTTCCTCTGCTACGTGGTATCATGGTATCCGATTTCACCCCCAATGGGGTTCATGAAGATCTTTCTGGTATAGACATTCTTCAATCTGCATCTTCCAAAAATCGAAATAGAATCCATCAAATTTCTCAATTTCAATCTTTGAGCTCTTCATCTTCACATATCGTGGTAACTCTTGCCTAGCTCTTATACTAGTTGTTACGATCGCATAACAACACACGCACTTTATCTAGATGAACACAAAGAATAGGATAGAGAAAATGTAATGAGGAATATTGGCCAAAGGTATATATGGATGATTTGAGGTATGTATACTAAGAGAGAATATAGAGAATGCATCAATTACATTTTCAAAGCACTTGAGGGTATACATGGTTTAGTTTACAATATATAGTTTTACCATATATGGCATTTTACTATACATAGATATATGACTATTTATATAACGACTCTAGATTTCAACTAACCTAAAGTCGCTACTATCATTATAACATACTCTTCTCTTATGCAGAAATAAACATTTAAAACTTTGTCATAAAACACTATCATAGACTTATGAGTTAAAAAACATCTGTAAAACAGCATAACGAAATACTAAATGAAATAAATAAATAATAAAAGTAAAAACACCCCATCCTAACTTAAAGTCTAAGAAATAAACTACCACTCTCTTATACATGTGTCATAGTCTTCAAGTAATCCACAACTGTCGAAAATTTCTTTTTTGCCTACCTCTATCCCAATAAGCTGAAGCCAAAGCTCTTATTTTCTGTTGAGTAATAGTTCGAGTAAGTCTTGAATGAGCCCCTCAAAAGCTTGATGCAAATAAACAAATTTTTGTTCTACGTCTCCGAGCTATATATCATCGTCTAATTCTAGTCATTTCCTTTCTTTCCATTAGTCCTTTCTTCTTTCCTAGTCTATTAATAACAAAACGTATTTTTCCAATATATAAAATAAAAATTTCAATGGCTTTTGCTACTATAATCTTCCCGACCACAATTTCTTTTTTGTTCTAGTCACCCCAAAATACGAAATTCTTTGTCGATTCGAATTAATTTATCCACCGCCAAGATTTGAGCCAGGATTTCAAATATAAGAAATTACAATGTGCCACTGTGGAATTTTAATAGAGAAAATTTTTTAAAGTTTATTAATCCGCCGGCAGGATTTCATGTCGTCCTCATTTCAAATATAAGAAATTGTCATAATATCTAAAATCTTAGAACATAAATGACTATTTATAACTTTGAAAATAAATTTTATAGTAACCTATTCATCACCATTGATATCATATTGATCACTTAAATGTAACTTGTAATCTTAAAGAGAATTTTCTATGACTTAAAAAATACAATAAAATCTCCGTAAATCCAAACCTATATGGATCTGGTCATCCACCATGAAATCTTTGTAGCATGATTAATACACCTTGTTTTGTATTATTCTCCCTTCACGAGGATTTGTCATTGAGTCCAATTGATCCCCTTATAATCATTTGCATTCCATGGTCATTAATCTTATCGAGGTCTTTACTTTTATTTTTAGGTCATACATTAATGCAAAAGTGTAACATTCAATCATTGATGAGAAATTAAAAACTCGATTTTTCTTTTAAAGTCAAACTTTTAGAATTTTATTGAGGGTAGAGACAAAATTTTAAGATGAGTTAGAATAGAAAAATAATTAGAAAAATAGGAGGAGTTCCAAAAAGATATAAAAGAATAGTGAAAAATTAGTCAAAGTCAATCGTGAGGGATAAATGGGTCATTTTGACCCTCCATTCCCAATCAGGGGTCTAAATTAGCCCTAATTAGATAGGTAAGAATTAAGAAAAAGAAAGAAAAGAAAAAGATGAAGAAAAGAAGATGAAAGTTGAGGGATTCTTGAGAGAGTGTTAGAGAGAAAATTGAAATCCCCTCCCAACAACCATTTGGAGTCGGAAATTTGCTGGAGCTTCTTCACAAGAATTTCTCAATGGTCTTGAGAGAAACATTTTGGGCTTTTGAATCACTAAATTCCGTTAAGAATTGAGGAAGAACAGAAGGTATGCTTTTTGGGTTCTTGATTTCGACTTTCCTTTAAATTCTAGAGTTTTTTTTTGGAATTAAGTTTTGAATGTTTAGTAGGATGATATGGGAGGAATTTTGCACAAGTTTTATGAAGAAATTCGGAATTGATTCAGACTCGAAAGTGGCATTTCAATTGTAACGACTCAAAATTTTCTACTTAATTTAAGGTCGCTATTGTATAGGTACCATAAACATTGAATGTGGAAAATTTCATTTAAATTCCATAAAACATAACCTTTAACTTAAAACACAGTCATGGACTTACGTGTTTCGAAAACATCTTTTAAAACGACACAACAAAAGACCCGAAATAAAATAAATAAGCTTTTAAGTTTAAAACATCTTATTCTATCCTAAGTTTAAGAAAATAAATACCACTATCCTATGCATGTGCCATGATCTCGAGTTGCGATGCCGTCGTCAGCCGTACAGGAATGCCTTGCCTTAACCTGAAAAATGTAGTAGCACATGGCTTGAGTATTTAAAGAAATACTCAGTGACCCTACTATTGGAGTTAAATGCAACAATCACATGCAATGAAATGATGGGACCTATCTTTCATTTCGTTTTGTTTTCCTTACGGTGTAATCCTAACGGGTAATCGTGAACGTGTACTATATACTCTACACACAGCCCATACGTGCGAGTATGGGCTCACCAGCTAGTTCGCACACCGCTGGGCCACTGTCCTTAGCCGATGGGCATACTCTGGGAGCCCCTTATGCCGGGACCCGTTAAAACTAGAACCATAACGGCAACGCTATGCAAAGCATAACGATCGTTGTCCTGCCATTGGATGTACGCATCCGTACCCTCGTGATGGGATAGGGGTATCCCCCAGATGCATGAACACACATAATGCATGAGGTCCCCCTATTTTTACACTTATCTTTAATGACCATAACACCCTGTCACGTTCCAGGCTTCATGTCATTCTCATTTTCATTTCACATTTCATACACATTTCTATCGGGATTATGGTTCTAGACAGTTTACTGTGTTTCATGTCATACAATTCATGCTGTTCACATTCACATATTCCATACAAACATGCCATAAATCATTCAAGGGCCTCATATCGTTACATGCATTACACATCACATCAGACTAAAAGCATACATAGCATACATTCACGTTCACATAACTACGTACTTAAGCACAATAATCTAGCATACAATGTATCATATCATAAATAAGTCATAACGCAAACACTTCATAGTCATATCGTTCTCTAACTTACCATAGCCTTAACGTTCTTATACCTATCACAAACATATCATTACGTAACGTACCTTAGTCATATCGTCATAAAAACATACCCTAATGCTATCGTTCTATCAATCTATCACAGACCTATCCCTTTCTACCAATGACCTAACCGTATTCTTTCATCAATCTCTCCTATCCATAGCACTCCGGTATGTAACCTAACCTTAATGTTTCATGAACGTATCTTACTCCTATCGTTACATTTCGTTTTGTGCATCCTTCTCGTATCTTATCTCAAACATATCCTTGAGCACATCCTACCATAATTATTATCCTACAATCCACATATTATAACATAACATAACATATAGGAAGCATATCGATCCACAGACAATTCACACATATCAATATATATGACACGTGCAGAACCACAGGGCATGTGTCAACATCAAAATATAACCATGCCGATAGTAAGGTCACTTATCTGGCTAGCTTAAGTCGTTGTCACGAATATATCTTTAATGAAAGTTCGATTCCGTCGTTATCCTTAATGAAAGTCCATTGAACTCCAAGTCAACCTATGTGAGCCCATGACATCAGTTTTGAGTTTGAATTTCTACAAAATTGTTTCTCTAATTTATATTGATCCATGTGTTATACTTCATGCTAACGTTAGAGTCTTTGCCTGAGTTAGGTCTTGAAATATTTATATATGTTTGTTAGAGTATTATTTTCATACAAACCATTTAATATCCATTAAAATTTTTCAGATATTCTATTATCTCTTACCATGTTTAATACTCTCTAAATTATTCAGATAATTTCCCTCCTTTTAATTATTCCCTTTTGAGGATGACTTTTAATATCATTAAATAAAATAAAGAAAAACTACTGACCTCTTCAAATGCAAAATCTCTTCCTACCAAAATATCTCACAAAACTAAATCTGAAACTAGTTAAATCTGTTTTTTTTTTTTGCAGGAGAGAAGAAATTCGTTAAATCTGTTTAACCCTTCCTTTTTGTTACCTTCTCTAGGAATTATTTTGGACAATTTAATCGATTCTATTTTTTTTTCCTGCTATTGATACTGACGATCTTTCTGACAAAGGTAAACTGCTAAATAAAACTAAATAATTGGATAAAGAAAAGAAGATTGAGATATAACTTACACATAAATCTCAAATCTTTCTCCCATGTAAATCTTGATCATCTCTTCAAACTATCTCCTATGAATTTGATGCAGGCATTTCTGTTTTCATCTGACCTTTTCATTTCTGTTTCATTTTTGCAGAAACTGTCACCTGTGTTGAGGAGAGATTATTGGGGAAAGTGACTGAGGGTATTTATTATTATTTTTTGTTTATAATAATTTTTATTTATTTATTTTTGGGTTGTTACATCAATTAACGTCAAGAAGCTGAAATTTTTTTGGTGAGTTTTTCATTTTTGATGATCTTTAGACTCGATTATTCGTTGTTGTGATTAACTAAAAATTATTAGAAAAATACCGTAGTAAAAATGTATTAAAAGTCTAATTTTTGTGAAAAGTTAAGTTAATTGGAGGTGTATTAGAGAGTGTTATGAAAATTCAAAGAAAATAGAAAAGAACCAAAAACTAGTATGGAAATATGGAAATTTTGACGAGTTGAATGAGCGGATGACAACACGTGAGAGAGATATTTCAGAAATTTTGGAGCTCCTAACATGCGGAAAAACTAGCTCAATAAAGCACACGTTACCCAAGAAAGTAACTACACAGACTTTTGACAAATAATACTTGTAGGGATTGCTAGGATGTGATAACTTGAGAGTATTCTTTACTTTAGGTGGATAGAAAATGATTATTAAGATCGTCGGCAGGGCATTTTTGGATGAGTATGTACTGTATGTATGTTATGGTAAAATTATCGTTATGCCATTAGGTTGAGATTTCCAAGAAATACGCTATTTTATGTATTATGCAGAGCTAGAAAGAGAATATGCATGACTAAAATACGAGTTGGACAACATGGATAAGTATGTTATCCATGATGTAAGAAATTACCAAAATGCCCCTATGATGAGATTTGTGATGAATTATTTTATATGCTTTCTTTTATTGTTAGAAAGAAGGATGAATTATTGAGATTTTTGCTTGGGGTGATTGATGGATGTTACCTCCTCATTAAGCTTGTTTGCATGTATGTGTGCATGATACATGTTAGTTCCAGGTGTTTGAGTGTGTGTTCTCCCTCTGGAGTGTGTTAATTTGCACAAAGCTAGAGTGTTAGAGTCAGGTTGGCTAGACGATGACCTAAGTCAGGAGGCCTCCAGTAGATTGAGCACCTTAGGATCATGAGAGATGGTTAGAGGGTTTTGACCCTTGTGCTCACAGATTAAGAAATACTTGAGGAGTCAGAATAGAGCAACCCGGAGCAAGAAGTTTGTATTAAGTGATAAAGCAACCCTAATTCTCAGCCCAACAATATAAGCTTTTATTGAAGCAAAAACCCTTAAATCAAAAAAATTAACACCTTCTTATTTGAAGTTGGTATCAATCAAGAGATAAGACTAAGATTAGATTACCTCCTACTATCGATCAAAGATCTAGAAACAAGATTTGAAACCTTGTTTTAAATTAAGTCACTCCAAAATCAAACTTAATCCAAACTTGATTAAATAGCTCAGATGCAATCTACCACAAGAATTGCACGAAACTTAAAAATGACAAAAATGATACACAAATTTTCGAGGGTGATAGTCTTAATTTGAGAGATAAAATTTATTTATCAAAATCTGTCTTTTACATCATAATTTGTGGGTATGTATTGTCTATCCATGAAACAAAGTTTCAATTCTTCAAATGTCCACCGAATAAGTTAAGTGGTCATAATTTAATCCCACTCGCTCCATTACTCCACAAAAGAACAGAATCAAGTGCAATTTACAGCAACTTTATCAACTATTTCAACCGTGCAAATATTCACTTCTAAAGCTCCAAATAGTTCTTCCTCAATCAAATCAGCTTGTAAAATATGAAATAATGGTTGAACCAAGCGTATCCATCTTTGAAGATGAATAATGAATGTTTGTTGAATTTTCTTGCCCTTGGATCGTGTAATAGGTCCAGTTGGAACATTTGGAACACCGTAATCCTTACCATTAAGCCACCTAAGTTGCCCTAAGAATCTAATAAACCTCATCCGCTCCTGGATATGACCAGAAGATTATAAAATTTGATTATTTTTGTCCTAAAAATATTGCATCCAACTACTATCTCTTATTCAACTTTTTATAATTTATATACTTTTTATAGTTTTATATATAAGTCACTTTGAGGTTTAACTCAATGAGTAGGATGTCCATAACATTTTTAAAAGTTCAATAATTTCTACCCACTTTTCATCGTCCTTAAAAAGGGAGAAACTTAAAATGTGCAATATATTTTCATTATTATTGGCTTAGTTAGATTGTTGTAGTTGTTAAAAAAAATTCTAGGCAAATTTTTAGGGAAAAAAACAAATATAAAATTGAAAGAAGTTTTTTTTGACCGAGTATAGTATGATAAGAAACTTTGAAAATTTGAGCCTTTAAACCTATATTAACTATACTGAACTCGGTTTCACCTTTACCAATTTAATTCAAATTCATCCTTATGATTCAATAGAGTAAGTTCAACTACTTCTACATTCTATACTATTTTTCTCCATCTCATATTTACGTAACAAAGTTGGTGCAGTACCCACCACACAATAATGTGCACTTTTCTATCTTGGAAGTCACTATTTTTCTAAATCAACAAATTTACTACTGAAACACGTGCCGGTCAAACGTGATTTCTCTTATTAAATTTGTGCATAAAAATTATATATTTAAGAATGGAAGGTTTCTTATGCAATAGAACTTAGAATATTTATATAGTTGAAAAGGAAAAAGATAAAGTCAATCCTTTTACAATCACGTTATATTATATATGTATGTCGATAACACGAAAAGCTTGAGAAGAGAGAACAACCCAATCTCTATTTTGGTTCTTGTGGAGTCTCCATCGAGAGAGAGAAAACGACATACCACGATGTCCAAATGACTTGGATTCCTTACAATGATCAAACAAGATGGCCTAATTTACATCAATCAAAACAGTGTTTAGTACCGTCTATAAGTATTGAATTGTAATTAATGAAGGGTCTCTTTCTGTCTTTGAAAACCCCAAACTTGTTTTTCTATTTCTAAAATAGAACATGTTTTGGAAAGGCATAATAATCCACACGTTGAAAATATGTTGCCGAAACCAAACAGTGTTATAAAAGGAGGGAGGTCGGTCTTGTACGATAGAACTTAAGTATTGTCTTGTCTTGTCCTCTCATGTCTTTTTTATTTTGTCTTCCCATCTCTTCCAAACAGTGTCTGAAACTATTTAATAAGCATTTCCTTCCTTCATTCATGGGGTGAATTTATTTAATCAATTTGAAGTTTAAATTTACATGATCAATAGGTGTTTAAATAAATTAACTCTATTTAAAAGTTAAAATTACAAATTCAGAAATATTTTTTTAACGGAAAAGTAGGTAAGTGATTTTACCGTGCTCGAGGCACAAATTGTGAAGATCGGATCTCTTTTAATGAAATTATTCTCTATTAAAATAAAATCTCGTATCAAGGGACTATATTTTAGAAAACCCTGTCCCTAAAAAATTCGTTTAAAGAGGATACCCATACAAACTCGAATGAGGATAAAGAAGGAGAGAACGAGAACGGAGACCATATCCCTCACCCACCCGACCCTATTTAGGTTATGAAGATTTTTTCTTCACTCATGCTCCATTCTCCACCATAATCGTGAACCCTATTGATTCTGACCAAAAAATTATGCTAAATTCAAAGAAAATACCTAAAATCGAAATAAAAAGAAGTTAAATACATGAAAGATAAGTTGGAATGCCTATTAATTTGAGCACGTTTTCGAACTTAAAAAGCTCGTTAATTGAGTGACATAAAAGCAAGACTTTAATTTAAATTTGGTTCATTCCTCAACAAGTTAGAAAAGTAAAAAGGTGATTCTTTTTTCTCTTTATAATTAAAAAAAAAAAGAAAAAGAAAAAAAAAGGGAAAGATTTAAAGTGGGAAAAGCAAGGTATGGTTACCGACAACGTTAGAACACACTTGATCTTCCCCACTAACATGTTTTATGTTTTATGTTTTATGTTTTATGTTTTATGTTTTATGTGATGGGTTGCTTCCACTTAATCACTATATATGAAAAATGAAAAGCAAAAATAAAAGGAGTCAACTTCACACTTAATAACACTAACATTTACATTCATATCAAATTAATTAGGTATGGACAATGCCAACTTTTAATCACTCAATTCAAGTGTGGGCCCTTCACAAATTTCTTTTCATAGAAAACTTTTAAAAAAATAAATAATAATAATAATAAAGGAATGAATTTGAGTTAAAAGTAACGAGCTTATTTTAAAAGTATTTATTATGATATTTTACATGAGTTAAAAAGGAAGTACTATACATTTATCCCTATCCAGACTAGAAAACAACATAAGGTCATGCATGTTTTTACAAAAGGATAGGTCCCTCTATGTTACGTATGTTTGCATTTTCTGGCCCTGACAGTAAAAAAGTACTCTCCTAAAAGTGTTACCTTTTAGAGATATAACAGTTACCCTATAAACTCTTACTCCTTAAACTGTTCACCTATACAACAATTAATAAAATCATACACTTTTGAGTACTAGTAAAAAACTACTATGTCTCTTTCTCTAGTATCATTCAATATAGAAGTGCGGACTGTTTCGGGTAGTGGTGCATTAGTTATATCAACCTAATGAAATCATCCCATGATAGAGACAACGTTGAAAAGATAGAGAGGGGTACGTTGACTCTATTTACGCCGTTCTCCAGATAAGGTAGTTGGAACCATGCTTTAACGCCCGACTACTCTGATCAAATGCTGGAGGAGACAGGATCACACATTACATGCTAGAGACACCGAGAATAACACCGGTCAGTTATCCTATTTACCTTCCATTGGATGAGAATGAGAATAACACTGGTGAGTCATCGGGAGACAGGAGTGGGGCACCTTCGGTCTTTGGCGTGTGGCGAATCGACTTTTTGGAGTTGCAAGAGATTGTGTGTGTAATTAACAATGTGTATTACCCTCATGGCATATTACCCACAATTCGTATTACCCCTCATCAGGCTTTTGGAGTGGGGTACCTCACCGAATCAGGCTTTTGGAGTGGTGTACCCACAATTTTGATTACCCAGAGATTGTGTGTGTAATACACATTGTTGATTACCCACAAATCTTATTACCCCTCATCAGGAAAATGAAATCGGAGAAAGAAAGAAAAAGAAAGAGGCTTTCCTTGCAACAATTAATAATAATCCTTAATCTACTACTTACCGAATATTTTTTAAAATACTCAAATCATGTGTTTCTCTTTTTTTTTTTTTTTTTCAAGTAGAGGTAAGATACTCCTACACGAATAACGACATTGTGATGGCAATTATAGGACCAAAGCTAGGGTAGATGCATTCATGTTGTTTTCTTTCATCGTCCTTAGGGTTAGATCATGGCAAATACTTTATTTTTGTGTTTTATTTAAATTCGTGTTATTTATTTTTTGCCGCATTGTTTAAATGACTTTATAATGAACATGTAAGACTATGAAAACGTTATGAAATAATTAATCTTATCGCACATTGTAGGCATGTTATACATGTAAGAATGACCTTGATTAATAGGAAATTAAGGTCGTTATAGTAATATATACCAAGGGATCTTTATTGTACAATATGAACTTAAAAGATATATTTATTCACTTTTTATTTATTTGATATCAAGAAAAAATTTAATTTAAAAAAAGATTTAACGCTTCTATACAAAACAATAATAATAAAAGAAAGAAACACGAATGTTCTTTAGAAAAACAAAAAACATAAGCATGTTTAAAGAGTTGTTCAACAACGCTACAAACATATTTGATCACTCATCACTTATCAAGATTATGATCAAAGGATACTGATAAGTTTTCATAGCTTTACTTTTGGTATTCCCTATAAAAACTCGTATCGATGGAGATAGTATCAATTCAACCACAGAGTTGCATGCTAGTTCAAGAGCTATATGAATCGGATTCCATGGTAGCAATATGACTTTTTAAGTCAGCCGCAAAACCATTCCATAATATCTTATTTTGTAGAGGCATACAAGGAGCACTAATCCCATGAATAATGTCATTTTCATCATAAAACAGACCGTCAATCAGGGTTCCAACGCAGGGAGGGGGGCGTATAACAAACACATCGTTCAAACCTGAAGTTATTGTAGAGTTAAGTTTCAGAAAATTTGTTCTTTACCAAGAACATCAGCTGTGGCAGAAATGGCATCAAAATACATTCACCATCTAATATGGTTCTTGTTGAATGAAAAAAAATGGTGGTATAACTTCTTTTTCTTTCTTTCAAATATGAATTATGTAAAACAAATCATAATTGATGGCCACATGGGTTCAAGCTGATGAAATTAAAGAACTAAATCCGCCCTTACATACATCAAGTGTTGACAAAGATGATACAATTATAAGAAGACAGCCCTTATCATTCATGAGAAGGGCCCTTCTCACCACAACGAAAAGACATTATTTTACACAGCTACATTTGAAAGGGAGGGAGCTAACACTTCAAGCTTCTCCAGAAGAAGGTTCCCTATCCAAGGAATTTTCTGTCCCATAATTCCAAAGTTGCTTAATCTCCCCTCTCATAAAACCCAAAACAACAGTAACACCTGCAACCAACCAAATCAAAACAAAATAAGACTTGGTCGTCCACAGTTGTAGTTTTCAGACTTGTACTAAAGAACAAAACTGTGTTTACCTAAGGTGCATGGAACAAGATAAAGGAGTGCAGGTTGACCATGTCCATTCATAAAATATAACCCCAAATACGTTAACACCAGACCTGAAAATGTTTAATCCAATATCATTAAACAAAAAGGGTTCAAGTATAACCATGCTAAACTACCCAGACAGAGAACTATATAATATATAGACAACAAGATTTCAAGTCAATTATATATATATATATATATATATATATATATATATAAACAAAGTGGCTATATGTTAATTAACTTGTCACAAGGAAAGTCTAAACGTGCAGCATTTAACGTCTTTGTGAAAATATCTCCTAGTTGGTTTCGTATTCACGTACCTAGTGAAAACTAAACTTTATCAAACTAGAACTGATAACACAAACAGCCACATGATATACTTATTGAATAAATAATGTCTGATCAAGTTAGTATAAGATAGTTTAGCCTTCCAGCTAATCTCCTTTATCTCTTATTGAAGCAATTCTCCCTCTTTCCTCCGCCATAGATTAGGCATACACAAAGTATTGCATTTTTAATGCCTAATTTTCTTGTTTATATTTTCTTTGTATCAAACTATTTTTTTTTCCTCGATTCTTTTCATGATCCACCATCATATATCGATATCCAAGAAATTTCGTATGAAATTGGTTATGAAGAAAGGTTTTGAGGGGTGGAATGTATTTGGGGTCGATATTCCTCTTTTTTTTTTTCTTTGGATGAAATATTCTCTAGCCAACATCAAACGTAATACCTCAAAATTGGGACCTAATAGCACCACCATTACCTAGTATCCTCGACAACTTAGAAATGCCACCTGCTGGCTTGAGTAGCTTTAAAAAACTAACGATTATCCTCTGAAACCAAATAGGTGGTAGCATGTTGATATGAATCCAACAACTAATCAATTGCATGTACTCGAAGGAGCAATTACAAGAAGCAAGACAAAGTTGTCGGCGCTTATCATTTGGTATCAGAGTATTTGGTCGACGTTCTTTGGCCAATTTTAGAAGTGAAATACCTTTACTTCGTGAAGTTAATTTTATTTGTGAAATCTTGCAAGGATCCTAGAAGGACCTCTAGCTTTGCAAAATCCAGCATTGTTGGCGCTTATCACATGCTCTCACTTGCATGCTTCCTCAAAAGGTTTTCTACGAGATCACCAATCTAAAAGCAAAACATGTTTAACCATAAAGTTCTTGGTAAATGACCCATTCAAAAGGAAGGAATGCCTTTGCTTGGTGAGAACTAATGATTCTTTTAAACATTTTTTGAACACGTTATTTTACCAAAAGCCATTCCTTGTTCATACCTAGTGCACAAACGACCACTCCCTATCCTCTTCAACCCTAGGTGTCATATAAGATGACACAGAAATATCGAAGCAGTCTTATTCCCTGCCCGCCTTCTAGCTGTACAGATCCGAGCAAAAATGTGCAGGATATCCTACATTGAGATGATACATAGTAATATTTTAACAAAAGTGGTTGTCTTTGAGTTAAGGCCATGTCTCAAGAAAAAAGAAACTAAGAAAACGGAGGTGATAATAGTATATTGTTGAATAGTCATGCAATCCTATCTCAGGGGACACAGTCCACAACAAAAAAGAAAATTTAAACAAGCCAGGAAGGTTCTCATCTCTGACATGAAAAAGAAAATAAAAAAACCGTGCTGAATAGGTACTCACCAGTTCCGTAACCAACAACCAACCAAGGAAAATATGCATTACACCTGCTTTTGTTGAGTGCTTTGTCAAATCTGGGTCAACAAACAAAACATAAAAAGAACGAACTAAAAAACAGAGTTACACAAAAATAAATTAACGTAAATACAGAATATTATTATTAACAGTTCAAAATGCAAAACATGGTTAAGTTTTCATCATGCAAATCCTGCATATCTGAGGGGAATATTCGGGTATCACAGTCATCAATTTGAACCTCTGACCTCAAGGAAGCTCAGAGAGGAAATAGATGCCTTAACGATTATGTCATGTATTTCATATATGAAAATATTGCTCTCATGGATACCATAGCTTCAGTGCTTAATATTTTTCTCCAGACAAGTTTTTACTTCAATCAATCAAAACTCCAGTGAAGTAAGAAACTAAAAAAGAAATCCCTACAAAGTTAAAGTAAAAAAGAGTGGTCCAAGAAGTGCTCTTTGACATCTCCACTAATCCGGGAGCATGCAAGGCATCTTCTTAACAATAGAAGTTGAATTCAAATGAAGGTGAATAGTTTAACTTGCAGAAAAAACTTACACCCTCTGATGTAGTCAGTTACCATAGTAATTGAGGTAATTCTTGGTTTACTCGTTAATTTTCTTTTTAATATTTTTAAATATTTTGTTGTAAGTTCCCTACAAATAGAGGGTTTCCCTCTTCTAATCAATAACTGTTTCATTGATAATAAAGATCTTGGTTAGACTCTTGAAGAATTAGTCTCTCTTTAGGCTACACTAATTTGGTATAAGAGAGTTTCCAAGAGCCAAAGTTGGTTGCTGCAGATAGACCAGGAAACTCTAGTCGACACAGACCGCAGCAAGAGGGAGGTATGTGACTTGTGCTCATTGCCAAACAATGCACGCCTAATTACAAAGAGGGACCCTCCCTTCAGAGAATAATTTTCAATAAATTTGCCTAGAATGGAATTTTGCAGCACTAGAAGTACGTTCAAGACTTGAAACTCCTATACATAATATGGTTCACGACCAACGAAGGTGGAAGCCTCGTCAAGATGGATCGACGCTTGCAGTTGAACAAAATTTGGATGGAGGAAATCAATGAGGAGATGAAGGGCCTCATCATGCTTTGGAAAAAATCAGTTCACCCAATGGAGTATCCATGTGAGCAAAGTACAAGAAGATAAAAAATTTACCTAAACCCAAGATCTCGTATAGTAAAAGAAGTGTGAAGAAGAAACAAATTACACGAAAATTGCAAGCCATAAAATCGTGCAAGAACACTTCAAAGAATGACGAGTTACACCCAAGTGCAAGGAAAAAGAGAAAGCAAAAAGGAAGAAGCAACCAAACTTATACCGGCACATCCCAACTCGGCATCCAGTGAAACTCCGAGCACAAATGTAGTTAAAAAAGATGGCACGAAAGAAGAAGGAAAAAAATGATGCTGAAACCCAAAGTATGGCCGAAGATTTTGTAAAGGGAGGAGGACGACTGCACACACGTAGAGGAAAGCAGTGCATATCGTGTGTTCTTTTCTGACCCAAAAGCTACGCGACCCGACCTAAAAACTATAGAATGCGATGCAGTGTGCATGTAAAGAAGTGGGAAAAAACACATTTGACTTGGCACCTGCGCAACTCGATTTGACACCCCGTCAGGCACATTTTCTGTTAATCTACCCCAACATTTGTGCGAACCAACCCAACTTCAGCCTCTTTCTACCAACCAACAAACCTAACGCTCGAAGGTCATTTTTGGAGGTCCTACAAAGAATTTGGAAGTGGAAGACGAATGTATGAGGTCATTGCTGTAACCTCAATGTGATGCCCTCCCAAGAAAGTTTATTCCTGTTTAAGACCCAAATACTTGATATCTTGACTTGGCACGTGATTCAGACATTGTTGGATCAGATGTTCAAGCAGGTTTCCCTTTAAGTGGTTTACTTGTTTACTTCTATCGTTTTGTTTTTAAAATTCCGAGAACTGAGTTTTTTTTCCCTGGAGGGATAGAATTGCTTTTGTAGTTTTAGTTTCCTCTCTAATTCCCAGTAAACAAAGGGCTTCTCTCATGTAATCAACACATTTTTCGTTCTTATAAAGATTTCGAGTTAGATTCTACGAGAATTCTCTCCATTAATCCCTTAATAGCATTTTCTTTTTTAATCCTCCACCCTCCCCCATCCCTTCCTTTTTATTACTCGAGACAGGTAAAATGGCAAGAATAATAATAATTAATATAATTGTAAAACATACAAGAGATAACAAACAGTACAACAGAGACATTGTAATGTATGTGACATCAGTACCTGTGAGTAAACGAAACAAGCAACCCAGGGAAGAGTATATCCCCAAATCCAATCATATCGAAACCACCCCAAGGATCAAAGGTGCGAGGAACCCTTAAAAGCATTGGAATGGATTCTCCACCACTATTGTCCCCTCGGGCAACCTGAAAAAATTACAAAAGAATCCAACATAATTATGGATTAACTCCTATCTACCCCCAACCCCCAATTATACAGAGTAGATGCATCATAAATAAAAAAACAGCTCCTACGGAGGACTGAACTAGTTTCGGAAGTGCTAGACTATCTTGTATAGGATCAAAATCAAACCGATCTAGATTAAACAATTGTTCCTACCTTTTTTTTTCTTTTTTTTTTTTAACTCTAAATTTGAGCACCCTAAATAGGTCTTGAGAGACCGAATACCATGGATTGAATTCCATTAATGCCAAAAAAACACAAGACCTTTGTGTTCATAATTCTTAAATCCAAAGGAAAAAAAAAAAATACTCGAGTTTCACACACCATTTAAGAGATAGAGAATAAGAGAAGCTTTCACATTTCAATTTGAAATGCATCATTATAAGAAAATAAGAAGGAACAATCATATTCTATCTATATCTACATAAAGTTGTTTAAAAGGGCAAGCTTTAGTCGGATAAATTTCAGTGCAATCTTGGTAATTATAGTGTGAACTAGCTGAACATGCCCAGAGAAATGAACTACAATTACTAAATAACTTTTGAAGTAGAAAGAAATTGTATGAGATATACAAACTAACTCCATTAATGTGTCTTTCAATTTAACGTTTAATAGAAATCTAACCTAATAGACTTTTTGATAAGAATCACGGTGTTCCAAATGTTCCAACTGGACCTATTACATGATCCAAGGCCAAGAAGATTCAACAAGCATTCATTCTTCATCTACAAAATTGGATAGGCTCGGTTCAACCATTATTTCATGTGTTACAAGCTGATTGAATTGAGAAAGGATCACTTGGAGCTTTAGAAGTGAAATTGCATGAGATATACAAACTAACTCCATTAATGTGTCTTTCAATTTAACGTTTAATAGAAATCTAACCTAATAGACTTTTTGATAAGAATCACGGTGTTCCAAATGTTCCAACTGGACCTATTACATGATCCAAGGCCAAGAAGATTCAACAAGCATTCATTCTTCATCTACAAAATTGGATAGGCTCGGTTCAACCATTATTTCATGTGTTATAAGCTGATTCGATTGAGAAAGGATCACTTGGAGCTTTAGAAGTGAATATTTGCACGGTTGAAGTAGCGGATGAAGTTTCTATAAATTGCACTTGATTGATAAGTTGTTAGAAAACTTTATTTATAATTTATAATTTTATAGTTCTTGTAGTGGGCAAAAGGGTGGAATGTTATTTGTCAAATTAACTTCTTTTGTGGAGATTTAAAGGGAGTAGGAGTAAATTATGGCCACCAACTTCTTTAGTGGACATTTGAAGGATTGAAAGTTTCTTTTGTGGAGAGACTATAAATACCCACAAATAACTATGTAAAAGAGAGATTTTTTGGATGAATGAAATTGAGATCTCAGATTCAGATTTCTACCCTTAAAAATTTGAGCATCATCTTTGTCATTTCTAAGTTTCAAGCAATTCTTGTAGTAGATTGCATCCGAGCCATTCAATCAAGCATTGATCAAGTTCGACTCAATCTCGACTCAATTTAGAACAAGGTTCCAAATCTTACTTCTAGATCTTTGATCTCAAGAGGTAATCTAATTCTAGCCTTATCTCTTGGTTGATCCGAATTTTGTATTACTCAAATGCCAGAGTAGATAGCAAGGAGAAAATAGAGACCTTCCCAAAAATAAAATCCTGAGGAATTCCTCAAAAGAGGAGCCTCTAAGGAAGAGACACTTGGGAGACAGAAACACAAGATCAAATGGTTGAAAGATTGTGATATAATTTCCTATTTCTTTCATCTGATTATGGCCATTAAGAAAAAGAAAGCTAATATCTTATATATTCTATCCGGAGGGAAAATGCTCTCTTCTCCAACAAATAATTTGTATAAAGAACACCTGCGAGAAGCTTTGATATTGATATCTAAGAAGCATCCAATCAAATCCTTTAGTTCCTTTCGAACCAAATATCCAAAATGGTAGGCTTGGAAGCTTCAATCCACAATTATTTGGCTTTGAGGGGTAAAACTGGAACGCATAGTAACCGAAGGATATTCATAATCAGGCTATTTTCTTTGTGAAATAAAGGTGGACGGGGGAGAAAGAAAGAAGAATAAAATTCTTTCTCACAAACAATATGTGGAGGAAAATCAATTTTATATTCAATTAAGGAAGCTATCCTGTACAATCTTGGTCATGCTTATTTTCTAGCTACAGACATCCTAGGAAGATAGAACCAACAAGTAAGCTTCAAATATAGTGCCACAAAGAAAGAATAGTAAACCCGAACAAGCCAAATTCTTCACATACAACAAGAGAACCCAAAACTTGGCTTAAAACAGAGGTGGCATCCAAAACATGCTACTCGAAACCCGTTCATTTCATTCTCTTACAAATATTATATCATAACATTACTTGAATTTTATTTGGAATTAAATTATAAAGTAAATATACAGAAAAAAGAAATAATGCTTACCGCAATCATTACACTCTCGTGAAAAATTACTGGTGATATGAACACCCAGAAGATGTCATAGACAAATGCACAGCAAAGAAGCACTGTTGCTACCTGAAATAATTAAGATTGTAAGGGCCTTGATATATGAACCAAATCAATGAACTTTTTGGGATACCTTAATATTAGGTAATCGGGCCATCTGCAGGACTGTTATCATCAGGCAAATACCCTATTAAGACGAATTAGACAAATTAAAATCGATACACTGAAATTGAGGACATAAAGAGTGAAGCAGCATAGTTACAGAAAAAAAACTTCGGAATGTACAAATGAGTAAAATGGGGGCAGTTCCCCTGGTAAATGTGGCTCTGCTGCTGATTACACAATTCGATAGCTAGCTCTTGAGCTATTCCTGCCAAAATGGGTCTCTTCCTTTAGTCCTTGGCTTTGGGGATGTAAAGCACATATTCCCTCATCATCCGATATTAGGCACATACTCTTACCATTATCCCATTCACCATTAAACGCAAGTATCCCATCATATATGTGACCACTATCTTTTCTTATTTCTTTTTTGTTATTACCCACACTCCTTTCTTCTAGATCCTAGACAGCATTGTGACCATTGATGACAACAAACCAAAGGTAAGCTCACTTTACTTTCTTCTAGGAGTCTGGACCTTCCTTATCATGTAACTTGACTTATATGTGAGAACTAGCCCTGCAACATTTTATTTCTTTTCTTTTTTTTTTTTTTTTTTTTTTTTTTTTTATGGAGGTAACATCCAACAGTTTATATGTTGTTTGCGTTGGAGGGCGTTGGTGGACATT
>NW_019268569.1:362799-556894 GCF_002738365.1 Cucurbita moschata
TTTTTTTTTTTTTTTTTTTTTTTTTTTCATGTTCAGGAATCAGTCCCGAGGGAGTGAAGAAGAAAAGGAACAAAAATGAAACAAAAGAACAAGCTCAACTAGGAGCATTACAACCAAAACAGATATATAAACTTGACTAACATGATACGTGGGAACTAACTCGACAGCATTTGATATTATCTAGAAAAACCCAAAGCATTAATATCTTCATTAGGAAACCACTAAAGGTAAAACTCGCAATCTTAAAGACAAATAATCTAGTTTACAGCTTACCAAGTCGGCCATTAGTTGATACGGATGAAAATTAACAGTCCTTAAAAGAAAACTAAATAGATTTTTCACTCGAATTAAATGCTAAAGCTGATTGATTATGAAAATTTTAATTATATCATAGACCCTCCACTCACTTGTGAACTTGAAAATTTGTAAAAGATCCAACAAATAATTAATTGGGAAGGAAATGTCATTACAAAAGTTCGAACATAGGACCTCTTGCTTTGATACCATGTTCAATTCTCAATCAATCCTAAAGTTTAAATGGATGGATTATGTTCAATTTAATTATATCATAATTAGATATACGTTAAATCATCAATCAACTCAAAAGCTTAAACTAATACTAATGAATTACAGTAAATTTATATCACTAATTTAACACTCTCCATCACTTATGGCTTAAAAATATGTAGAAGACCTAACAAGTGGAATTCAATATTAATTAGGAAGGAAATAGTATTCCAAGAGTTCAAATACAGGACCTAAAAACTTAAGCTAATTAATTACAATAAATACTTTTATCAACTTTAATATTTTTACCAATTTGAATTCAAATGATTTCTCATCTCCAAATAAAAAAAGAAAGTAGATATACATGGCCTTTTGTTTCCAAAAATACCCATGAAAGAACTCTCCCATCTCCATCATTGATTAATTAGAAGAACTTAAAAAAGTAAAATAAAATAAAAAATAAAGTAGAAAGTATACTTACAAGAACATTTTGACCAACCCAAGAATATGATGCACGCCGATTCAGAGCCCAAACGACTGCAAAAGTTATGGAACAAAGCAGCACAACAAGTGAAAGCACAGAGATCTTCCCTACTAAAGGCAAATTCAGAGTCTTCTGCCCACAACTTTTGCCTTTTCTGCTTAATAAATTATAGAGACTAAATTATAGAATGAAATTCATAAAAAATTTAGCAGGAAGAAATATGCAAGCAAGCATACCTTAATATCAGTCCTAATATACAGGAATGCATACCCTGAAAGATACACATTTACAAACTATCAAACACATTTAAGCGACCAGATTGCTGTAAAATATCAATGTGCAATATAAAGCCACACAAAATGACCACCGGTTGAAAAGAAAATATTTGCATGGAATAGACAGAAACCAATCTGATAAAAACGACTAAGCTATCCCACAGTAAAGCCTTGTCAAGAATAAAATTCAAGTGGATATGCATAAATCGTGCATGCACAAAAGCAACAGCTGCAAGTATTAGAGAAGTCCAATTTATAAAACAATGGTACGTTTTTTTCCATTTATAAGATCGTCAATTATCCTGATTTCATGACCGAAATTACCTTCTTAACAGATGGTGGTTTCAGTCTGACCTAGAACTTTTTGTACTACATTCGAAAGTTTAAAAAGAAAAATTATTTATGAAACAATTTATTAACAAATAAAATTGCCTTCTGAACAAACAAACACCTATTTATCAAATAATAAGACAGGCAGGAATTGGAGAAATGCACAAGCACAGATCACAACTTTAGAAGTAAATGTAACAAAAATAACAGCGTAGCTCTCAAATGTAGATTCTTTCATGCTCCATTCTTCTCAGACAATAAATAAATATATGAAATTATAATCCTTGCTGGAGAGAGGTTACACCCAAGGCTGAGGATCAATCAGGAAAAGAAACTATATTTCCAAAATTATGCTCATTTTCCTTGGAACAAAAAAATTATTATCCTAGTTTAGCACAGTTGTCAAAATATACATGCAATGTTATTGTCATTACCTCAACACCACCAATGCAAAACATAACAATCAACAGCCAAACGAACCAAGAAGACATAAAGAAATATAGCAGCACCAAGAAACTAGATGCTGTAATGACAAATACTACTGCACTCTTTGCATTAATATCGAGTGTTTCATCATCAAAGTCATCTTTGGCTGCTTCACGACTGGAAGATTCCTGGTGGAAAAAAAAGAGCTGTTCGTAAGATTGGAACAAAGCATAATTTCCAGATAAAAGGAAATCATTCCAGAAGAAGAAGATCTAACCAAGTGAAAGGTAGAAATATAAAATGAATACGACGGAAAAACCATTCATATCCTTCAAGTCCACACTTAAGCTACAAATTTCATAGTGACGTGCAATCTACAAATACAGACGGTAGATTTTTCAATCTAGAGTAACCTGGAAACAGATATTCATTCCCCATGGCAAAGCAACCTACGGCTTCTAGGCATGATTTGCAGAAAAACATGAAGAAAATAAAACAAAAACTGAGTACTCATTCAGATGCATGATCTTGACATCAATCAGAGCCCAAATTATGGATAAAAAAGTAATCGAATTATCAAAAATTTATTTACATCTAGATGCAGTATTTTGTTCTCCCACAACGAAATATTATGAGTGCACCTTTGCTGATAATTCATTATAGCGCTCCTCAGTCTGCTCGGCAGTGATCTCAGGCCAAAGTGCAGCACATGCAACTGTTCCAACAGCCATCATCCACAAAAACACAACAGAGAGGTCCACAATTGGACGCTTTGGCGCATATAATAGAAGTTCCACTGTAAAGACAATCAGAACTTGACACGTTATTGGAAAACAACATTTACCAACAAAATAATTATTTGAGGATCACGAAATGCAGTTATGATTCATAACTTTGCTTTCCACAGAGTGTTTACTTATGTTGGATTCTCTAGTAGTTCTTCAGTGTTTTCAAGGTGTCGGAAGGCAAAAAAGAGAAGAAAAAAGGAGAAGTAATTATTCACCTCTCGTGGTCTTTAATTCTCATGGTGGTTGATAGCTTCCATAAATAAACCTATGTATTCCCCTCTTAGAAAATTAAACCCAATGTATTCACCCTTCAAAAACCATATCCTTCTCTTATAGTGCCCAAATTTTTCCTTAGGTAGTTTGCCTCCTTGGCCAACCAAGGCAAGATTTATGAGTTCTTTGCTCCGTGAGAAATTACTAAAATGTCAGGGTACTTAATTCAAGTGAGGAACAATATATCACCCCCAACTCGATAAGCAAACAATGGTTGATAGTTATGGTTTGAAAACCAATTTAATATCCTAAACAACCACTACCAATCCTAAACGATGGGCTCAATGGATAGCTTAGACAGAGTTCGATTAAACAGCATCTCTAATCATACTTCATACTTCCATTCAGATGACTCCTTTTTAAGGTGTTGTATGGCCATACCCCTGCTTCTACTCTTCTAGGCATAATTATGGCACCTGTAACAGGGCACCTCGCCCAAATTCCTCAGAAAATTGGTTCTAAAATCAGTGGCCATTTCAAATATCCCATGGGTTTAGAGCCAGCTGCCCTCTTATTTTGCAGGATTCAAGTCAATCATTTTGGCATATTTATCTATATATATACACAATAGAACCATCTTTTAGCTTAAGGTTTAATCTTAAATATGACATACCAAGTAAGCAAGAACACATACAGATCATGTTTTTCAATGAACTTTGAATCTGCATAAATAGAAAGGCTCACCTCTCTTTCCGTCAGTTATTAATTTGGTAAGAGCATCTCCACTGGACTTGGGAAGCATCACAACAGGAATTGAAATATTGATAGCGGTGTCTTTTTCAGAGCAGACCATCTTGTAAAGATCTAAATCAACAGAGAAACAGTTTCCAAATTCATTATCTAAAAATAAGTTGATAAACCCATCAGAACATGTAGCCTGTTAACTTCTTTACATATATAAATTACATTTTTAGATTCCTCAACCAAGCATTATAAACATAGATGGAGAGTTAAAAGCACTCATGCTAAACTACAGCTCTTAAGGAAAAAATAAACATCTTTTTTGCATTTTTTTTTTTAAGGAAAAAAGCAGACTTTCGTTGAGAAAAAATAAAAGAACATATGGGAATATAGTTCTTTATTCATTAAGATGACAGACATATGCTTCTACTAGCATTAGAAAAATATATCATGGGCAGAAAACAACATGTAATGACAGCAGGGAAAATAAAATAAAATTTGCGCGGTCGCCGGAAAACGCGTGAGAATTCGGGCGAGGCACCGGAATTCTCGCACCCATCTCAGTCTCACTCCCTCCCGACACTCCCACTTCGCCAAGACAACACCAAAAACGCCTCTCATCCTCTTCCATACACTCCAGACACCCTGCAAGGGAGAAACACAGAGGAAACGAGCGAGAGAGAAATCTGAAGCAAATCCGGCGAGCCCAACCAGAGAAACTTGATGTCCACACCGTTCCAAACAACCCCCAAACCTCCTACCACACACTCCAAAGCCTACCTACGAGGAAAAATAAGAGAAAAGAGTGAGGGAAAGAGAACGGGAAAGAGAGAGAAAACTAAGTCGCCGGTGAGATCTGAAGGTTTGGGAAGTTGGGAAAAATGGAACGAATCTACATTCTTAGGCACTTAATCAGACCGGTGACGTCGTGAGGTTGGAAGCTACACCGAAAATAGAGCCATGGCGGTTGAGAAACCATCGAAAACATCATCGAATTCGAGAAGAGATGATAAGTCCTCAGCCCAACGATCCAAGCTTTTGTTGAAGCAAGAACCCTTGAATCAAAGAAATTAACACCTCCTTATACGAAATTCGGATCAACCAAGAGATAAGGCTAAAATTAGATTGCCTCTTTACTATCAAAGATTTAGAAGTAAGATTTGGAACCTTGTTCTAAATTTAGTCACTCCACGATCGAACTCGATCAAGGCTTGATTGAATGGCTTGTATACAATCTACCCAAGAATTGCATGAAAATGCAATCTACCCCAAGAATGGCATAAAACTTAGAAATGGCAAAAATGATGCTCGGATTTCTAAGGGGAAAGTCTCAACTAGAGTGAACGATTTCATTAATCATAAATCTGATTTTTACATTATAATTTGTGAGTATTTATAGTCTCCCCACAAAAGAAGTTAGTGGCCGGGATTTAATCCCGATCCTCTTAAATCTCCACAAAAAACGAAGTCAATTTGACGATTACAAACTTTATGAAATTAAAAATATATAAAGTTTTTTAACAACTCAAAAAATGATGCTTGCAACTTCATCCGCTACTTCAATCGTGCAAATATTCACTTCTGAAGCTCCAAACGGTCCTTCCTCAATCGAATCAACTTATAACACATGAAATGATGATTGAACCGAGCCTATCCAATTTTGTAGATGAAGAATGAATGCTTGTTGAATCTTCTTGGCCTTGGAT
The DNA here is from genome assembly GCF_002738365.1 of Cucurbita moschata. Taxonomy (NCBI): domain Eukaryota; kingdom Viridiplantae; phylum Streptophyta; class Magnoliopsida; order Cucurbitales; family Cucurbitaceae; genus Cucurbita; species Cucurbita moschata. Next base: position 368,270 of record NW_019268569.1, read on the forward strand.
CGTGTAATAGGTCTAGTGGAGGAAAAATCGTGAAATCTCAGGTGAAGAAGACGAAGCCCGTGGATCCAGGTCAAATCCGAATCGGATACCCAACCGACAACCCAATATCCAAACCTCTCTGTTCACGACCCAATTACCTTCGGGCTAAGCCCGTGACAGAAACACGGCCTAAAGACGCACTCGAAGCCCAACCACACTCCTCAACCCATCCGCGTGTCTGCAACCCGATAGCGATCGAACGCCTGCAATCCACACCAAATTTCTCGAGGCCCAATTACAGCCCAACCCACACCAAATTTCTCGAGCCTCGAGTCACGTTGCGAGAAAATGTTTAGAAAACGTGAGCGATGAAATACATTTGAAAACGATTTGAAGAATTGAAGAAAGCAACGTTATACTATAAACAAATATAGAAATACCACGGCTTAAATAGCATTTAACTCAGGGTAGGAAGTAGTGACTACTAGTCATATCCCCCTATAGTACATTTTGGGACATTTTAGACCTAACGGGTGTAGACATGGTTTTGGTGAACGGTCATACACCCCCGTATTAACCCAACGTAAAATGATAAAGACCTATCTAGGATGAAAGCATGTAAAAAGGGTTTGGAACAGGCATGCAACCATGGACAACACGTCCTGGACAAGCAAGACCAGGACATCTGCCATGCGACCATAGGCAGCACGTCTTGGACAAGCATGACCGTAATAACCTACGACCCGCGACCCCCACCTTGACCCGAAGCCGCATGCACACTCGTCGGCCTTCTATTGCGCCACGTGTCACCACCTGCAAAGAGCAGCCCTTCAACTCAATTGTCTTAGACGGTTCGGCTCGGCTCCGAGGCTCAAATTCGGTTCCTTTAGCTTGATAAGGGAAAAATAGCCATTTTTCACCGTTCTGACCCTCCCGAACCTGATTTTGACCCTAGATAAGGTAATTGAGGTCATTATAATGCCTTATTTCACAAATTAAGTTGAATTTATATTAGAATTGTGAAATACTAATGAAAGGCGATGAACGACTTAATAGAAAACGACAACCGGTGATAGTTTGGAGCACTTTCGAGGAACGGGAGCTAACACACTCGAATTAGGGAGAACGCTAGCTAAGGTCAACCATGTAAGTGGCTCTACCGTTGTTGGTTATAATTGTGTGTTGTATGATGACATGTGCCCATGGCTTCGCACGTGTCACAGGCCGTATATGCAAACTGTTATGAAATGATATGTGAACGTTATGCAATGCGATTGTTACGTTGTATTTGATGAACTAATATGCTTTATGATATGTTATGTTATGATATGACATGTTAACGACATGCTCGGGATTATTATGTGACTGTTATGATATATGATACAACATATGCACAATATGGATTATTATGTTTGAAAGCATGAAAACGTTATGATATGATCGATATGTCACATGAATGATATGCTATGATTGACATGCAAAACTACAAACTAGCATGAAATACAACCCCGACATACACATGAGAAGTATGAGAAATGTTATGAGAAATGGTATGAAAACGATATGATATGAACGAGACACTAACGGGATTGTACTAATGATAATTAAAATGGAAAAATGTTGGGACCTCATGCATTATTGTGTGCTCATGCATCAGGGGATACCCATATTCCTTCACGATAGAACGGACGCGTACACTACTAGGCAGGGTAACGTTCATTATGTTTGTCATAATCCTGTCGTGACAGTCACCACTCCTAACAGGTGTCCGACATCAACAGCTACCAGAGAATGCTCGCCAAACCAGAAAGGAGCCCAGAAGGTGTGCAAACCGACTGGTGAGTCCATACTCGCACATGTGGACTGTGTGTAGGAAAATTAAGTACACATCCAAGTTGCTCGTTAAGAAAGCCGCCGTAGAAAAATGGACTATTATGATAGGTCCCATGCATGAAACTCTATGTATTTGCATTTAACCCCGATAGTGGAGGACGCTTATTGAGTATTTGAAATACTCAAGCCATGTGCTACTCTACTTTTCAGGTAAAGGCAAGGCTCCTCTATTCGGCTGACGGTGGCATCGCAACTACAAGACCGTGGCACATGCTTAGGATAGTTTTGTATTTAAATATTAGTAGACTATAGGTTAGTATAGGTTAATTGCATTTCCATTTAGTGGCATATAGGTTAGTATAGGACATTTTATTTTGTATTGTTTTTCTTTTTATTTCAATTTGTATTAGTTCGTTTAAGGCCTTAAATGAAGCATGCAAGACTAAGGTTAAGTTTACTATAAAGTTTAAATTGAATTATTTCTGCATTAAATGTTCATGATATGTATACAGTAGCAACCTTAAGTTATGTAAAAAATTTAGGGTCGTTACACAACATGAAAAAAATGCAAAGTCTAAATAAAAGTAATATGAGAAGACGTTCATACATTCAAGATTAAGAAATTTCCATGACTTGAACATACTGCATAGTCGTGAAAGTTTCTCTTCAAAATTTTACACTGTAGTTTAAAAAGCTCTGTCCAACCAAGCAAGTTATGTCAGACTAAGCAAGTTATGTCAGAGTTAAGGATATAACAAATACATCAAAATGTTAGAGAGAGAGAGAGAGAGAGAGAATGAGAGAGTATTTATCTTTTATTTTTTACTTCTAAATTTAAAGTATACTCAATGTTGAAGAAAAAACAGAAAGTTCGAACTTAATAGTGGGGAAAAAACAAAAAGAAAGCTAAGAAAAGAGAAAACCAAAAAGTATACAGGTTGTAAGTCTATGGCTTGTGCTTTGAGAAAATACTGTCGATGTGTAATATCCAAAAGACGAGAAATCAGAGTATTAGATTATATTCAAGCAACATGGTACTGCTATTCTATTAGTTTAGGTATCATCTTCCTCATAAAGACCGTGATGGCTAAAGATTGCTGCGGCAGAAGTCACCCCTAGTTAAGTGAAATCTGTGGCAAATCCTCCAACTATTTATGAATAGCTTACGGTACCAGTCATAAACTCATGGTAAAAATTATCTCTAATGGTCACAGTCGCCCTTATGTCTATAAACAATCAAAGGAAAAGATTAATTAACAGGCGCTGCAAAGCAGGCAGACACTACAAGCCCACACTACAGAATCCATAAAGCAAAAAGTAATTTGGTGAAGTCATGGCTTATTAGTTCCATGAAAGGTAAAAGAAGAATGGATTTTTCCACTGTCTTGGCACTGTTCTTTTTTTAAATTAGACAGATATGTTTCATTGAGGCTAGAATTGATAGTGGCATCCCTAAAAAGTTCATTGAACACATCTTGAGGGTTCCATGACTTTTTAAGGAATTCATCCGTGAAGCCATCTGGTCCAAGGGATCTTGGAGCCCAAATCCTTTAATGCCTTATAAATCTCATCATCAGAAGAAGGAACTTCCGAGGTATCTATGTGTAGGTCCTATATAGGACTCCAATCATTAATGTTAGGCAAAAATCTCTGTTCTTTCTACCTTCATGAAGAGCTTGGTAAGGAAATCCACAAACTTGGTGCCAATAGCAGCAGCATTAATTAAACTCACCCCTCTTTTCGTAGTATCCTTCAATCTAAGTCAGTCTAAATTATTTAAGCTTTGGGATGAAACTATGACCGAGTCAATCTATCAAAAGGGTTAGATTCCACCAAGTTCATAAAAGTTGTACAAAGGAGTGGTGAGATGGTCGACATTGTTGAATTTTAAAGCAGCATGATTGGGTAGTGATTAGAGGCAATACGAGTAAATATTGATCAAACCATAGCATTTTCAAACTTGTGGATGCAACTGTAAGTAGTTAAAAATTGATCGATGAGAATCCTGGCTTGAGTATTTGACCAGGTATATTTCCCATTCACAAGAGAAAGATCAATCAACTAAACAGATTCAATAAATCTGCTAGACCTTAATGCCTCAAGCAAGTGGCTTGTGGTTGGATTTTGCATAGGACCTCCTGGTTATGTTGAAATGACCCCAATAACCTAATTTGGTTCAATAGAGCCAATAGATCAATGAGCTATGATCTCTCAATTGAGAATTTGGTCCGAAATACCTGTAATCCATAGTCGAAACCGCCAACCAATGAAAGGTTAAGGATAAGGATAAATTACCTCCTACATCTTCCAAAATGTTAAAGATTAACTTGTTCCACATGATGAGAATACAACCCAACGATCTGATGGTGTCCAAGGAAAACCAAACAATATGGGGGGAGCTCCAAATGAATGAACTTAATAAACTGGCAGTCAATGGAGGAAAACTTCTTTTCCTAAGAAATTTTGTTCTTAGAGGAAGTCCTTTTATAAGAACTCTCTTCATCCATGGTCCAAGCCCTCTTATGATCCCAATTTCTCTGTTAGGACCCGTCTATGGTTTGCGATGGAAAATAAACTTCTGTAGGACAGTATTAAGGATTAGGCAAGAGGGAAGAATGGTCAGTGGTTGACTTTTTAATGGCCAAGTGAAGAGAGGATAGTTCAGCGTCTTGGGGTTTGAAAACGGTGGATAAAGATGGCAGGGAGGGGGAAGAAGGGGATAATTAGTTGGTGAGCCTTCAACCAAATTGGAGAAGGGGATGGTAGAAGATCGTCAACCTTTGGATCTGGTTTGTGAGAGAACATTGATTATTTTGCACTAGTAGGATAGGTGAGCACGATTGTTATGGATGAAAATTGGCTTAAGAGATGGATCTGGCAAAAAAGTTGTTGGGTCAAGTAGGGGAAAATAGGTGATGGGTTAGGTAAGAATGGTAGTGCGATCTCGGTAATGGGTTTTTTACGCGGGTCTGATAAGAGAGGGGGAGGTTGTGTTGGCTTGAGCAGATAATGATGTTGTGAGCTGAGACGAGTTGAGTACACATTGGTGCTGAATGATTGAGGAGAAGAACAAGATAGGGTAGGAGGCAATTCAGATGAAGGGGGAAGGAGGATTGTAAAAGAGAGGGGGCAATAGTTCAATAAGAACCAGGTGGGTGCAATTCTTTATTAGCCACTGCAACAAGTACCAAAGAATGATCAGTTTTGGGAGCTCGATGGAACGGCTGAATAGTTTGCACATGGGTAACTTTCCTTGATGTTCCTTTGTTAAGAGAGGACTCACAAGCAGCATGCGTGTCAACAGCTTCCTTTGTCGATGGTGGTGGTCTTCCATGGATTCCATCCAAGTAACCAATGGAGTAATCAGCGTCAAAAAAATGGTTGAACATAGACCAAGGTTGGAGATGCTAATGATGATGCGAGGGATGGGAGAAACCCCTTCTTATTTTCTTTAACCATTGACCTTCATCATATCCATTCGAGAGAGTCTTGTTGGGTGTCTAAATGTGGCCATCACATCACCCCTCGACTTTCTTGAAGGTATCAGATGATCATTTATCCATCAGTAGGTTTCTAACTCTAATCCATTCCTCATAAGAGGGTTGTCTAAATGTGGCCATAACACAGCTCACCTCGCCAAATGGATATGGAGATATCATCATGAAGAAAAGGCCTTATGGCGAAATCTTATAAAGGCTAAATATACTCCTACATCAAACAAAGATCACCTCCCTCCATCCTCTACAAAAGGGCCTTGGAAGTACATAAAGAAACATCAAAATCTCATCACCCACCGAACTCGCCATAAGGTGGGGAATGGGGGAAGCACATCATTTTGGACCAACCCATGGATTGAAAACACCACGCTAGCTTTGAAGTATCCACTTTTGTACAGGCTTTCTCACAACAAAAAAAGCCACAAGTAAAGAAACGTGGAATGTTGTCAACAAATTTTGGGACTTGAAGCTTGGTAGGAATCTAAAGGATAATGAAGCAACAGAGTGGGCCAAATTAAGCCTTGACCTTGCCCCTGTGGTATTGTCAAACAAAGAAGACTCACTAACTTGCAAAGAAGACTCACTAACTTGGCTCCCAGCGTACAGAATCCTTGATGATGGACATGAGGGAAAAAGTAGAAGCAATAAATCTCACGCTAGCAAAGACAATATGGAAAGGACATCAACCTAAAAAGGTGAAGTTTTTCCTTTGGGAAATAGCGCATAAAGCCATCAGCACAAGTGAAAATCTTCAAAAAAGAATGTCTTATGTCACTCTCTCTCCAAGCACAAGTGAAAATCTTCAAAAAAGAATGTCTTATGTCACTCTCTCTCCAAGCACAAGTGAAAATCTTCAAAAAAGAATGTCTTATGTCACTCTCTCTCCAAATTGGTGTCCACTATGCAAGAAAGAAAATGAATCATAAAGTCACTTGTTTATGCAATGCACATACACTCAAAATTTCTGGACAACGATTCTTAATATATTCGGATGGCATCTCACATTTCCTAGGGAGGTAAAGGATTTTTTGGATATGGCCTTAATGTACCACCCTTTCAAGAACGCAAAAGCCCTATCATGGAAAAACCTCATCATGGCTTTCTTTTGGAATCTGTGGAAAGAAAGAAATCAGAGAATATTTGCAGAAACGACACAGACCTACACAAAACTTTTCAACAATGTTGTTTACCAAGCTATATCTTGGTGTAAATTGTCTAATATTTTTACTTCCTATAGTTATACCTCCCTCGTTGCAAATTGGGAAGGTCTTTTGCAAACATCATGGATTATACATCCCTCTTGTACAAATTGTCTCTTATCAAATAAAAGAAAAAAAGAAAAAAAACATAAGAGGGCATTTGGGGAACTTTGAGATAGGTGTCTATAGTCCATTTTTCAAAATGCACTTCGAAAAAATCCACCTTATACAACCCCTTTATATTGCATAATATTTTCTCCTGTTCTTTGTCTTCAACGGCAAGGAGATCCCTATCAGGTTGAATGGGCTTATAGACCCAAAATCAAATACCTTGAAGTGCTCTCAAAATATCATACTAGTCACAGTGAAAGTGTTCGCAAAAGATAATAACAGAAGAATTTGGGTACTATCCGTATGTATTGTATTTAAAGAAGAGAGATGAAATGCTACCATCTTTATCTATTGTCACCCACCAGTTATACGAACTTATTTAAACCTCCATTTACTCCCAATTTCGGTATTTCGGCAAAATGGCCCTTTCTATTCAAGATTTTTTCCACCCAAAGCATGTATTTAGTAAGGCAGCATTCCTTGAAAAAATTTTGGTTTAGGGGGGCAGCAATAAGGTCAGAAAAACATAATGAAAGCCATGGTTGAAATTCAAACTTAAACGACAGGGTGTGTCCAAATTGTTTTTCCTACGAAAATAAATTTATTTGAAAACACATGCACAAACTTTATTGCATTTTCTAAGTAGCTTGCCCCTATTCATTGGAAGTTTTTCTAACATCTTCTAGATCCAAGACCCTATCTACCCTTAAGTTAAATCTAGAGGACTAAAATATCTATTATGCACCCAACATAAAATTGCATAGTTGTAGTAAGATGTCAACCTTCTTTGTCATTTATTATCAACAGGGCTGCAGCGCCCCCTGCCTGTGCAACTACTGCCTTATTTGTGAAGTCGCATTCACCACGTATAGACAAGGCAATTGCTCCAGATAGCTGCAGAGAGAATGTGGTAAATTATAAGCATTAATAACTAGGGAAGACACGAGAGCGATGTCACATCAATTAAGGACAGTAAAGTAAAACACACAAAAATGTATTTATGTCTAGAAGGTTTATCTCAAAAAACTGAAAGGGCAAAGAAGTCCGATTAAATCAATTAGCTAATTAACTTCAAATAACGTATGAACTCATGAAAACATATGCAACCACAATAACAGGTTTAATTTTAAATTTAAAAATAAAAATAAAGAATATGCTCCATGACCAGAACACCTGAGTAGTTCTAGACTAGATAAGTCCATGAACCAGTTTAAATTGCAATTGAAATCTTGAAACAATGAAAAATGAATGTACAAAGTTTCTAAATGGGTTAAAAAGTATCCAGATGACTTCCAACGGACAGTTGAAATTTATACAAAAGCACTAATTGACATCATCATGACTATATAAAACGTATAATAATATGTCACTTTTTTATAAACTAAACTGAGATATATTCATCATATAGACAAAAAGTATAATAATGTGTCAAATGTAGTTACATAAAGCTAAACGTCAATTTAACAATCATGGCAGCAGGAATAATTAATCATTACCTTTGAAGAAGACCTAGAACATCCATTTATAGGATTCATATCAACAACTGGCAATTTGGGAGAATTTTCAGCCTGAGAAGGCACCAAAGCCCCAAATCTTGCACTTAGACCAACAAAGATTTTATCTTCAGCATCATTAACCCAGCTCTTAACTTTGACCTGAAAAATGCGCAACAAAAAGACAAAATTAGTTTCTTTATGCTCAGAGGGAAATCAATATGACTATGATGCTTGGCCTTCAGAAGTTCAAATGCTTCACCTCACAAAAACATTATAAAAATGTGGCAGTAAATATCTCGTCATTTGGCATAGTTTTTTTAAAAAGTAAAATACTTCCATCAAGAGGAACAAATAAAACCTAGTCATACAAAAATATAAGCCAAACAAGGAGCTCCAGCTGTAAAGGAATGAAAAACAAAATAATGCCACAACAAAATTAAACATGAATGTTGAAAGAGATGCCAACATATATCCAGCTCCAATCTTCCTCTCAGAACCCACCATACCCATAAATGAACTAATCTTTTCAAAGCATATGTTCAAGAAACTTTCCCATTACACTAAAAAGGGGGGGAATAATAACTTCTTCCATCATAGCAACCCAAAGACTTGAAATCTCCACTAATACTTCTTTGCAAATGAATGTACACGTCAACCTCGCTAAAGGGGCGTGGATCTTCTCCACAGTCCAACACAATGTCACAACCAACAAGCTTTAGGCCATGCAATTTGACCCAATGCAACCCAGGCCGCACTTCCGATCTCTCATAGCTCCTTTTTGGGGACCAAAACTCTAACATCCATTTGACCTTCTTAGAGAGACATAGGAGCACACCCCTTACATACAACATACCCCTTTAGATAACTCCAATTGGCATGGTTATATTCATGCATCTACCTAACTCTCCCATAATCCATGATGTTCTCCAGCCAGCCACATCTCCAGCCACTCAACCATTTTTCAAACATCCAATTAGAGGACAATTTGCACCACCCAGCAGAGCATCTCAACAAATACCTTGACCTACAAATATCCATCTAATTTCCTGAAAGAAAAGTACTTCGTATGGCATACATCATACACACATACCCCCTCACACATTCTCGCATAAGTACTCTAGACTTTGTTCATGATGTTTGCACACTTTGTGGTCTACTTTTATATATAATTATATCTTAAACTTGTTAGTCTTTTGTGGTCTACTTTTATATATAATTATATCTTAAACTTGTTAGTCTTTTGTGGTCTACTTTTATATATAATTATATCTTAAACTTGTTAGTCTTTGTGCTATCTAGACCAGAATTATGTACGTTATCAAATATTTGGCAGGGAGTTAGTATTTGAAGGAGAATTAAAGAGAATTTTTATAAGAGACAATTTCATTGATGAGTGAAATTTACAAGAGAGATGTATAATTCATGGTATTTACAAATTACCTTCCCAATTTGCAATGAGGGAGGTATTAACTATAGGAAGTAAAAATATTAGATAGTTTACACCAAGATATAGCTTAGTAAACAACATTGTCGAAAAGTTTTGTGTAGGTTTGTGTCGTTTCTGCAAATATTTTCTGATTTCTTTCTTTCCACAGATTCCAAAAGAAAGCCATGACGAGGTATTTCAATAATAGGGCTTTTCCATTCTTGAAAGGGTGGTACGTTAAGGCCATATCCAAAAAATCCTTTACCTCTCTAGGAAATGTGAGATGTCATCCGAATATATTAAGAATCGTTGTCCAGAAATTCTAAGCATATGTGCATTGCATAAACAAGTGACTTTGTAATTCATTTTCTTTCTTGCATAGTGGACACCAATTTGGGGAGAGAGTGATGTAAGGCATTCTTTTTTGAAGATTTTCACTTGTGCTGATGGCTTTATGCGCTATTTCCCAAAGGAAGAACTTAACCTTTTTAGGTTGATGTCCTTTCCATATTGTCTTTGCTAGCGTGGGATCTATTGCTTCTACTTTTTTCCCCATGAGCATCATCAAGGATTTTGTAGAAAAGACCCCATCAGCGCTGGGGAGCCAAGTTAGTGAGTCTTCTTTGTTTATCAATACCACAAGGGCAAGGTCAAGGCTTAATTCAGCCCACTCCGTTGCTTCATTATCCTTTAGATTCCTACCAAGCTTTAGGTCCCAAAATTTGTTGACAACATTCCACGTTTCTTTAATCGTGGCTTTTTTGCTATGAAAGAGCATGTACAAAAGTGGATACTTCAAGGGTAGCGTGGTGTTTTCAATCCAAGGGTCAGTCCAAAATGATGTGCTTCCCCCATTCCCAACCCGATGGCGAGTTCGGTTGGTGATGAGATCTTGACGTTTCTTTATGTACTTCCAAGGCCCTTTTATAAAGGATGGAGGGGGGTGATCTTTATTTGATGTAGGAGTATATTTAGCCTTTATAAGATATCTCCATATCCATTTGGCAAGGAGAGCTGTGTTCTTCCTTATCGAGAGAAGACCGAAGCCTCCCTTTTCTATTGGGAGGTTTATAATATTCCAACAAACAAGGTGTGCGCCATCTTTCCACAAGTAATTTCTGAGAAGTCTTTCTATCCACGGCCACTTTTTGTGGCAGTTCAAATAGAGACATGTAGTAGGTAGGGAGGTTGGATAATGTGGCTTGTATTAGGGTAAGTCTTCTACCTTTTAAAGTATAAAGCGATGACCATGTTGACAACCTTCTATCTATTTTCTCAATAATAATCTTCCAGAAGGAAAAGGATTTGTGATTTTTTTATAGAGGTAGTCCTAGTTACATATTCGGTGATTCTCCCTTTTTACAACCATATATGCTAGCAAACTCTTCAATGATCTTTGTGCTAATATTGATGCCCATGATCTCTGTTTTTTGGAGATTGATATTTTAACCAGAGAATCCTTCGAAGGTTTTACCGTCTCAATCATGTTTAAAGAAATTAGACAGTGTCTCAAGGAATCTAGATGTCTTGGCCACCAATTAGAGGAGCAAGTCATCTGCAAAGGCACGAGACACAAATCACGTATACAACCAAGGAAGCAACGCTGAGATGCAACTTAGACCCTCCTTAGCCATGCAAGAGACACATAAAGCTCCAAAACCGAATGGGTGGTGTTGAGATGTTCCTTGATCTCAATGCTTGAAGTCTCGCTTATCCTAACCTGAGTGTGGAGAGTCTCAATGCTAGCCTAGTGCATCGAGACACAATAAATAGAGAAGTTTGCATCAAATAAAGCACAATATTGAGACGTTTATTTAAGCATAATTGTTCATAAAGTGAGGCTTCTCCAGATACAAATGATGGAGAATTCATTGAAGGAGAAAGAAAAATGGGAAATTAACAAATCTGAAGGGCAAGAAGATTTCTGAGTGCCAAGAAAAGAGATTTTCAAGATTTAGGATCATGAAAATTGAACTAGGAATGGATACTCAATGCGAACACACTAGTTTTTGTCAAGCTTCCCTCAACTTCTTTGACTTTGTTAGTTTTGTCATGAAATTATTATTGGACTTCGACTGTTTGGATTTTATGAATAGCTAAACCTGGAACCACTAGAAGGAAGTGCCCTCGCTTTCTAGTTCTTAAGGATTGATATAGTCGTTGGATGTTATGAGTTAATTTATTGACTAAGTTGATTATTTATTCTATAATCTATTTGCATATTTATCTGAGCCATACTTTAAATCTCTTGATAACAAATCCACAAATTTAGATTTGATTCTTATGCTTGAGAGAGGTGGTTTAGATTGCACCATAGGAGCATGATTGAAGAAATTTAAAGAACAGAGATTCAACATTTTTATTTGCTTTTCTTTTCTTTTTTTCTTTTGAACAGGAGAAAAAACTTTTTATCCATGTAGTGAAAAAAAGACTAGTGCCAAGTGAAAAAAACTCCGAGAGTCAAAATAAAAAACAGAAAATGAAAAGTAATGCAATAAAAGAAATAACAGAGATTTAGGATTTCTATGGAGGTTGTTAAAAGAAATCGACTAAAGGTCTTTGTTTGCTAAGGAAATTGAACAGAGATATTAGCTTCATGATTTTCAAAGAGGTATAATTGTGCTTGAGAGGCAATTAAAATATGTGCATTCTTGACTTAAAAGGATAAATGATAATTGTTGATTTGTATGTTTGGTTGGTGAAATCAATTTCCTAGGATCTTCCCATTGATTTTCTCTTTGCTTTTGTTTAATTAATTGCTTATGTTGATTCATTTGTCTTCCATCACTTTGGTCTCTAAATAAAATTCAGGTATGGCATATGTGGTGCTTGAATGAGCTAGAAACTCAATCTAGAGGTTCATCACTATAATAAAACTTGACTTGTACTTGCAATTTGCAACTCTTGCTAGACCTAATGCTAAGCACGGTACATGGTGCATTTTTCCCCAATAGTGGAAGCCTCCTTGCATACACCAGCCCTACATGGGATCCACTAAACTCTACACCATATTACACCTTGCACATTTACCTTTCATGTACCTTAGCACTCATATGTTGTTCACTCCTACCAACACAACCTCCTAACGTCAGAGTCATAGTGGCTTTGGCACCAACCTCACCAAGGTGTGTTGAACTCTTCACGACTGCCGTCCTACACTGTCTTTTTGTAGGAAAGACAAGTCATACAACACCAAACTCAACTCTTAAAATCCTAACTTCTAGAGTGAACACCTCCAAAGAATGCATCCAAGATCCTCATGCGCCTATAAAGATGAATTACTGAGGTCCAAGCTGTAAAGGAAGACATTTTAGATAAATCATGTTGTTTTTTCTTTATGAGAATGAAATTCACTATATTAGATCTCCCCACTGCCAATCTAGAGAAGAATTTGACCTTTTCTAGAATTATAATACTCTAGAGCATAAAAGAAAGGAGGAGGTAGACAAGAAGATGCAAAAATAAATGAATAAAAGGCTTTCATGAATACATGCCAGAAGACTCAAGACTACAACTTAGTCTTTTTTATTCAAAGATAAAGAGAGAAATTTTTCTTTTTTTAATAAAAAAGAAACTCAACTTCTTTACTTCCCTAGCAAGATAACGCTCCCAGAAGTGAGTCAACAAAGGAAGATCACTTGAATAAAAGGAGAAAGAAGCAGAGCACTTTTAGCTAAAGAAACATCGTAGAGACTACGGAAAAAAAACATTGTTGATCCAACTTTCAAAATGAACAACGAACCAATCATCAACCAAGAGTTAGACATGGAAAATAAATTGGGGTGTGAAGATTTTATGCATTCCTAAAATGCCACATAGGTCAAATTCAAATCTTGCTTGTTCAGGTTACGACGGTAAGTAGTCATAACAGTTTTGTCCCTCGGCTCATCAAGGTCCAACAAAAGCATCACAACCATTTGGACAAGAGATAAAACAGCGTAATCTTGTTAGGACTTGGGAGCTAAACTTTCAATTCCAAAATCACCCTTAGTGACCAAGACCCATTAAACTAACACCAAAGCTTTTTTTCCCCTTTTAGGGTCTATTACTTACCATAATTGAAATAAAATCGATCAAAATGAGAATATTATTTGATTGTTGTTGTTTACTTGATGTTGTTTAATAGAGACAGTCAAGAATCTTTCATATTTTTAACGAACTAAAATGAATTACTAAATACTATGACAATACAAGTATTAAGTAAAATAAATAATATTCAATAATAAATGAACATTTATTTTATAGTAATGTAATTTTGTTTTACCAATTCATTTAAAATTAAAAAATAATGATTAAAATAAAATTACATCAACTAAACAATATTTAAATGATAATTTATTATAAGACCCAAAACAAGAAAGGGAGAACCACGCAGTCCAAGCTGCTGAAATGGCAGAACACCAATTAAAAGCTTTCAAAGACTTTGAAGGAGTGCGCAAACAAACATCAAAAATAGTTTCCTTAAGAAATCATGGAAAGAATTTCTCATATCTCAAGGTCACGAACTTCCATAAGATAAGCGAATTTACAAGGCACTGACGAAGGAGGAGGAAGAGGAATCCCTTTTTCACTATCAACTGAAATAATGAAACTAAATCATCAACAAAAGAATCTTCAACAAAATAACAGTAGGTATTTTCAATAGATTGTAGGACTGATTCCACACTACTCAAACTAACTAAAAAGCAACATCCAAATCATCATCATAAAGAGAGAGAACGAAAAGTTGGAAGGTCTTTCAACGAATAAATGCTTCCTTTAATGAAACGAAATTTGGATCTTCTGAAGATAGTACTTGTTGACTGCAATTCTGAGTGACACCTTGCTTGACAAAAGGGGCCAAAAAACTAGAGACATTTTCCAATGTTATCTGAATTCAAAATGCCTTTAAGATTTACAAAAGACTCCTCTTTGTTAGTGAAAAATCCCTCAAGAATGTTTTTCTCTTCTACCTTGGAAACAATCCACTCACAATATCCTCCGTCAACAAGGCCTTTGGAGGCTAGAATCCTACCTCTCGACTTATCCTTGATGAGGATAAGATAAGTAATCATCTTAATATGATTGCATATCCATGATCTCCACTTAAAAACCCAAGCATTTTTACAACGCACGTTATTCATGAAATCCCAATCCACGTGGTCATGAGACTTGACATAATTGATCTTAAAGAAAACATTGTCTTGACTATGGCTCCTATAACCAAAAGTAGCCTAATTAGCAGCAATAAGAGCTTGAAAATTTGTCCCCGAAAATAAAGGCTCCTTAAGAATAAAAGAATTGTTTCAGAAAGGAAAGGACTTTCCTTAATCTATCGGCCAATTCCTTAGCAATGATTTTATGTACGCTCGTAATCAGACTAATGGACTTGAAATGCTTGGCTTTCCTCACCCCTTACTTCTTAGGAACAAGCAAACACAGATTTCATTCAAGGAGGTGTTAAGAACCCCTCCCATGAAATTCGCAAAATATCTTTTAGAAACAATCCTTAATGCAATCATAGTCATCCTAGTAGAAGGAAATAGTGAAACCATATGAACATGAAGCATTATTCCTTTCCAACAAAGCTTATTGATCCAAACTACTTTCACCAGAATCGCAATTGAAAAGTACAGGTGATATTAATATTAGACAACAAACAAATCGAAAGTAATTACTTTGCATCCATTTGTAGTCCTGAAAATCAGTCGCATGAGACAGCCTTAAAGAACGCTGTTCATACTTTAGCTAAATCCTTTCAGAAATCATGCGCAAGTCTAAAAACATGATCAACAACCCCAAAATTAGATCGACTCAAATTAAATATTAAATAACAGAATGGAAAAAGTACCAAATCAAAGGGATTGTTGCAATTTCCGGACTTAGGAGCGGAGTCGTCATCGAGTGAGACATCGCCCGCGAAGACAGACGAGATGCGGAAGAGAAAAAGGAGAAAAAGGAGTGAGAAGAGAGGGATAATTGGAGGTCTTGCCGGAGAA
This sequence comes from Cucurbita moschata, assembly GCF_002738365.1. Lineage (NCBI taxonomy): Eukaryota > Viridiplantae > Streptophyta > Magnoliopsida > Cucurbitales > Cucurbitaceae > Cucurbita > Cucurbita moschata. Next base: position 383,789 of record NW_019268569.1, read on the forward strand.
GAAGACAATGCCATGTGAGCCCCCGGATTCCCTCAGATTCAAATAGACGAAATGGATGGAAAAGTGAATGGGCGGAGAGGGGAGGGAAGAGGAGAGTGCAGCGGAGAGCTTTTTCTTCATCTGGGCCCTCACCCGGTGAAGATGAGATGACGTCATATATCAATTTTAAAGAACCCCTCTCTTTATTATTACTTGTAATAACTCTAAATTTTGTTTTTTATATTTTATACAATACCTGACTATTAAATATATATATATATATATAATAAATTTTTTTAATTATTGAGAAGTCAAAGATCCATGGCAAAAATTAAATTTTAAATCCTAGATGCCCGACACAAAATTAAAAAGTAAAATTTTTAAAATTTATGACTAAATAAAATAAAATTTATAGTTTGACCTTTTTTCTATTATCATGATTTTACTCTATTTATTTAGTTATTTTTAACTTTTAATAGACGTGGGACATACAAAAATAAATTATATGAGTACCCACTCAATCATTATTTATTGAATAGTCAAACTTTGACTATCTTTGTTTTTCTCTCATCAAATCAATAAATAAATATCTCTTTTATTTTATTTAGTTGAAAAAAATATTACTTGAAAAATATTATTTAGCTGAAAAATTAGCAAATATAAGAATATAATTTAGTTATAAAATTAAAATACAATTTTATTATATACGAAAAATCATAATTATGAAATATGTTGTTGCATATATTTTTTTTTCGTGAAATTTAATAAATTTGTATATTTATAGTGTGAGGATATCCAATTATTAGATTTTAGAAGTTACACTTTTTATTCCTAAGGTTGGGTTTTGGTAGCATTTTAGTATAAGATTTGAGTTTGTTAATATTTTGGTTCCTATTATTAGTTTATTATTAATTATTAACAGAACTGGGTGACACTCTATTTTATTTAAAACAACATTTTAAAATATAAGGTTACCGTGACAGTTACTAATTCTAACGGATGTCCGACATAAGAAAAGGGGCCAGAGTATGCTCGCTCAACAAGGAAAGGAGCCCAGTAGTGTGCGAACTGACTGGTGAGTTCACACTCGCATGTATGGGTTGTGTGTAGAGTATATGATACACATTTTTGTTGTTCATTAGGATAGTGTCATAAGAAAATAGATTGATATGATAGGTCTCATCATTGCATTCACATGTTCTTATTGCATAATCTCTTTAGATAAAGGTAAGGTGCTCCTATGAGACTGACAGAGCATAGCAAATATCAAGACCGTGGCACGTGCATAAAATAGATTTGCATTTCAAATTTAATAATAATAAAGGTTGAATTGTATTTGTATTAATAGTATATGTTAGTATAGATTGTATTTATTTGCATTGATAGGATAGATTAGCATAAATTGAATTGTAATTGCATTTAATAAATTATAGATTAGTGTTAGACATTTAATTCACGGTTGTTTTTCCTTCTTTCTTTGTATTTGTTTATTCCTTCTTTGTATTTGTTTATTTCGAGATAATAATGAGGCAAATGTTGAAATTAATTTTACATTAAAGATAAGATTAAAAATATAGTTATAATCTCAAATTAAATAGAAAAATTTAGAGTTTGTAGTTTAGTTTAATTTTTTTTAATGTAGTTTAGTTTACTAATTATTTTTATGTAGTTTAGTTTATTATATATTTAAATCGCATCCAATGCAAACTAAGCATTCTATCATTGGGAGAAATTAAATTTTTTTTTAAAAAAATTCTTCTCATCATTAATATCTCACCTTACTAATTTGTCACGGCCTGATTTTTAAGGCCTTCGAAAGGTAGATTATGAGACATTTAAAACATAAATACATACATATATTTACATTATATTAAAATAAAGATGTCAGGAACATAATATTAAACACAGAATAAGGAACAAACTCTTAATAGTGTCCATGAGTTAGGGTACTATAGCTTCTCGAGGATGCAGGGACCTAACGTATAACTACTTCGTAAAGGAAAGAAAATAGGAAGAAATCGTGAAATTGGTCCATTTTGAAATTTTTGTTTACGCAAACTGATGAAGGTGAACACATGTCTAGCAGAGGGGCAATGAGTGTGTCCAACCGTTGATGGGACAGGTGTTAAGCACTTGCCAGCATATTTCGATATATGAAAAGTATTGGCCTGAGCCCATCTTTGGGTACTTACAATTCGCTCATCCATGGTTTGCTGCAAGTGCTAGGTTTCAAAAAGCTACGTTTTTCATCGATGAGATTAAATAAATCAATATGACTCTAGAAGTTGATGCTTGATGGTTTAAATGATGGAAATTCCTAAAAAACAGTGAAGAGGCAAACGCTTCCCTGAAACCTAAGGGTAGGGAAAATAAAATTTGGACTTACCAAGAACTCATTGATCTAGTCTTTGAAATGCGGAGGGTAATTGGACTGAAAAGCCGACAAACTAACTTATATCGGTTAGGAATCTTTTCTTTGGAGCCTCATGAGTCACTTTTGATTTGACTACACCTTCGAAACTAACAATTTCTTTGTTTGATAGGTGAGGATTCTATTGACATGACTAAATTAAGGGTATAGCTCTAATACCGTGTTAGGAATCACGAATCTCCACAATGGTATGATATTGTCTACTTTGAGCATAAGCTCTCGTGGCTTTGTTTTGGACTTTCTCACAATGTCTCATACCAATATAAACCTATGACCATTCTCTAAACTAGTCGACGTGGGACTCCCTCCTAACGATCCTCCGACAATATCTATATAAAAATTTTAAGGGAGATAACTTTTGCATCAAAACCTGGTGGGGGAGATTTATACGTTCAAAACTACGATCTTTGGTTTTGTGTGCTGTAAATTTGATCGAAGATTAGCTGGTATCCTTCTCAGCTAAAGCCGTAAAAAATAATTCTATTTCCTTCAATAACCTTTCATTCTTGTGTGAATCTGATTGAACCAAGTGAATAAGATACTCACAAACTCCTCCTACATCGCCATCCACATTAGCAAACACATTTCCAATGTCTCTCTTTCTTTGGGTTTCTCCATCATTCCCAGAGTAGATCTGCTTCCTGCAACCCTGCAAAAACCAAGCTTAAATTAAAACCTTTCTCAAGTTGTTATTTCAGTTAATAAATCAATTACAATATTAATGATCCCTGTTAGACGAACACGACTCTCCACAATAGTATGATATTGTCCACTTTGAGCATAAGCTCTCGCTTTGCTTTGGGCTTCCCCAAAAGGCCTCATTCCAATAGAGTTAGTATTCTTCACTTATAAACCCATGATCACACCCTAAATTAGTCGATGTGGGACTTCCATCATCCAACACCTCCCCTCGAACAAAGTGCGCCTCCCCTTAATCGAGGCTCGACTCCTTTGGAGTCTTCCTTAGTCATTTTTGACTGCCTTCGAGGAGGGGCTTAGCTCCTTTTCTTTAAGAATTCTTTGTTAGATATTTGAGGATTTACCAAGTTCTTTGTTTGATATTTGAGAATTTACCAATCTATTGGCACGACTAGGTTTAGGGCATGACTCTGATACCATGTTAGACGAACACGACTCTCCACAATGGTATGATATTGTCCACTTTGAGCATAAGCTCTCATGGCTTTGCTTTGGGCTTCCCCAAAAGGCCTCATTCCAATAGAGTTAGTATTCCTCACTTATAAACCCATGATCACACCCTAAATTAGTCGATGTGGGACTTCCATCATCCAACAATCCCTACGCAGAAAGTTGGAGAACTAAAATAAACATATGAATAGAAAACATGCAAACCTAGTTTCTTTTTCTTCAACCTTTAAATCTTTTGGTTCAAATTATAATGCACTAACCAATATAATGTTCTAGGAAACGTCACCTGAAGAACGGAATTCAGGCTGGAAATGTGATCAGCCTGCATGAATTCAGAGTTCAATAGCTCCCGGAAAAGAGACACCATCTCCGGGCTCAAATTACTGGCTGTGACATTTTCAATAATTCTGGAGATGCATGCCTGATCGAATATTGATTGCATCCACCCAAAATCTTTCTGCAGCTTCAATAACGCCACTGCTACAAAAATCGCAGGTTCTTGACCAGCGAATGCATTTGAAGCCAAACATGGAAGAGATATGGAATCTGCCAATTCTTCAACGATAATCCTGCACCACTTATTCTTTACAATTACCCTCCTCTCCTGCATATTCATTTCTTGCCACCCTAAAACCATTGATAAACACAGGCTGCAATTAATAGCAACACGATGGTCACCGTATACAACCAGGCCTTCCAATGTTGCAATTACGGACGAAAGGTAATTTGTTGTACATCTCAACTCCTCCTGTTTGCTAGTTCTCTGCTCTGAAATTCGAGTGAATAACTCGAACAGGCAATATGAAACCACGAGTTTAACCGGGGGAGATCCAAAATGCAACAGTCTACACATATCGTGGCAGGGGATGCCAATGAAAGAGAGCTGAGTTCCATTGGGTTGGCCAAGATTGTCTTGCCAATCGACAGCTTCGGGCAGAACAGCTTGAAGACTGAAAAAAGTTTAACGAAAAATTAGCGAACTTTTATATTAAAAAAATGGTTGCAACTGGTAGGAGACACTGACCTTCTCATAGAAAAGTAAACAAGGAAAAGGGCAAGAATTACAGTTTTTCCCATGTTCGTTCCTTCATGATCATCCATTAAAGCAGGCCCCTTTGAGCAAGCTTCATGCAACACGGACTTGGTTGCAGATGCAACAGGAGTGTGGAAAAGAACAGATTTTGAAGCTCCAATGAGTCTTCCATTTGTTGAGTGGTGCAGAATCAAGGATAAAATGGCAATAACTAACAGATTTTCAGGGGTCCACCTATCCGTTATATCAGTTGGAGAAATGCAGTCGAGCAGCTTCCAAAGAAAAAGGGGAATTTTACAATAATTGCATAAAACGATGATCAAGCAAAAATGATTGACATAATATCATCTACATGAACACTGAAACATGGTTACCTTCACAGTCACCGCAAGCCAAGCCTCATCGTCGGAAAGAATTCCAGAATGTCCTGATTTCAAAATGCTGAAAACCAACAGTAAGACAGCTTTAAATGTCTGTTGAGAGTATGAACTTTTAGTATCGTAAAAGAGGAGCTTTATTGCATTTCCTATGCCATGTACGCATAATTGATCTGCAGAACTTGGATAGATATTCACGATGGTTGACACAAATTTCACCACCGAAATGATATCATGTTCGACACCTTCCTCAACCAGCTGTTCTAGCAAGCGTATGAGAATGATTCCCGCATAATTTTCTCCTTCAGCAATTAATTCAGCAATTTCTCGCACACCAATAAACTGATTGTGGACGGTTGTGGTACCGGTCCCGTTCGGGCCACAGATTTGGCATATTTTAAGAACCTGATTGCATAGTGGGTTTCGGATTTTCTCTTGTTTAAACAACCATTCTAAAGATGATCTGTGAATCCTTGAAGAATGCATATCCCATTCACTTTCAGCCACCAGTTGGAACAGTATCCTCTCGGCTTCTGGACTGTAGGAAATGTGGTGACTAGCATCAGTAACAGACCTACATAACCCGTATACATTCACCAGTTGTGTGACTGTAAATGGGTCATGGTATCCACATAGCATCCCACTTTTGCTTACAAGAATATACTGTTCCAGAGATGCTAAAACCATCTTCTCATCAGCAAGTCTAGCAAAGAGATACTCTAGTGGTTAGTACACAGGCAACAGACATATACCATTAAGAGAATATAAAGAAGAAACAAGAGTGGGTTACCTATCATCGTGTAATGAGCTTGCATATAGTAACAGCAAAATGGAAGATTGACAAGAAGAGAGCTCCAAGTCATTGGAGATTTTCTGTCCGAGTAGAAACAGCAAATCAACTGGATCAGATGGCAGAAATGATATAGCTTCTCTAATGCATTGTGCGGAATCATTTCCGAGGAAGACATCCACCAGAGAACTGAGCATTAGATATACTCTCCATTTCATCTTTTCAGAAGGAAATGAGCCTAGACATCTAAAAGAGAAACTGAACCAAGAAGCCGATAGAAGTGTGTTAGCAAAATCTATGGTTCTGATGTCAGGATCTTGGAGCAAAATCGAATGAAATGTTTCCAGTATCCCCAAGACAAGTTCCTCTTCAACTACATTGATAGTTGCCAAAAGCCAATCTAATAAATGGGTCGTACATATATCAAGAGCACAATTTTTCACATCTTGGGTGATGCTGTCGTCGATGAAAGTTTTGACCTGACTATACACATTGAACTCCTTAAGAAGGTATAAAGAATGTAAAAGTTGAGTAGGCTGTGTTTCAAATGTACTGAGACAAAATAAAACTACCCGCTCTAATACTTCTTGTACTGATGCTGCTAGACATGGCACCCTATGAGATGGAGACTTCATAATCGTGACCAAGATTGCGCAGGTTGTTGCAAATGTGTCTGGGTGTATACCCATCTCTCCAGTCACGTTCTTACGGAGCATACTCGTCAAAGTATGAACTAGTTCCTCAATGTGAGATGCAGACACTACTCCTGGACACTGAGAAATGCATTTCAAAATGAGACCAAGTGTTTGGGTGTGAACCGGATGGAAAGGAACTTCAGCAACATGACGCAGCACTGGAATTAGTGTTGCAAATCCCACCACAAGCCTTCGACTGAAGGGCTGTTCAGCTCTTGAAAGAAGATCAAGGGCCTGAAGACAAGCTCTTGCCAGGGGGTCCTTACCTTCTGCAACGTTCAACTCATTTCATTATCCTAGAAGTTGATGTATTTAACAACGGAAGAATAGTTAGATATCTGTATCTACGATTGCTCACCTGAAAATCGTACTATCTCAAATACATAATCCACTATGTTTTCTTCGACCAATAGTTGGATCTGCTTATAGGAAGTGCCTTCTGTGGACAAATAACAAATTATTAGCTCCAGAGTACTAAGTTGGAGCTCTCTGTCTGACGAAAGCAGAGGGCCTTTGATAGCCTCAGCAAACAAAATATTCAAAGGGAGTTCATCTGCTTCCTTCTCGTTAAATTTTGAATAGAATTCATGTTCGTTCCCTAAGAGCCCTCTTTGAGCCAGAACAGTTAGAAGGGCTACAAAAACAAATAAATACCCATCAGATAAGAGAAGATGAGAAATGAGGAACTGAACTTCATCTAGTCTATCTATTTTATTTAGTTATTCAGTTAAACCAATGATTCGTTATTGTAACAGATAGCAACAAACATTTCATCCGGGAAAAGTATTCAAAGATATCATAAAAATTTTAGGAATCACGACTCTCCACGTGGTACGATATTGTCCACTTTGAGCATATGCTCTCATGATCATTCCCTAAATTAGCCAACGTGGACTCCCTCCCAACCATCCTCAACACCAAACTCTTATACACCACCGGACGCGCAACAAATTATGAAGCAGAAAGAAAGTTTAGCCTAATCAAGCTCAAAAAACTTCAGCTCATATGTCTTATTGCATTTCCAGGTTTTAACCAGATGAACTATCGGACATCATCATGTTCAGTCTAGGAAACACAAGAAGAGGTTTTAAAGAAGTTGACTAACCAACACAGTTCAATCTGACATCATCATTTTGAGTCTTCATGAGCGCCTCCAGAGATAGATACAGAAGTTTTGGGCAATATGCAGAGAGAAAATCAATTTCGGTGCCATGATTTGATGCATATTGAATTATGGATAATTTGTATAGAACAAAGAGGATCTCTCCCCGTACCTCCTCACTGCATATGAAGATGAATTCAGAACTTGTCATAAAATGCATATGCAAATAGTAAGATAATTTGCCTCTTCTCAATTATTCAGTTTATCACCTCGGTAATTCAAGGCCTGCCACGAGATTTGATACGAGGCCATCGTCGCTCTTAATTTGGCCATGGAAATTTTTTGTCCGATAGTTTAAGAGCATTCCATAACAATGGAGCTACAACGAAGGAATAAAAACCTCTCACTCTTCTAGCAACGAAATACGGAACCGACAAGGGAATCTAGAACAGTAGAAGAAACAACATTACCATATACACCTGACGCCGGCTCCAAGCCAAAGCGCCAGAAGAAAGCCGATCGGAAACTCTGGCGAGAAAGTCATCGCAAAGAGATCCATCACCGTCAGCTTCACTCACATCACAAAGCTCACGAACAAGATCAGTGAGTTGGCGAGCAACAGGACCGTCGTCGAAGGAGCAGAGCGCGAGGACGAAGGGAGCTACAACGAAGTGAGAGTGGAAAGAGAGGAAGGTGCGGAGGAACGGCGGCTGAGAAAGAGCCTGGGAGAGCTGGGAAAGAGCGTAGGAGACGTGAACAGTGGGAGAGAGGGGATCGGAGATGAGATTGGAGAAGCAGAGAAGGCAAATTGAGCCTCCTTCCTGTGTGTGGAGGCAGAGCGATGATGGGTGGGCATGGGAGCATGATTTTGGAGGAATGGATCGATCAACTTCACCCTGCAGAGAATGGGCGTGGATCATTTCTGGTAATGAAATGGGAGTAGGTTTTCGAAATTTTGGCGCGAAAACAATATATACCTCATCAAACAACTCATAGCTTCCATTTTGGAAACCAACTTTGAATTTTACTTTATCCGCTCCGTGTACCCATTCTCAATAATTTCATTTTCCAAAAATGTTGAACTCAAAGAACCCTACATTCTTGAGTTTATGCTGTAAAATTCCATAATTAATTATTTTATTTTTAAAATAATTTTAATAATTTTGTTTGTATTTTAATATTATTTATTATATAAAAAATTTCTAGTTATTAATATAATTTTGAATATTACATATATATATATATATAAAATGATCATATAAACGTAAATAAAGTTAGGTGTCTTATCCTAGTAATGCTATTGATATGTTTTTTTTTTTCGTAATTGTTACAAATTATTTCATTTAAATCGTTCGTGTTTAGACATGTGAATTATACAATAAATTTGTATAAGATTGGGTCACAAAATATTTTCTCTTTTTATAAATCATTTAATTGAGAATATTAATATTTCACAAGATAATCATATGCGACTCGATTTTAATTCTGAATGAGCTAAGAACTCTTACCCCTTTGACTTGCATGAGTGATAATGACTTTTATAGCCGATTTAATATATCTACTATTTTAGAAACTTAACTGAGTAGTAAATTGAGAAAATAATTTCATGAGATAAAATTCCCTCTTAAATAATTTCCTTAAATACTAATGAGGCCCCACCCTCTCATTGGCTTAATAGGAACTTGATTTATAGTTGCATCTTAAAAAATGCTGATTAGATAATAGTAGTGATTATGACAAGATGTATATAGGAATAAAATGAACTTTTGACCTAATTGTAATTACGAAAAATTTGTAATGATCGATTTAGTTGTAATGATTATAGGTCTTTAATATATATATATATATATATGCTTAATTTTTTTTTTCAATTATCAACAATAAATAATTATAAGATGGAGTTAAAAAAGTAACACGGTAATTTTATAATAGTTAAAACTCAAGATACTCTACCCTCTAAGCGCATAATTTGAATAAACATCTTCATGACTCTATAGTACAACATTTACAACTTTCATTTTTCGAGTTTAAGAGAAAACTCAATTCTTTCCACAAATTAAGATCAAACCGATACAAATGTACAACCTAACTCCCTTGAAAAGTATATTTATATTTGAATACTCACACTAATATCCTCCCAACACAATGGAAATCTTTTTCAAAAATAAAATAAAAGCTAAAATAACATGTGTTCAAGTAATAATATTTATACAATGTATCACCATGAGGTTTATATTTAAAATTCACTCAAAATCTATTTCTTCTAAATTAATGCATATGAAACAACTATAAATTAATTAATAAATCATAAAAAAATTAAAAGCATATTTTTTCTTAATTTTTCTCTTTATTTATTTAGAATCATACGAAAAGAACCCTCGGAACATAATAAATTAAAAATGACATAACGACTATTCTTTAAACATTAAACATGACTTACAAAATTATAAACATGCATCACAAAAAATAATACCAAATTTCAAAAAAAAATTCTAAATTTAATAACGTGTGAAAATATGGGCTAATTGAGGTTAGAGCTCACAAAATAAAAAGTAATGTCTATTTAACCAATACTCTGTTAGTGATGACTAATATATTTGCATTAATGAGATGATTATTTATATTTGCATTAATTTTTGGGCGTAAAATTATACAATTATAAAATTACAAAGCTTTTAATAAAACAAAAATATTGGTGAATATTTTGATTTCGTATCATTTTGTTTTCCAGGACCATAAATGTATAGATGCATTGAATTTATCAAAACAAACATTCAAGCAATAACTCTTCCCAAATCAACCACACTCCACAATTTCCTTTTTTTTTCTTTTTTTTTTTTTCTTTTTGTTCTTTTTCCCTTTATTAATAAATAATAATAATAATAATGTGTTGGATCTCATTCCTCAAGTAATTTCATATTATTCAAATTTTTATTACACACATTTTCCCACTACTACAAATTATGATGAAAGACGGTTTGATATGTGCATGGTAATTGCAACAAGTCGGAATAGTTCCTGAGTGGCAGACCATGGCACTAAAGAGGGGAAGAAAGAGAAAAGAAGGGGATTAGCATTTTGAAGGTTTGATGATACTTGTGATTTTGGTTGATAGTGATGATGGGTTTGCAAGTTGGAGAATAGAGGAACGTCCGTGGAAACTCTCGACCAAGGAAGTCCAAGGGTAAGGCTGTATTCAAGTACATAGGAGGTACCTTTCACGCCTTTACTAGGGTTTAGGCTATATGGAACCGCCCTAGAACACAAGCGAAAATGTGTCGGTGTGCAAAATTCAGCCTCCAACCATCGAGTTAGGACATTCCCCACCAAAATGCCGAGAAATATTTTTTTGATTGTGTGCGAAAAAAAGACACCCGTAGAGTGGCTTTTCGAAACCGCCCTAGAACGCAAGCGAAAACACGTCGGTGCACGAAATTCAGCCCCCAACCATCGAGTTGGGGCCTTCCCCACCAAAATGCCGAGAAATATTGTTTTACGTGCGTGCGAAAAACGCGGTTTTTCAGAACCGCCCTAGAACGCAAGCAAAAACATGCCGGTGCACGAAATTCAGCCCCCAACCATCAAGTTCGAGCCTTCCCCACCAATATGTTGAGAAATATTTTTTTGTGCTGCATGCAAAAAGAACACACTTGATGGTTCGGAGCCGAATTTTGTGAAACCGGCGTATTTTCGCTTGTGTTCTAGAACAGTTTTGAAAAGCAGCGGTTTTTTCGGTCGGTAAGTGAAAAAATTATTTATTGGCATTGGGGTGGGAAATGCCCCAACTCTTGGGAGCCGAATTTTGCTAAACCGGTGCGTTTTCGCTTGCGTTGTAGGGCGGGTTTGAAATGGAGCGGTTTTCTCGCTCGGTAGCGAAAAAATTATTTCTTGGCATTGGGGTAGGGAATGCCCCAACTCGATGGTTGGGAGTCGAATTTTGTGAAACCGGTGCATTTTCGCTTGCGTTGTAGGGCGATTTTGAGTTTTGAAATGGAGAGATTTTTTCGCTCGGGAGCAAAAAAATTATTTCTTGGCATTGGGGTGGGGAATGCCCCAACTCGATGGTTGGGAGCGCTCGGGAGCAAAAAAATTATTTCTTGGCATTGGGGTGGGGAATGCCCCAACTCGATGGTTGGGAGCCGAATTTTATGAAAAAATTATTTCTTGGCATTGGGGTGGGGAATGCCCCAACTCGATGGTTGGGAGCCGAATTTTATGAAATCGGTGCATTTTCGCTTGCGTTGTAGGGCGATTTTGAGTTTTGAAATGGAGAGATTTTTTCGCTCGGGAGCAAAAAAATTATTTCTTGGCATTGGGGTGGGGAATGCCCCAACTCGATGGTTGGGAGCCGAATTTTATGAAATCGGTGCATTTTCGCTTGCGTTGTAGGGCGATTTTGAGTTTTGAAATGGAGAGATTTTTTCGCTCGGGAGCAAAAAAATTATTTCTTGGCATTGGGGTGGGGAATGCCCCAACTCGATGGTTGGGAGCCGAATTTTATGAAACCGGCGCGTTTTCACTTGCTTTCTAGGGCGGTTTTGAGTTTTGAAATGGAGCGGTTTTTTCGCTCGATAGCAAAAAAATTATTTCTTGGCATTGGGGTGGAGAATGCCCCAACTCAATGGTTGAGAGCTGAATTTTGCGAAACCGCCGCGCGTAAAACAAGATAGACGTTAAAATCTATAATAAAGATAAGTGCATGCTCACTTAGGGTTAAGAACCAAGCACGGTCAATTTTAATAGTTAAAATAGGTCGATATCTTGTAAATTTTGGTTACAAGAAAGCTCACCTGGCACGATCTTGTCTAAGGCTGGAGGTACTTAAGTTGGCGGTTTATGAAACACCTGCTACCTGGAGATCGGACCAGTACTTGAGCTTAGTTAGCCCAGCTTTATGAGCATGCGTGAGTGGTAAGTTTTTTAAAAATCACCTAGATTTAGGTTATATTTAATTAGCCGAAATATACCTAACTAATGAGTATACCCAACCGTCTAAATATACTTAGTAGGAGGAAAAAGGTATATGAGATACATTGTTTTCTTTTTATGCTCTCTGAAAAATTCACACCGTGAGATTCATGCTTGGCCTCGTGTCACCCTGGAAGTGGCCTCCATTCGAAAGGTATTTGCATGAGTCAATAACAAGGTGAGTAGAGAAAGATTTATAGTAAGTGGGAGAAGGAAGTATATCAACACGTCCTATGGTCTCCACCACTAGGTTGCACCATGAGATTCCCATGTTCTGCCTGCATGTTGCCCTAGAGCAACTACCCATTCGGAGGGTTGTAACATGGGAGTCGAAATAACGCAAACTTTAGAAATTGATAGGATTTCTTAGGTCCATTCCCAACTTTGGCTTTTTCATTCGATAGCATTGTTGGGGCTGATCTCTGAGGTCTAAAAATAGCGGGTCACACTTACAAAGAATTACTAAGAGTTAGTATATTCTTGACCAAGGTGGCGATAACTAAAACACTATAGTAATAAGAGTTATTCTGGGATTAGTGTTTAAGTCAAGAATGTCTTGGTTTAGTGAAAGAGTGATTGACTGCCCCTCGGTAACAGTTGCTCTAACTCACTAAAGTATCGTTGCAAATTAATAATTTTTGGGTTTATTATTACATTTGCTAAACTTGATTGGATTAAACAGAATTAAGTCAAATCACTAATAGAATTTTTTTTATATCACAGCATGACAAACTCAATAGTACAATTACTCGCTTCTGAGAAATTAAACGGCGACAATTACGCAACTTGGAAATCAAACCTAAACAAAATACTTGTAATTGATGATTTAAGGTTTGTTTTAACTGAGGAATGTCCTCCAAACCACAGCTCAAATGCAAACTGAACAGTTCGGGATGCATATGACAGATGGACAAAGGCAAATGACAAAGCCCTAGTGTACATTTTAGCCAGCATATCTAATGTCTTGGCTAAGAAACACGATGTTATGGGTACTGCTAAAGAGATTATGGAATCTCTAAAAGAGATGTTTGGATAACCGTCCTTCACCCTTAGACATGATGCCATAAAATACGTTTACAACTGCCGTATGAAAGAAGGAACCTCAGTTAGAGAACATGTCCTGGACATGATGGTCCATTTCAATGTGACATAAGTAAATGGAGCTGTCATTGATGAGAAGAGTCAAGTCAATTTTATCATGGAGTCTCTTCCGAAGAGCTTCTTCCAATTCTGCATAAATACGATGATGAACAAGATAGAATATAACTTGACTACTCTTCTCAATGAGCTACAGACTTATCAGTCCCTCTTAACGAACAAAGAACAAACAGGAGAAGCAAATGTTGCTGTCTCTAAGAAATTACTATGAGGATTGTCCTCCAAAAATAAGTATGATCCTTCAACTTCTAAAAATGTTTTGATAAAGAAGAAGGGTAAGGGGAAAAATAAGATTCCTACTGACTGCAAACGCAAGGTTCAAAAAGCAGATAAAGGAAAATGTTTCTATTACAACGAAAACGAGCACTGGAAGAGAAACTGCCCAAAATACCTTGCAGAGAAGAAAGCCGAAAAGACACAACAAGGTAAATATGATTTACTAGTTGTAGAAATATGTTTAGTGGAGTATGATAACTCAACTTGGATACTAGATTCAGGGGCCACTAATCATATTTGTTCATTTTTCCAAGAAACCAGCTTTTGGAGAATGCTTGCGGACGGCGAGATAACACTTAGGGTTGGAACAGGAGAGGTTGTCTCAGCAATATCAGTAGGAAATTTAAAGTTGTTTTTTTGGGATAGATTCATTATATTAGATAATGTACTTTTTGTTCCTAGAATGAAAAGAAATCTAATATCTATCTCTTGTTTATTAGAACAATGGTAAAAAGTATCTTTTGAAATCAATGAAGTGTTCATTTGCAAAATAGGTATCCATATTTGTTCTACAAAACTAGAAAATAACTTATATATGTTAAAACCGAGAAGCTATTTTAAATACCGAGATGTTTAAAACAGCTGAAACTCAAAATAAATGACAAAAAAATTTCTCCTAATACCTATCTTTGGCACTTAAGACTAGGCCACATTCATCTCAATAGGTTTGAGAGATTGGTTAAAAGAGAACTTCTAAATGAGTTGGAAGACAACTCTTTACCTCCATGCGAGTCTTGTCTTGAGGGTAAAATGATTAAACAACCATTTTCCGAAAAAGGTTATAGAGCCAAAGAAACCTTAGAACTCGTACATACAGATCTCTGTGGTCCAATGAATGTCAAAGCACGAGGAGGGTCTGAATATTTCATCAATTTTATTGGTGGTTATTCAAGGCATGACTATCTTTACCTAATGCATCACAAGTCCGAATGATATGAACCACGATGCATCAATCATACAATATACATTCAATGAAGATGTGAAGAAAATATTGTTGAAATTATCAAAAGATATTTCAATTCATGCCACATTGAAGAAGAATGAAGTTTCATGTTATGAATTTTCGGTGGATTACAATTTAGAGTAATTTAGAGTTATTGTATTTCATTAATGTATTTTAAGACTTTTTAGTTACTTTAGGTTACAATTACATAATGGTTAATTATGACCATTAAGTATGAATGTTACAACTCTTTGAATGCCTTTAATAGTTTCATTTTGAGACTATATAAAACCATGTATGTTGTATTTGTAAGTAAACTTGGAATAGTAAAAGGAGCATTTCTGCTTTCTTTAGCCAATGGCTAAGTTTCTTTGCAATTCTATGTAGTTTAGGTTACATGTAGAATTATTCAAGCTTGACATGATCAATCTTGCTTGTGGAGTGATTCGAATCTCAAACAATTGTTCTTGTGTTGAGATATTTGATCAACAAGAATCATTCAAGCTAGACATGATCGATCTTGCTTGTGGAGTAATTCGAATCTCAAACAATGTTCTTGCCTTGAGATATTCGATCAACAAGGTAATCCAAATCATACTCCCTTTGTAGTGATTTCCACATATCACCGAAACTCTTGAAAAGTTCAAAGAGTATAAGACTGAGGTTGAGAATCTATTAGGTAAAACTATTAAAACACTTCGATCAGATCGAGGTGGAGAGTATATGGACTTAAGATTCCAGGACTATATGATAGAACATGGAATAACGTCTCAACTCTAAGCCCCTGGTATACCTGAACAGAATGGTATATTAGAAAGGAAAAATAGAACTCTGTTAGACATGGTTTGGTCTATGATGAGTTTCGCTCAATTACTTGATTCGTTTTGAGGATATGTAGCGGAGACTGCAACATACATTTTGAACATGGTTTCTTCTAAGAGTGTTTCAGAAACACCTTATGAGTTATAGAGAGGGCGTAAAGGTAGTTTACGTCACTACAAGATTTGGGGATGGCCAACACATGTGTTGGTGCAAAACCCCAAGAAATTAGAACGTCGTTCAAAATTATGTCTATTCGTAGGATACCCCAAAGAGACGAAATGTGGTTTATTTTATGACCCTCAAGAAAATATAGTGTTTGTATCAACAAATGCTACATTCTTAGAGGAAGACCACGTAAGAAATCATCAACCTCGCAGCAAACTAGTATTAAGTGAGATTTCTAAAGAAGCTACTGATAAAACAACAAGAGTTGTTGATGGAGCTGATACTTTTGGTCAATCACATTCTTCTCAATAGTTGAGAATGCCTCGACGTAGTGGGAGGGTTATAACTCAACTTGATCGTTACTTGGGTTTGGCAGAAACACAGATCATCATACCTGATGATGGCGTTGAGGATCCATTGACCTATAAACAGGTAATGAATGATGAAGATAGAGATTAGTGGATCAAAGCCATGAATCTTGAAATGGAGTTGATGTACTTCAATTCAATTTGAGAACTTGTAGATCAACCAGATGGGGTAAAACCTATTGGTTGCAAATGGATCTATAAGAGAAAACGAGACCAAATTGGTAAGGTACAGACCTTTAAAGCTCGTCTTGTAGCAAAGGCTTATACTCAAAGAGAGGGGGTGAACTATGAAGAAACCTTCTCTCCTATTGCTATGCTTAAATCGATTAGAATAC
This sequence comes from Cucurbita moschata, assembly GCF_002738365.1. Lineage (NCBI taxonomy): Eukaryota > Viridiplantae > Streptophyta > Magnoliopsida > Cucurbitales > Cucurbitaceae > Cucurbita > Cucurbita moschata. The sequence continues at coordinate 400,380 of NW_019268569.1, forward strand.
TCTTGTCCATTGCCTTTATGATTATGAAATTTGGCAAATGGATGTTAAGACAACCTTTCTAAACGGCAATCTTGAAGAGAGTATCTATATGGCTTAACTAGAGGGGTTCATTGAACAGGATCATGACCAAAGGGTTTGCAAGCTTAAAAGATCCATTTATGGGTTGAAGCAAGAATCTCGATCCTAGAATATACAGTTTGATACTGCGATCAAATCTTATGGCTTTAAACAGAATGTTGACGAACCTTGTGTTTACAAAAGGATAGTCAACTCTACAGTAGCTTTTCTGGTGTTGTACGTTGACGATATCCTACACATTGGGAATGATGTTGGATTTCTGACTGACATTAAGCATTGGCTAGTGACACAATTTCAAATGAAAGATTTGGGAGAGGCTCAATTTGTTCTTGGAATCTAAATTGTTCGGAATCACAAGAACAAAACACTAGCATTGTCTCAAGCATCGTACATCGACAAAATGTTGGTTCGATATAAGATGCAGGACTCAAAGAAAGAATTATTACCTTTCAAGCATAGAGTTCATTTGTCGAAGGAACAAAGTCCTAAGACACCTCAATTAGTTGAGGATATGAAACATATTCCCTATGCATCAACAGTCGTTAGTCTGATGTATGACATGCTGTGTACGACATATGCTATGCTGTGGGAATTGTCAGTAGATATCAATCCAATCTGGGATGTGCTCATTGGACTGCCGTAAGAATATCCTCAAGTATTTTAGAAGAACGAGAGATATATGCTAATGTATGGCGCTAAGGATCTGATCCTTACAAGGTACACTAACTTAGATTTTTCAGACCGATGTAGATTCGAGAAAATCGACATTAGGATCTATCTTCACTCTGAACAGAGGAGTAATAATATGGATAAGCATAAACAAGGTTGCACTTCTGATTCAACCATGGAGGCTGAGTATGTTGCTGCTTGTGAAGCAGCGAAAGAATCTGTATGGCTTAAGAAGTTGTTAACCGATTTGGAAGTCATTCCAAATATGCATATGTCCGTCACTTTTTATTGTGATAACAGTGGAGCAGTTGCAAATTCAAAAGAACCAAGAAGCCATAAGCGAGGAAAACATATTGAGTGCAAATATCATCTCATAAGGAAGATTGTGCAACGAGGAGATGTGATCGTAACATAGATAGTTTAGAGCACAACATTGCTGATCCATTTACAAAGCCCCTCATGGCTAAAGTGTTTGAAGGGCACCTAGTAAGTCTAGAACTACTAGTTATGTAATCTAAGGGCAAGTGGGAGAAAAGGCATGAGTATGTGATACCCTAGTTTATTGTATTTATGTCTTTCTCTCAACTCAACATTATGAAACCCCACTAGAGTTTTAGTCCAAGTGAGAGTTTGTTGAGTTTTATGTCCTAAAACTCATAGTTTGTAAACAAAAACATATTCTATATTCAATAAAGTTATTATTGATGTTTATTCAATAAAGATGGTTATTGAATAAAGTGAATTTTATGATTATTAATCTAAATCCAATAAACTAAGAACACTCTGACTATAGTATGATTACTTGAACAATATGTAAAGACATAAGAGTGGATCAAGTTCAAGTATATAGTCAAAATGATCTATAGTACAAGGATAAAGCTGAGTACCTTATCCTGGAGACACTATGGATGTGACCCACTTTTGTATATGATATAAACAATGTGATCGCCGAGAAGAAAGATGCTGTGTCGGGTGACTGGAATCCTCTGAGGTCAACACAACAGGCTGGCAATCGGCAGAAGATGCTGCGCAAAGCTACTGGCCTGAAGAGTGGATCCGTAACATCAACTGCAGAAGAATGAGGTGAGAGTTGATGAACAGGAGAAGGCCGCAATACATCTCCATCACCATTCTCCCCCAGGGCTCGCTGATTAATTAGGTTAAAGAAAATATGAGGCGACCTCATTAAAGAGAACATGAAAGGATAATCAAAGAATCTCTTGGATTTCATGTCACCGAAGCCTTATACGAGCCCCAGAACAAATAATGGAATGGTTATCCAATGTCGACTATACTAGAAAAAATTGGCTGCTTAAGACTGGAATTTCTCTAATAACACTTAACAGGGCGCTATCAAAAAAGACTAAATAAGCCGTACAGAGCCTGAGCCTATTCTCATTAGCCTAAGAAGAATCGACCGAATCGATCTAATATTTCATCAATTTCTTTATCGCCAATGCTTGCTCACTCAATTCTGAATATATTCTTAGAAATAGAATCTAATTTTGACTTTTAACTCTTTTAACTCTTTTAACTATTTTAGTAAAAAATTTCTTAATTGTATTTACATTTCATTTTAATATTGATATATATTTCTAGAAATATTATTTACTTTCTTTAATATATTTATATATATTTATATTTAGTATTTTCTAAAAATTATATATTCTACCTAATAAATGAAAAGAATGAAATTATTTCATGTTTAAATTATAACATTTTCAAGTTATAAAATTTATTTATACTTTACTTGTTTTCTTTTATACTTGGTCTTGAAGTAGAAAACGTTCCATCTGTTCCTGTTATTTATACTTTACTTGTTTTCTTTTATACTTGGTCTTGAAGTAGAAAACGTTCCATCTATTCCTGAATAGCTTCTTTCAAAAGGGCTTCCGCTTCAGAGGTGAATGTCTTGGTGTAAGATATTATTTCTTGAAACTGAGGTTTATTCGTTTTTACGTAAGTACGTAACTCAACGAGAAATTTTCTTACTTGTTCAATTTCTAATGAATCAAGATAACCATTCGTTCCGGTATAAATAGTCATTATCTGTTCGTCTACCGTGAGAGGGGCTGATTGGGATTGTTTGAGCAACTCACGTAATCGTTGACCTCTTGCCAATTGATTCTGAGTAGCTTTATCGAGATCAGAAGCGAATTGAGCAAAGGCTGTGACAGTGCAGCTCTCGAACACCTCCCCATATCGTATGGTACCTGAAAAAAAAAAAAGGAAAAAAGGGGTGAGTTTAAAAATATACTCAGTAAGCAACCTACTTTGTAGGCTCTTTTCGCATCCTTATCTTAATAGGTATTGTATCCATGGTCTTATCTCTGGGTTTTAGTGAGTGTGAATCATGTTACAACCCTCTTTTCTGTATTTTAGGAGGCTTGCCCATCTTATGCAGTGGAATGATCAGTGTCCTGAGGTGAGGTGTGACCTCACAAGTAAATTTGAGGGGATCGTATGCCTGGATCTAAATAAGAACTCTGCCTGAACATCATCCGTGGAGGTTAGCTGACAACCCTCCCACGAGACCATACATCCACTAAAATTGGGAGTTACGATCCCCGGTGTGCCGATCAGCTACTAAGTCATCCTATGTGGTTGTACGTTCCCCCGCTCAGGGACGGGTTTCAACGACCCAAGAGTCTTGTTCAGAAGACCCCTTAGCTATCACCACTAGGTCGGGGCACCTGTCACACTTCCCTATCTAGATCTTCCTGGCTCAACAATCTTTGTACTAGATCTCTATCTCGACGATATGGTATCGGAGCAGAAAGGGAAGGGAAGGTTCTAGTGACACTATCCACACTGCTCAACTCTAGCGGGCTACCTACAGTTACCATGGTGTCCTACTAGTCTTTCTAGGGCAGACTCTTGGTTGCTTAGACCTGAATTCATTCATCTCTAGGATTCTTGTGCAGGATCTCATAAACCTGTCGTGGTTTGGAATTCTGGGTTTTGGATCCGCTGGTAATCGTTTCGTGGGTCTAAATGTACGATATTCTAGAGGTCTCCTAATCTAGGGTCTCGTCTAGCCTACTTAGTCACAAGCACTCTAATCTCAGCTCATATTTTCTTCCTATTCAACAAGAAAGATAACACAAGCATTTATGCACTAATGTTAACAAGTAGCAGTTCATGCAATATTAACAAACGTGCTCAACGGAGAGATAACGTCCATCTTCACCTGGAGCGCAGATTTCACAAGTTTTCCATCCTCCTCATGCATACATACATTATCAGAATCTCAATCTAAACAGATGACATAATCATTTCATATCTAGCTTTTTCGTATTCATTTCATTTCCATGGTTTTCATACTAATATGCTAGGTTCGACTAGCTAAGTTCATGGGTATGATAGCATGCATGCTTATTCCAAGCGGTTCCTACAAGTATTGCTCATGGGAATCCAAATGACTACTTACTTGGTTGACGCGTGCCTTCCCAAGCTCAAGTTTCTTGACGGAAAAGATTCCAAAAATTCTGGAATCTCCTTGACAGGTCCTAATTCACATAATAATAGGGTTAGTATAGAAACTGGGACGAAAAACAAGCAAATGGAGGTCGAACGAAGGAAAAACAACTACGCATGCGCGCTACACGTGCCCGGAGGGCTTCTTACACGCGCGTGTCCACGCGCGACTTCCCGCACAGTTGCGGGCCTACGACTGGTTCGGTTTGGTTCAGTACGCCCGATCGAGTGCGGAGCTCCGGTTCAGACTCAAGCCAACCTGATTGCACACGCTCGACGCGTGTCGCCTAGTGTGTGGGACGCGTCTCTCTAGTCGACGCTCGCCACTCGTCGTTCCTACCGCGCTCCTCCGTATGCAGGCCGATGTGTGGCGGTGTTCTTGCCTCTCTCCTCCTGCATTTTTCCAAATTTTCTTGAAACGTGAGTTTTTCGCATTTTCGATCCATTTTCTTCTGATGTTTATAACTTCCAATCCGTAATCCAAATTAGCAAGTTTTCTTCATGAACATTGTAGATCTCATATTCTACTTCTTCAATATGATTTTCTTTTTTTTTTTTTTTTTGATAATCACAGGTCTTAATATTCGAGTTTGAATTTGGTGAAAAATACGAGTTCTTACCAAAAATCGTGTTTTCTTGAAACTCTAATTCGAACGGAAAGCTCGATCGCTTTCCTCCAAAACTTGCGAAGATCACAGTCCTGAGGGTAAAAGTCTAAGAATCACTAAAAAACGCCAATAGCACGAAAATCTCGATAAACCTCTCAATCTAGACATTCGCGAATTAACCTTGAGTTCTCAAACGTTTTTGACGAAATAGGAAGGTGTGATTCATGGAAGCACCTTGCCTCGGACGACTGAAGGTCTAGGTTGAGGATTCTCAGATCTCTGGTGTCGGTTTTTAATCGAATCTTCTCCTCCAACCTCAAAACCCTAATCTCCTCTCTCTCTTCTTTCTCCTCTCTCTCTCCTCTCTTCTTTATTCTTCGAGCCCAATCAAATCAGTCCCCTCAAGTAATAGTAAGACAAAATGATTATTTTAATATAAAAACTATATTTTAATATGCAAAGATAACGATGAAACCAATGAAATAATGTTATTTTGTTTGCCTATGTATTATTATTGTCATTTTGCACCTGTATTCGAAGGTTTGAAATGTGGCATTTTTATGATGTAAGTGATTCTAGAGTCATCCATACTCTGAGTTAGCCTTTAGTTATGTAAAATCAAGGTTTTTCGAACTCATGGTTTTTGGTGATTGCCATATCGGGGCATAAGCTTGAGGTTAGAGGAACGTTTGTAGAAACTCTTGGACGAAATCCCAAGAGATAAGCTATATTAGGTTATGAAGTATGGCTTGTTAGAATTACAATAATGAGATCAACAAAGTTGTAGAAGGGGTTAGTTTGAATCTCGGGTTGTAGGAGTAGATTGTCGTGTTGGGACATAATGGGTATTAACAGAAAGTTGATGATTGTAGAAAATGTGTGAGGAAGAAGAAGACGAGGCACCTGCAGTACACACGCGCGAGTGAAGACTACGAGTGGTGAGAGCGATTGACTGTAGTCCAGGTGCGTGGGGAACCTTAGATTGACGCGTGAGCTACTATCTTGACTTTCGGTTTGTTCCGTTCGACTCCTTTTGACCTGTTCTATCACGATTGACCTATACTTACCTTGAAATTGTTAAATATAGGTTCAATTGGGACGAATTGTGTTAGGTTACCTTTTTAAGTATACATTACAAAAAGAGGAAGTCGAAACCAAGTAGCATATTAAACTTCTCAAACAAGTTCTTAATTCGTTTTGAATATACGAGTATGCTGATTACATGATTAAGAGCTTAAAATACTATTATATGTGTTCATGATATGACTAATTGTTTGTATATTGTGATTGTCTGCCTAAGATGTAAGCATGCTACAAATGAAGTATAGAATATTTTGTGTTCGAAAATTATAAATATATGAATGCATGCATATGATGTGAGTATGTTATATATGTGAGTAGAGTTTATTGAGCCATGGGCTATATATATGAGTATTGTAGTCTACTAATCCCGTAGAATTCGTGACTGACGCACTGTGTGCTAAGTTAGAAACAATGAGGATTCCTGACCGTTAGATTATATGATGTTATAGGCTGTCAAAGAAATTAGTAGATAAGTAGTATTTGACTGATAGCGAGTCTTACATATGAGTCTAAAAATTCTAAATGTACATATAGAGAGTCAATAACCTAAGCTAAAAGTAGCTGAAATACGTTTTAATGAACAAATGATCTTAGTAAAACAAAATAGGAATCAACGGTGAATAAAACTTAAGAATGACGGGAAAGATAAATTATAAAACTTGTAAATGACAAGTTAGCTACTTGCCGATTAAATTAATTACTCGTCAAAATTATTTTAGCTTTAATTTTCAAATAGAGGAGGTTCAGAACAAAGGAGGTGACAAGGCAGCTAAACTAGAGACTTCCGAGAATCCTTTTCCGAGTCTGTTTTATGTACATGTGCTTTTTGTTGTTAAAAACTTATGTTGGTTTCCTCATTAGGAATAACCTAAATCTAATCTGGAAATAGAAATTACTGCTAGATGAATCCATGAAATTATATGTATTGATATAACATAGTAATTTGTATCTACTTGAACAAAATTCTAGTTGTGTCAATCTTTAAATTGTCCATTATCAGGTAACAAGAAAATCGACCATGTACCACTGCATTTCGAGCCATGTGTGCCAAAACAAAGATTAGAGATAACGGTTATTTAGGGCTCCATAGTAGAACGTAATCGCAAGAAATCAAGATGAGGTGAAGAAGATAGGCATTCGGAAGAAGAAATTGCTTCGGGGCGATTCCTCGCCAAAATAGGCTCCTATGCCCACTGTTGCAATTCTTGCAGCTTCAACACTATCATTGTCCTTTGCTCCGGGGGGCATGGTCACTGGCCTCTTCGCCAACCAAGTCGTCGTCGGCCTCCTCGCCAAAATCAGCTCCTTCACCCTCTGTGGCGACTACTCCAGCTTCAACGTCGTCTTCATCTCTTGCTCCAGGGAGCGTGGCTCCCTCTCCATCCATTGGAACTTCACCACCTGATATGATGCCGACTACTTCTCCACCGGCTCCATATACTGCTCCTTCGGAGTCATCAGCGTAGACTCAAGTTGCAAATCCCTCGATCTTGACTCCTTCTACTCTGGCTTCGTCGCCGACTTCCACTCTTGGCAATTGTTAAAATAAGAATCACTAATTTGTGAAGTAACTCTCACACACACTAGCAATAGAACGCTCCGATACCGCCATGTGAAAATACTACTCGCGTATTTGTGAAGGAGATGTCGATAGAGGAGAGACAAGAAGACAATGAACACTAATTTTATCAAATAACATTTAATATTGCTCTGTATTTCTTCTCTCTTGCTCTGTGTTTTGCTCTGACTTTACGATAGAATGATTAGGTATTTATAACTTTTATAAGATAATAGGATGAGAGAACACCCATAAACCTACCAACATTCCTAAAAAGGCTCCGGGCATTTTCTTTCACCTCACTTTTCAAATTAACTTTCCCAACAAATTTACTAAAGTTAACATTTTAGATTTTAAGTTTATTTCAACAAAACTAACATTTTAAGTTTATTCCAACAAAACTTCCCCATAAACTTAAATGCTATATTCAATGATTCCACCTGCGTCGTTTTCATTTCCTCGAGCTCAGTCGTGGTTTCTTCAATTTCCTCTCCTTGTCCTCGAGCAAACTAAGCTTGTCCTTTTCTGACGAAACTTCATTTGGAGCTTCTCGAGAACAGCCCGTTTGAGACACCAACTCCTCATTTCTCCCGTTCTCAGCTATGCTTGACTCAGCAAGTTCACAACGACATTTTCCACTTCCATTTTTTCCTCCTCCATTTCGACTTTATCACGAGTGATTATCTCGATCGTGTGTTGTAAATTCACTGCCTCCTCTTGGATCCGATTCAGATTCACGTCGAGTGAATCTCTCTGTTGAGTTAGCATCTCTATATCTTTCTCCTCCCTCACTAGCTCTTCCACTAGACCATCAATCTCCATTAATAAGTCATTCTCTTTCTCCACACCTTCTTCAATTTTCTTCACGAGCACAGATATTACCTTCTCATTCTCTTCCTTCTCCTATTTGAGATAGAAAGAACTCTCACTCAGCTCAGCCACTTGCTTCTCTAACCTTTCAATCTCCATTTCTAAATCTTTCTTTTCTTTTTCAATCTCTACTTTTTCCTTCGAAAGATGCTCGTTCACTGATCGCATGGTCATTGTTTTGGGATATTAAAGGGATTGCAGCCTGCATTTGCATCATCTGTTTCTCATGTTCAATCTGCATTTCTACCATTCTTTCTCTTCATTCCATCTTTTCTTCTTCCATTTTCTCTTCCATTTTCATCCTCTTTTTTCTTTCTTCCTCGAATTCCCTTTCCCGCCATTGGAGCTCTCTCTCTTAGAGCTTAAGCTCTTTGTTATCCAGTTGTTCATCCTTCCTCGATTTTCTCGTCTCTAACGTCGCGATTTTGCCAAATCCACTGCGTATCACCTCATTTCCAACGGCTTCCACCTCCTCATGACTACCGTCATCGTCTTTTGCACCGCCGTGTTCTTTTGCTTTCAAATTTTCATTTTGGGTCATCAAGAGAATACCTTCATTTGTTGCGTCATCCAAGGCTAGGTTGATCGTTCTTCCATCTTTTTATTGGATCGACAATATCTTGCAAAATGCCCCACTCTGCCTTAATTGTAACATTTGTCGGAGTTACAATCATTTGCATAGTGACCGTATTTTTTACATTTATAGCACCGAATGTTGGAATAATATCCTTGACCGCGTCCTCTTCCACGCCAATTTGCTTGTCTCGGCTGTCTCTTCTCCTTATAATGTCTTACATTTCTGCTGCCTTGACCACCTTGACCATTTCCGCGACTTCCATGACGTCTACCTTGAACATTTTGAGAGTAGAATAGCTTTTCATCTTTTATTGATACCTTGGTTGGAAGTGCTTGATCGAGTGTTTCCTCCTTCTTCTCTTACGTTGCTCATGTGCCTCGAGAGAACCGGCGAGCTCATCGACCGTGAACGTCGCTAGGTCCTTTGACTCTTCTATCGCAAATACAACATTCTCGAAGTTGTTGGTTCATGACCTCAAGATCTTCTCTACAACCCGTGTCTCGGGTAACATTTCTCCGTTTCAATTTAGCGTGTCTCGGGTAACATTTCTCCGTTTCAATTTAGTTGGTTTACCACAGTCTTTACGCGCGTAATGTAGTCAGATACGTTTTCTGACTCCTTCATCTCCATGCTCTCCAACTCGCGATGAACAGTTTGGAGACACACTTGCTTGACTCAGTCGGTCCTTTGAACACTTTTTCTAAAGTGTCTCACACTTCTTTTGAAGTAGTTGCCTTAGCAATCTTCTTAAAGCCCGACTCGTTAATGGCTCGGGACAGCATGTTTAATGCCGCCTTATCCTTTGATCGCAATTCTTTTAACGCTTTGTTTTGTGCTGCCGTATAACCCGGGGTATCCTTTGGTTCTTCGAGACCTTCTTCGACCCCCTCCCATGCATCTTGAGAATCGAGAAGAGCTTTTATTTGGATGATTCAATTCTCGTAGTTCGTCTTTGTTACTCGCGGTAGTGACATTTGACCCATCACATTCGCCATCGGCTCTAATACCAATTTGTTAAAATAAGACTCACTAATATGTGAAGTAACTCTCTCACACACTAACGATAGAACGCTCCGATACCACTTTGTGAAAATACTACTTGCATATTTGTAAAGGAGATGTCGAGAGAGGAGAGACAAGGAGACAAAGAACACTGATTTTATCAAATAACCTTTTCTATTGCTTTGTATTTCTTTTCTCTCTTGCTCTGTGTTTTGCTTCGACTTTAAAACAGAAGAATTAGGTATTTATAACTTTTCTAACACTAATAATAGGATGAGATAACTCCCATAAACCTACCATCATTCCTAAAAAGGCTCTAGGCCTTTTCTTTTGCCTTGACTTTTCAAATTAACTTTTCAAATTAACTGTCCTAACAAATTTACAAGTTAACATTTGTCATTTTAAGTTTATTTCAACAAAACTAACCTTTACCATTTTAAGTTTATTCAACATCAATGGTGGTGCTATGAACATAATCACTGTCTCTGGATCTATCATCGTGGATGTAATTTCCTCTGTTCTACTACTTTAAATGCAACTGGTCTGTCTTTACTCTTGGCTCTCCAATGGAGACGCAACTCTTAGGGTTTCACTATCGACATTAGTTATTGCTATAGTTTTCTTAGGATATTTTTTTATTTACTCTTATTTTTATTCTTAAAGCTTCACCCACTTCTGATGGTCTCTTTATTAGTCAGTTAAAATATGCTCGAGATATTCTTACTCATGCTCATTTGTTCGATAGAAAACCAGTCCACAAGGCGCAGACCTCACTTCGTCTCTGCCTCTCTCTTTATTTCTTTGCCTAAAATACACTCCATAGTCCGCTTTCTCAGTTTCTGCCCTCCTCTTCCTCTCTTGCTTTGACTGCCACCACGTCCACCATTCCTTCTTCACAACCACCATCAAACCCTCTCTCTCTCTCCGTCTCTTGCCCTTTTCTCGTAATAGAGTCATTGTCCTAATCCTAAAGCCTCTACCTTGCGCCTCTACAGTTCACACAACCCATGGTTGTTTCTCAACACTTGACTGCTGATGGTTCTCCTTTCTCTGATTCTACTCTCTATCGATCTCTTGTTGGCGCTCTTCGGTACTTGACTATTAGGCTCCCAAATATTGTCCATGCTGTCAATTCTGTCCTTCAACTTTTGCATGCTCGTATGACATATCACTTTCTTGCTGTCGAACGTATTCTTTGTTATTTAAGATTATCATTTTCTTCTTGAAGTTGTTGTTTCTAGCCAACCTAACAAATAGTATATAACTCCCCATCTCCATGTTGTTGACATCTTCACAAAAAGTGTCTCGATCTCTCTTTGAATTTTTCATATCCAAGTTTCACATTCATTCGAATCCAACACTCATCTTGCGGTGATGTTGAAGATAGCAATTATGGTTTTCCATATATTATATTTGACCCTTTATTATAGGCAAATATCTTGTACGATTGAGAATATTTAGCTTTCCATTACATTTTAACATACTTATTATATTTTGTTGGGAATAAACATAAATGGAAAAAAGGTAGTTTGGAATTTTGTTAATTTTAGTAAGGTTTTTAAAATTGAGTAATTAAAAGGCCAAAGGAAAAAATGAAAGCCAATAATCATTTTAGGAGAGAGTGGACTATGGGATAGCCAATTTTAGATTTCAGAAAATCTATAAATTAATTGGTTTTCCACTGCAGAAAGAAGAGCAAAGTCAAGTACAGTGTAATAGAAAAGGGCCTTTTAGAAATTCTGTCTCCTTGTCTCTCCCCTCTCGACATCTCCTTCACAGCCTCGTGAGTGTTATTTTAACAAGTTAGTTTCAGAGTGAGCATTTATTTCTACAAATTGGTAGGAGAGCGGAATGTTATTTTCTACAAATTGGTATCATAACGAATTTTATTTCAAAAAATTGGTATCAGAGCCGATAGCGAACATGATGGGACAAATGCCGCTACCACAATTGACGAATTCGAACTACGAGAATTGGAGCATCCAAATGAAAGCTCTTCTCGGTTCTCAGGACGCATGGGAGGTGGTCGAAGAAGGTTTTGAAGAACCAAAGAAAACCATGGGTTATACGGCGGCGCAAAACAAGGCGCTAAAAGAATTACGTTCAAAGGATAAGGCAGCATTATACATGCTGTTCCGGGCTGTTGACGAGTCGGGCTTTGAGAAGATTGCAAGGGCAACTACTTCAAAAGAAGTGTGGAACACTTTAGAAAAAGTGTTCAAAGGAACCGACCGAGTCAAGCAAGTGCGTCTCCTGACTCTGCGTGGCGAGTTGGAGAGCATGAATATGAAGGAGTTAGAAAATGTATCTGACTACATTACGCACGTACAGACCGTGACAAATCAACTAAATCGAAACGGAGAAATGTTACCCGAGACGCGGGTTATGGAGAAGATCTTGAGGTCGTTAACAGACAACTTCTAGAATGTTGTATGTGCCATAGAAGAGTCGAAGGACCTAGCGACGTTCACGGTCGATGAGCTCACTGGTTCTCTCGAGGCACACGAGCAACGTAAGAAAAGAAGGAGGAGACTCTCGATCAAGCGCTTCAGACTAAGGCATCAATAAAGGATGAAAAGATACTCTACTCTCAAAATACTCAAGGTAGAGGTCGTGAAAGTCGCGGGAATGGTCGAGATATTCAAGGCAACAGTTATGAAGAAAATTATAAGGAAATAGACTATCGAGCCAAGAAAATTGGCGTGGAAGAGGATGCAATCAAGGACGTAGTCAAGGATATAATATCAATGTCCTGTGTTACAAATGTAAAAAATATAGCCATTATGCGAATGATTGTAACTCCGAAAAATGTTTCAATTGTGGCAAAATGGAGCACGTTGCAAAGCTTGTCGAGCCTAAAAAAGAGTGGAAGGAACAACCAACCTAGCTGTGGAAGACGTAACAGATGAAGGTCTTCTCTTGATGGCTCAAGATGAAGAGAACATCAACAACGACTCTCTGTGGTACCTAGACTCAGGGGCAAGCAACCATATGTGCGGCCACGAGCACCTATTCAAAGAAATGCAAAAGATTGAGGATGGTCATGTGTCATTTGGAGATGCGTCAAAGGTGGAGGTCAAAGGTCGAGGTACGATACATTTCTTGCAAAAGGATGGTGTAATGGGGTCAATCCAAGATGTTTATTACAAATCAGACCTCAAGAACAACATATTGAGTATGGGGCAACTCACAGAGAAAGGTTACTCGATATTCTTAAAGAACCGCATGTTACACCTGAAGGATAAGAAAGGGCGTTGGTTGCTTGAGTCGATATAGGAAGAAATCAGATGTACAAATTGAACTTAAGAAGCATACGAGAAAAGTGTTTACGAGTCGATGTAGAAGACAAGGCATCACTGTGGCATCTCCATTTTGGTCACCTACATCATGGCGGCCAAAACGAGTTAGTGAAGAAGAATATGGTACATGGGCTACCAAACATGGACTTTGAAGGAAATTTTTGTGAAGAATGCATGCTCAGTGTCATGGTCATGCCTATCCAAGGCGTGTTGCCCATGGCCGCATGCCCATGATAAGCCAAATCCTTTATGTCTTTCCATGTTTTAGTTTTTTACTTTTGTATTTCTAGAGAGTATGACATTTCGGAAAAATCATGTCTAGGTCTGTCAGACATGAAATGCTTCAGAATGTACTATAGGGGGGATATAACTAATTGTCAACTTCTCCCTACCCAAGGTTATATACTGTGAGCTGTTGTTGTTACTCTCTTGCTTGCTTATATAATGTTTCTTTAAAAAATATCTCTCTACCCTTGTTTTCTAAGACCTTCTTTTAAAACCGAGGCCAGAGGCTCAAGCATACGTCGCTTGGCCATAGGCGAAGTAAGAACGAATTGGCTTAGCTCACTTGTCATTGGAAAGTGAGTGTCGCACAATCGCAAGTCCGCTGGACACCTAAATCACAAGCAGGCCGGCTTACTTTAATAGAGGAGAAAATGTTGTTCCATAATGAAGTCTCTAGCACCATTTGCTTCTGGAAGAATAGGTGACGGAATTGAATGGAAAAGTCGTACAAATAGACGCAATGGGCAACTGCCTAGATGGGTTGCCAATCGCAGAACTAATGTTTCCAGTGGCCTCGCTCGAAGAAAGAGCTGCTCCAACGAGCAGCTCAAGACCTTCTGGTAGCCCTGATAGCTCTGTTGCGCACAATGAGGGACGTGGCGAAGAGTTCGATGTGCTACAAAATACAATAATGAGTTTGTTACCAGACCCCAGACCCTTGAAAGGGAACCGGGACGTCAAACAGTTGGAGAACTTCATCTTTGATGTCGAACAGTACTTCAATGCCATAACGGCTTGTACCGACGACATAAAAGTGACAGTAGCCTCAATGCATCTCATAGCCGATGAAAAACTTTGGTGGCGTACAAATGTGCAAGACATCGAGAATGGATTGTGCACCATCGACTCGTGGGAAGACCTCAAGAGAGAGTTGAGAGACTAATTCTTCCCCGAAAATGTAGAACACATGGCAATGGAAAAACTAATAACCTTGAAACAAACTGGAAGCATACGGGACTACGTCAGACAGTTCTCGACCCTGATGCTAGATATCAGGGCACAACCGTGGGCTAAAACAAAAATACATAAGAAAAAGATTCGAGATCTAGCTACTGCAATTGCCAGTGCCGAGAGACTCATAGTGTTTGGGAATGAAGCGAGTTTCCAGAGAAAAATGACACAGGCTCCAAACACTGGGGGCAAAACATATAGATCACCAGGTCATCGAAATGAAGGCCCCAATAGACTAAACAAAAGTAACAACAGACGAAGTGGGTGGATAGATAGACCTCCTCCGAATAACCAAGCGGGGACGTCTCGAGGACCTTACCCTCAAAAGAACTACCCGACGACACCTTTACAATGCTTGTTATGTAAAGGCCCCCACAGACTGTCCTGCTGTCCTCATCGGGCCTCTCTCAGTACACTCCAAGTGTCCATTCAAGAGAGCAATGACAAGAGGGAAGATCAAGACAACCCCTGAGTGGGTGCACTTAAATGGGTGCACTTAAATTCTTGTTAGCCCTCCAACGGAAGGTCGACCCAAAGGAGATAATAGAGAAAAGGCTCATGTTTGTAGATGCAACAATAAACTCCCGACCAAGCAAGAGCACCTTGATAGACTCAGGTGTGACCCACAACTTCATCGCCGACCAAGAAGCACGAAGATTGGGACTCAGCATAGAAAAGGACCCCAGAAAAATGAAAGCTGTCAACTCCGAGGCCTTGCCTATTGTGGGAGTTTCTAAAAGAGTCTCCTTTAAATTAGGGACATGGACAGGAGAAATGGACCTTGTCGTGGTTCGAATGGATGACTTCAACGTGGTACTTGAGATGGACTGTCAGACACACTCATACAAGAAAGAGACAACACTCAGAAAAATTATGCGAAACCAACTTCATTATCTTCTTCAACTTGCTGTACATATGTAGAAAGAAAAAAAATTAAATAACTGCTAATAACCTATACTAACTTCCCAGCAACAGCTAATAACTTCCCTTGCTATTTATCCACAAATACTAAAACTGTAATACAAGATTAAATAAACTAACAAATCATCCCTTTAATCTTGTATTTCGATCTTCACATTCTTACATTCTTCAAACCAATTCTTTCAGTAAACGTCCTAACCATATTCCTTGACAAGCAGCTGACGTCGCAGCAATATACTCAGCTTCACAGGATGATAGTGCCACCATCTTTTGTTTCTTTGAAGTCCATGTTATTGGATTCCCATGCAATTGTTTCTTTCTACTTGCTTTGCCTTCACATAATGACATCCAATATCAATAGTCCCTTTCACCAGTTTGATTACTTGTTCAACGCTGGTGCTACCGCCATTATCGCCGCCTTCCTTCTTCTCTGTCTTCGTTTCAATGGGACACTGCTTTTCATCGACAGTTTTAATTACCTGTTCTACTTGTCCGGCCAACGACATTTCCTCAACAGGTTTAATTACTTGTGCTACTTCAATTGCACTGTCGGAAACAATGGCCTCCTTCTCCTTCTCTGCTTTTGTTTCTCCGGCGACATGTTTTTCAATAGCACCGCCATTGTTTTCGTCCTCCTTCTCCTTCTTCTCGCCGTCACAGTCCTTCTCTTTTATCTCCTTTGCTTTCGCTACCTCCGTTGCCACATTCTGGACCTCCGCCACAATGCCATCGCTCTTCTCCTCGGATTCAAACTTCACAGCGCCAACGATTTTCTCACCATTTCTCTTCTTCTCTTCTCGCTTCTCTGTTTTTTTTTTGGATTCAATCTTCACACCTCCACGTCCTTTTATCTCTACAAGTGATCCATCTCTGAACTTCACCGTGCCAGTCACTGACTCATTCAATTCTGAGAACCAACTTCGACAACCAGTCATATGATTGCTGGCTCCTGTATCTAGGAACCAAGTATTGTTTTTCTTCTCAATTTCTTCCGGGACAACCTTCTCTTCATAAGGAGCCATCTCCGTCAACTCTGGTGAACCGAGAGTTTGGACTTCACAAACTTGTGCTATAAGTAAGGCTGACTCATCCTCGTCACTTTGCATCTCAACCAAGTGCGCCTGATCCTCCGATTTCTTCGATCTACAGTCGGATGCATAATGGCCAATCTTTTGACAATTATAACACTTCACCTTCCGACATTTTGAGGCATAGTGGCCTAGGTTTTAACAATTATAGCATCTTACCTTGCTCTTGTCAGCCTTCTTTTCTTGATGAAACGAGTCGTTTCCACGTCCATGACCTCTCCCTCTCCAACGACCCCTACGACCTCTCCCTCGACTATGGCCTCCATTGTCGCTACGTTCTTTTGCTCTCCATTCTCCTTGAGTCAATAAGACATGCTCAACATTCTCTTTGTTACCACCGATGCGTTCCTCGTTTGCTTTAAGACGACCGATGACTTCCTCCAAGTTATCACCTTTAAATCGGCAAATTGCTCTATTGACGATGCGATATGAAGAAACTTAGGAGGTACTGAGTGGAGAAATTTTTTCACCAAGTATGCCTCTTCAAACTCGTCTCCAAAAGTACATATTTTATTAACAACTTCTGTCAACCTTGCTGCATAATCATCAATAGTCTCGGACTCCTTCATATTCATAATTTCGAACTCAATCTTCAGAGTTTGGATCTTTGCCTCCTTTACACGTTAAACACTGACATGAATAGTTTTTAACTTCTGTCATGCTTCTCTTGCTGTCTCTTTCTCTGCTAACAAAAACAACATCTTCTCAGGGATTGCTTGATAGATAGCTGCTAAGGCCATTTGATCCTTCCTTTCATCAAGACTATCTAGAGACTCAGTTGATTCGATTGCGTCCCACACCCCTTGAGCACGCAAATACACCTTCATCTTCATAGCCCATGCTGAGTAGTTGGTTCTCGATAACGTCGGGTATTGGAGTGATACCAGACCTTCCTTTGTTGCAGACTTCGACGACTCTCCTCTTTCTCCAGTGTTGTTATTATTTCTTGGCATGATTTTTGGCATGTAACCAAGCTCTGATACCAAATGTCAGACACACTCATACAAGAAAGAGACAACACTCAGAAAAAATAAGCAAAACCAACTTCATTATCTTCTTCAACTTGCTGTACATATGTAGAAAGAAAAAAAACTAAATAACTGCTAATAACCTACACTAACTTCCTAGCAACAACGGCAAATAACTCATTTAGATAACTCACGAAACTTTAAAAAATGAGGTGCCGAAAGGGGAGAGAGAGGCAAGGAGACAAAGAAGTTTTCAAGAGATTATTACACACTAACTCAGACAGTAAATGTTTTCATTCTCTTTCTTGTCGTTATTTCTCTCTGCACTATTACATTGAATACATGAGGCTTTTTTATAGCATTTCTTGAGGCCAAGTTTGGCTTTAACTACCATGATTTTTCTCACCCATTTACTGTCCCTTCATTCTCCCCTATTTGCTCTCCCTCCCTGAGATAATTATGCCCTCCTAATTAAATCGTTTTGACTGAAAAAAAAAAAAAACAAAAACCAAAAAATAAAAAACATTTAAGTTTATTTTCGAACAAAACTCCCCCATAAACTTAAATGCTCCTAATATCTGTCATGCTAATCATTTTCTTGTATTTGTTGAACAGTACTTTCGGTAGTGGTTTTGTAAAGATGTCCACAACTTGATCCTGACTTGCCACATGCAGCAATTCCACGTTTCCTTCCTTCACATGATCTCGGATAAAATGAAATCGAACATCAATGTGTTTGCTTCTTTCATGGTTCACTGGATTCTTGGCCAAATCAATTGCTGATTTGTTGTCAACTTGTATTGTAGTTGCACCTCGTTACTTTCGCTCCATCTCACTCAACAAATTTCTAAGCCATATTGCGTGGCACACACACCAAGATGCTGCTACATACTCAGCTTCACACGTCGAGAGTGTCATGATAGGTTGTTTCTTTGAAAGCTAAGTAAATGTTGTATTGCCCATGAAGAATACATAACCTGATGTACTTTTTCGATCGTCTATGTCTCCGCACCAATCACTGTCAGAGTAACCATCTAACTTGTAATCTTCTGTTCTTGAGTAAAATAACCCAAATGACAATGTTCCTTGAACGTATTGTAGGATTCGCTTCAACGCCTTCCAATGTGAATAAATTGGCTCCTCCATGAACCGGCTTACTATGCCGACACTTAGTAAAAGATCTGGTCTTGTACATATAAGATAGCGAAGGCTTCCCATTGTTAGATAAAACCTGATTTTTCCTTATTTAGATTCACACGATTACATTCCTTCTCCGTTTGACCATTTGACAAACACGTCGAATGGATTAACTAAGTTTTAGACGGCAATTTAGTAGGAAGTGGCACAGATTCAGTTGGCCACTCTCCAGCCATTTTTAGAATTGAGTTATATTTAAATAGAAATCTGTTCAGAATATTGTACAATCTGAATTAAAGGCGTGGTCAAAATTTCATCATTCTCTCCGTTTCTTATTTTATGCATTTTATTTTTCTTCCAACAACCTATTGTCGACAATTTCCTCTCACCCAAAGGAAAGGATTTCCCGGCCGATTATTGAAATCCAACAAGTGGTATCAGAGCCCGGTTGAAGCCATCGGTGTATATCATTGCGGAGGAGCCAACCTATCAACAATCAAGTTGAATAGCTCAAGTGGCTAAAGCGTCGACCTAACAACACATAGGTCTCAGGTTCGAGTTGAAGAGAAAATGCAAAGCGCAAAAATAAAACACATCGTGGGGTCCATCTCGAGCAGGCTCGCTCACTCCTCCACGTCGCCGAGTGTCGGCATCTCCATCACCACCACAAAGAGGCCGTGGCCGACGCCCGCGCAAGGGTTATGGCATGCTGGCGTTCGCCGCCATATTACAATCTGTGCCCCCAGAGATGCTAGCACCTCTCTCCACCACGCGCACCGCGCAATCGGCCTTGGAGGGAATCAAATCCCGTCGGGTCGGTGTACAACGAGTGCCGCTTTAAGGACAGCAAATCCGTCGATGATTTTTCAATGCGGATCACGGGGCTCGCCAACAGTATCACCACACTTGGTGGCACAGCATCAGCGAGACAGAAGAAATCGTGAAGAAGATGCTGCAGGTCGTCCGTCCTTGGTCACCTCGAGCAAGTCGCGATTTCAATCGAGACATTGCTTGACGTGAATGACCTAACGGTGGAAGAGGCGGAAGACTGCGTAACGTCGAGCTTCAGCTGTCGACAAGGAGGGTCGTCTACTCCTCACTGAGGAGGAATGGCTTGCACGCCTAAAGCTCCGTGACAACACCGACGAGAGCAATGGGCCCTCCAGCCGCAAAGGCGGTAAGAAGCCGTGGAAATCTCACCGGCGCATGCGCGAGAAAGAGGCGAATCAAAAGAGTGAGCAGCAAGAGCCACCGACAATGGGTCCTCGACACGGGGGCAACAAACCATATGACTGGGGCCAAGTCTGCGTTCTTCGAGCTTGACTCGGGGATTCGCGGGACGGTGAAACTCAGCGACGGCTCTATCGTCGAGATCGAAAGGCACGGCACCGTCCTGTTCGTCGGCAAGGGAGGCAATCATCACAAGCTGACCGACGTCTACTTCATCCCGAGACTCAATGCTAATATTGTGAGCCTGGGTCAACTCGATAAGGTCGGCTGCCACATTTCCATCAAACACGGGCTACTTAGGATCCGCGATGATTGACGACGGTTGCTCACACAAGTTCGGTGCACGGCAAACCGCCTTTACATCCTAAAGCTGGAGATAGAGCAACCAGTCAACCTCTCGGCTAGGTACCGGAAGATGGAAGACCTATTAGAAAGAGGTGAACCACCTGGACTGGCGGCGCCAGTCAACCTCTCGGCTAGGTACCGGAAGATGGAAGACCTATTAGAAAGAGGTGAACCACCTGGACTGGCGGCGCCAGTCAACCTCTCGGCTAGGTACCGGAAGATGGAAGACCTATTAGAAAGAGGTGAACCACCTGGACTGGCGGCGCCAGTCAACCTCTCGGCTAGGTACCGGAAGATGGAAGACCTATTAGAAAGAGGTGAACCACCTGGACTGGCGGCGCCAGTCAACCTCTCGGCTAGGTACCGGAAGATGGAAGACCTATTAGAAAGAGGTGAACCACCTGGACTGGCGGCGCCAGTCAACCTCTCGGCTAGGTACCGGAAGATGGAAGACCTATTAGAAAGAGGTGAACCACCTGGACTGGCGGCGCCAGTCAACCTCTCGGCTAGGTACCGGAAGATGGAAGACCTATTAGAAAGAGGTGAACCACCTGGACTGGCGGCGCCAGTCAACCTCTCGGCTAGGTACCGGAAGATGGAAGACCTATTAGAAAGAGGTGAACCACCTGGACTGGCGGCGCCAGTCAACCTCTCGGCTAGGTACCGGAAGATGGAAGACCTATTAGAAAGAGGTGAACCACCTGGACTGGCGGCGCCAGTCAACCTCTCGGCTAGGTACCGGAAGATGGAAGACCTATTAGAAAGAGGTGAACCACCTGGACTGGCGGCGCCAGTCAACCTCTCGGCTAGGTACCGGAAGATGGAAGACCTATTAGAAAGAGGTGAACCACCTGGACTGGCGGCGCCAGTCAACCTCTCGGCTAGGTACCGGAAGATGGAAGACCTATTAGAAAGAGGTGAACCACCTGGACTGGCGGCGCCAGTCAACCTCTCGGCTAGGTACCGGAAGATGGAAGACCTATTAGAAAGAGGTGAACCACCTGGACTGGCGGCGCGCCAACTCGAAGAAGAGGCGACCGAACAGGACGTGGAGTCTGGAGGACATGCCGCCAGGGACACCGAGCCATAGGGCTCAAAACGGAGTTGAAACGAAATAAGGTAGATATACCACAGGCTCAAAACAAAATTTCATCATTCTCTCTCTCTCTTATTTTACGCATTTTATTTTTCTTCCAACAACCTGTTGTCGACAATTTCCTCTCACCCAAAAGAAAGGATTTCCCAGCCGATTATTGAAATCCAACACCCATCAGGCTTCGGTACCTACTTGTATCTACTCATTCTCCTCCATCGTACTTTGGGAGCTTTGCACCTGGTTCCATTGGTGTGGATACCGGGTTGCAATTGTCCATCTTGGACTTCTTCAAGATTTCCTTCGCATATTTCTCCTGTGATATAAAAATACAT
The DNA here is from genome assembly GCF_002738365.1 of Cucurbita moschata. Lineage (NCBI taxonomy): Eukaryota > Viridiplantae > Streptophyta > Magnoliopsida > Cucurbitales > Cucurbitaceae > Cucurbita > Cucurbita moschata. The sequence goes on from NW_019268569.1 coordinate 421,954, forward strand.
GTTTCCCTTTTTAACCTTCAAACCGAGGAAAAATTTTAACAGGCCTAAGTCTGTTATCTCAAATTCTCGCGTCATTGTCCTTTTGAATTCTTCTATCATTTTATCATTGTTGCCTGAGAAGATGAGGTCGTCGACATAAAGAGCGACAAGTATCACATTACCTCCACTCTTCTTTGTATAGAGTGAATGTTCGTGGGGACATTGCTTGTACCCATTCTTCTTGAAGTATATGTCGATACGAGTATTCCATGCTCTCGGTGCTTGTTTCAACCCATAAAGCGCCTTATTTAGTTTTAATACCTTCTTCTCTTCTCCAATTTTCACGTACTCAGGAGGTTGTTCGAGATATACCTCTTCTTCAAGCACACCATTCAAGAATGCTGATTTGACATCCATTTAAAAAATTGGCCATTTGAATCGGGATGCTTGGGAAATGATCAATCGGATTGTCTCTATTCTAGCGACGGGAGCAAACACTTCGTCATAGTCGATTCCCGCCTTTTGCTTATATCCCTTTGCAACAAGTCGCGCTTTGTACCGCTCAATCTCTCCTTGAGCATTCATCTTTTTCTTGAATACCCACTTCACACCTATGGGCTAACTTCCTTCCGGTAATTCTGTTACTTCCCATGTGTTGTTGCAATGGATCGCTTTAATCTCTTCATCCATGGAAGTTTGCCACTTCGTGTCTCGCACCGCCTCTTCAAAGCTGAAATTTTTAGCATCTGCCAGAAGACATACAAGGTGTACCTCATCTGTTGAGTCATATAAATCTGGCAAACTTTGCATTTGGGTTGTCTTGGTTCATCTTCATCATCGGAAATTTCTGAGTCTGTTGGTGCACTTGTTGGTGGAGCAGCTGATGATTCTCCAACTTCGACATTGACTTTAGTCGAATTGTTCCAGTCCCATTCGCTCGCTTCATTTACTCGCACATCACGACTGACTATCACCATCTTGTTGATCGGGTCAAGTAGTTTGTACCCTTTTGTCTTCTCATCATATCCAATAAAGATATACCTTTTGCTTTTGTCTTCGAGCTTCATTCTTTGTTGATCCGGTATGTGAGCATAAGACACACTACCGAACACCTTGAGATGAGAAATTGTAGGCTTTTGTCCGCTCCAAGCCTCTTGTGGTGTTTGATCATCTAACTTTGCATGTGGACATCGATTCTGTACGTAGATGGCGCATTGCATGGCTTCTGCCCAAAAATCCTTCGGCATCCTTTTGCTCTTAAGCATTGAACGAACCATGTCGAGAATGGTCCAGTTCTTTCTCTCGGCCACACCATTTTGCTGAGGGGGGGTACGGTGCGGTTAGAAATCGCCTTATGCCTTGCTTCTCGCAATACTCCGTGAAAGCCGTCGACGTATACTCGCCACCTCTATCGGATCGTAAAGCTTTGGTGTGTCCACCGGTTTCCTTCTCCACCATTACTTTGAACTTTTTAAATACCTTGAACGCCTCAGATTTTCCTTTCAGAAAATAAGCCCAAGTTTTTCATGAGTAATCATCGATAAAGGAAATAAAATACCTCTTTCCGCTGAAGGACTCTGGATTAATTGGTTCACATATATCTGTATGGATCAACTCGAGGGGTTGTTTAGCCCAAAATTCAACCTTCTTTTGAATTGAGGTTCTCGCATGCTTGCTGAGCACGCATTCTTCACAAAATTTTCCTTCAAAGTCCATGTTTGGTAGCCCATGTACCATATTCTTCTTCGCTAACTCTTTTAGGCCGCCATGATGTAGGTGACCAAAGCGGAGATGCCAAAGTGATGTCTTGTCTTCTACATCAACTCTCAAACACTTTTCTCGTATGCTTCTTAAGTTCAATTTGTACATTCGATTCCTTCCTATCTTGACTCGAGCAACCAAGCGCTCTTTCTTATCCTTCAGGTGTAGCAGGCGGTCCTTTAGGAATATCGAGTAATCTTTCTCTGTGAGTTGCCCCATACTCAATATGTTGGTTTTGAGGTCTGGTAAGTAATAGACATCTTGGATTGACCCCATCACACCATCCTTTTGTAAGAAGTGTATTGTACCTCGGCCTTTGACTTCCACCTTCGACGCATCTCCAAATGACACATGGCCATCTTCAATCTTCTGCATTTCTTTGAATAGGTGCTCGTGACCGCACATATGGTTGTTTGCCCCTGAGTCAAAGTACCAAAGAGTGTCATTGTTGACATTCTCTTCATCTTGAGCCATTAAAAGAAGACTGTCATCTGTTACGTCTTCCATGGCTAGATTGGTTGTTTCTTCCACCCTTTTCCCAGCTCAACATGCTTTTGCAACGTGCCCGATTCTGCCGCAATTGTAACATTTTTCAGAGTTACAATTATTTGCGTAATGGCCATATTTCTGACATTTGAAGCATTGGATGTTGGGATTGTATCCTTGACCGCGCCCTTGAATACGTCCTCTTCCATGCCAATTTGCTTGGCTCGATAGTCTTTTCTCCTGGTAGTTTTCTTCGTGACTATTACCTTGACCATCTCGACCATTCTCGCGACTTCCACTATCTCTACCTCGAAAATTTTGTGAGTAGAGAAGTTTTCCATCCTTTATTGTTGCTTTCGTCTAAAGCGCTTGATCGAATGGCTCCTCCTACTTTTTCTTACGTTGCTCGTGTGCCTCGAGAGAACCGGCAAGCTCATCGACTATGAACTTCGTCAGGTCCTTCGATTCCTCTATGGCACAAACAACATTCTCGAAGTTCTCTATTAATGACCTCAAAATTTTCTCCACAACTCATGTTTTGGGTAACATTTCTTTGTTCCAATTTAACTGATTCGCCACGGTCTGTACACGAGTAATGTAGTCAGATACATTTCATGACTCCTTCATCTTCATGCTCTCCAACTCGCCACGTAGAGTCCGGAGACGCACCTGCTTGACTCTGTTGGTTTCTTTGAACACATTTTCTAAAGTGTCTCGCGCTTCTTTTGAAGTAGTTGCCCTTGCAATCTTCTCAAAGCCTGACTCGTCAACAGCTCGGAACAGCATGTATGGTGTTGTCTTATCCTTTGACCGTAATTCCTTTAGCGCCTTGTTTTGCCCCACTGTGTAACCCGTGGTATCAAACGGTTCTTTGAAACCGTCTTCAACCACCTCCCATGCGTCTTGCGAACCGAGAAGAGCTTTCATTTGGATGCTCCAATTCTCATAGTTCGTCTTCGTCAATCGTGGTAGCGGCATTTGTCCCGTCATGTTCGCCATCGGCTCTGATACCAATTTGTAGAAATTGAACGCAGCTTTAATGCCAATTTGTTGAAACTAACGCTGCTCTGATACCAATTTGTTGGAATTGAAATCTCTCTGATACCAATTTGATGAAGTAAGCTAAAGTTGCTCCGATACCAACCTCGAAATAAAACGCTCGCTCTAAATCTAACTTCTTTAGATAACTCTCACTAAACTTTAAGAAAGGAGGTGTCGCAAGGAGAAAGAGAGGCAAGGAGACAAAGAAGTTTTCAAGAGGTTATTACACACTAACTCAGACAGTAAATGTTTTCCTTCTCTTTCTTGTTGTTATTTCTATCTGCACTATTACATTGAATACATGAGGCCTTTTTATAGCATTTCCTGAGGCCAAATTTGGCTTTTAACTGCCCATGATTTTTCTGACCCATTTACTCTCCCTTCAATAAATTTCTCCCCTATTTGCTCTCCCTACCTGAGATAATTATGCCCTCCTAATTAAATCGTTTTGACTGAAAAAAATAAAAACCAAAAAACAAAAAACATTTAAGTTTATTTTCCAACAGTTATGCTGACATAATGCCAGAGGCCTTACCACAAACACAACCACCCCAATTGAACTCCTCCCTGGGGTTAAACCCCCAGCAAAGAACGCATATCGGATAGCTCCCCCTAAGCTAGCCGAATTAAGAAAACAACTAGATGGCTTGTTGACGACAAGATTCATCCGCCCGACAAGCCTTCGTACTATTTCAGAAAAGAAGGATGGGTTATTGCGTCTGTGCATAAATTATAGAGACTTAAATAAGGTGACGGTACGCAACAAATACCCACTGCCGATAATATCTGATTTGTTTGACCAGCTTCACGGGGCCAAATACTTCATGAATTTAAACTTATGATCAGGGTACTACCAAGTACGTATTGCCAAAGGGGACGAGCCCAAGACGACGTGTGTAACAAGGTATGGGGCCTTTGAATTCCTAGTAATGCCCTTTGGTTTGACAAATGCCCCAACTATGTTCTGCACGTTAATGAACCAGGTTTTCCACGAATACTTGGATTAGTTTGTCGTAGTATACCTCGACAACATAGTTATATACAGTACAACCCTGGAGGAGCACAAGGTGCACCTAAAGCTAGTGTTTGACAAGTTGCGGCAGAATCAGTTGTACGTCAAGAAAGAAAATGTGCCTTCGCACAAACATGTATCAACTTCCTTGGACATGTCCTTAGTTGTGGACAGATCGGTATGGATAGCGATAAGATAAAAGCTATCCAAGAGTGGAAAATCCCTACTTCAATATCTGATGTGTGATCCTTCCTAGAATTGGCAAACTATTATAGGCGGTTCGTCGAAGGGTTTTCACGATGTGCCGCCCCATTAATAGAACTCCTGAAGAAAGACCACCCTTGGTCATGGTCAAATGAATGTCAAATGGCTTTTGAAGATCTGAAGGCAACCATGACGAAGGGTCCTGTCCTCAGATTAGTAGAAGTTACTAAACCGTTTGTAATAGAGACGGATGCTTCCGACTTTGCCCCAGGCGATGTCCTTATTCAAGAAGGCCATCCCATCGCTTATGAAAGTCGAGAGCTCAATGATGCTGAAAGAAGGTACATTGTCTTCAAAAAAGAAATGCTGGTTGTGGTCCATTGCCTATGAGTTTGGAGACAGTACCTCTTGGGATCACAATTTGTAGTGAAGACGGATAACAGTGCCATTTTCCACTTCTTCGATCAACCAAAATTGACGGCAAAACAAGCCCGGTGGCAGGAGTCATTGGCTGAATTCGACTTCAAATTCGAACACAAGGCAGGAAAGAGTAACCAAGTGATAACTCTCTAAAAGTAGAGTTATATCAAGTCTTTTTGTAGTTAATATTGCACTCTTATTCACCATTTTCTCATTTATTACCCCATTTATTCTACTTAGTGAGCATGAAATCGTTTATTGTGGTCTAACATGAAAAAAAAATATGATTTGCCATAAATCGATCTTAATTGTATATTTAATTGAGTTATATGGTAAAATTTCAGACATTTATGCTAAACCATGTGGGTGTAACAAATTTGGAAACAAATTGGGGATGACATGGAAATTTTAAATCCACGTCATCAGTCCAAGTGGGTCATTGACTACCCAATGAGGAACATCCTATGTGGACTACTTATTCCTTTTCATCCCTAAAGGGGAACCCATGCTCAATATAAAAGGAAAAGGAAGACCAAGAGGAGAGGAGCCACACTTTGGGGAGAAAAATCGAATTACACAGCTACAGCCTCTGCTGTAGTGAACTGTTGTGAAACCAGAGAAAAATAAGAAAATCCTAATCCAGCAGCTGTTGACAGCAGAAGGAAAAGGAGACCAACAAGGATTGATTAGGGCAAAGAGGTGGACGTGAGAGCTCAAGAGAAGGGAACTTCTATTGACGAACGACAACAAACCGGGATAACTCTTTATTTCCTTATTCTCTTTCCTTATTCCATCAATTTTACATGATGAAGATGCGGATTCCTTTGTTTAATTCAGTTTGTATGGAGAGCTAAACTTAATAGGGGAGGCGAGAGAGTTTTATATAGTTTAAGTATGTTGACGGTATAATTTTAGTTTATTAAAGAGTTGTTGTTAATGATTTACATGTATGTTTAATTAGCTACTTTACATACATAGTTGTTCTCTTATTCGAGAGAAGAGAGGGAGCAATGACATCCTCTTTAATACTCTAGTTCCATAGCAAGGAGACTTGAAGGGTGATAGAAGGGTTAGGAATAATTATTCTCCTAGAGCCTTGTTAATAGAAATTACAACGATTATGGAAATAATCACCATTCATGACCCTTGGAAGTGGGTTTGAGAATCTATTAAAAGGAACTAAAATCTACCACAAAACTCAACAACTTATCTACCACAAAGGGAAACAGATTATACGTTCCAAGAACAGGAGAACTGAGGAAGAAACTCATTTAGGAATATCATGATACCTTATGGGTCGGACACCCTAGGTGGCAACGAACATATGCCTTAATAAAAAAGGGGTACTTCTGGCAAAATATGCGAGACGACATCATGCAGTACACCAAGATGTGCCTCATCTACCAACAGGACAAAGTCGAGAAAGCCAAAGTCTCGAGACTCGTGGAACCTCTACTCGTGCCAACAAGGCCTTGCTGGACTTCATAACACACCTCCCAAAAGTCGGGGAATATGACGCCATCTTGGTTGTCGTAGATCGATTCTCGAAATACGCGACGTTCCTTCCCACCCCCAAATTATTCTCAACTGAACTAACAGCCAAACTATTTTTCAAACACATTGTAAAGCTATGGGGCATTCCATCGAGCATCATCAGCGATAGGGATGGTAGGTTCATCAACACATTCTGGACCGAGTTATTCGCCTTCTTGAGAACGACTTTAAACATCTCCTCGAGCTATCATCCTCAAACCGATGGACAGACGGAATGGTTCAACTGCTTGCTCGAAGAATACGTACGTCACTTCGTCGACGCTCACCAGAAAAACTGGATACAACTGCTAGATGTCGCCCAATTCTGTTTCAATTGTCATACGAGTTTGTCTACGAGAAAAAGCCCCTTCGAAATTGTAAGTGGATGACAACCGGCTTTGCCCCATATTATTGATCATCCTTATGCAGGAAAAAAACCCTCAAGTTCACAATTTCACCAGAGAATGGAAGGAGACAACAGATATAGCCCGGACATATTTGGAGAAAGCTTCCAAGCATATAAAGAAGTGGACAGACAAGAAGCGTCGCCCCCTCCAATTCTGAGCAGGAGACTAAGTCCTCATCAAGTTGAGATCAGAATAGATCACATTTCGCAGCTGAAAGGACCAGAGACTAGTTCGAAAATATGAAGGCCTGGTTGAAGTTCTTAAAAGGATCAGGGCTACTTCCTACAGAGTTGCGCTACCCACATGGATGAAAATTCACCCAGTAATTCATGTGAGCAACTCAAAGCCCTATCACCCTGACCCAGACGACGACCAGCGAAATATAATCACGAGACTAAGCATCGATCTGAAACAAAGAGACACCAAAGAAATAGAGGAGATCCTAGCCAATAGAGTTAGGAAGATAGGAAGACCAGTACGAAAGATTTGCGAATTCCTTGTCAAATGGAAGAATCTCCTTACGGAGGAAACCAGCTGGGAACGCACCGAAGATCTGGACTCCACCGCCACCCACATCGCCAGGTCTAAAAGTAGTCAGTTGACAGAGACGTCAACCAATTAGGTGGGGGAGGATGTCACGGTCATGCTCGTCCAAGGCATGTTGTCCATGGCCACATGCCCATGACAAGCCAAACCCTTTATGTCTTTCCATGTTCTAGTATTTTACTTTTGTATTTCTAGGGAGTATGACGTTTCAAAAAAATCATGTCTAGGGCTGCCAGACATGAAATGCCTCAGAATGTACTATAGGGGGATATGACTAGTTGTCAACTTCTCCCTACCTAAGGGTATATACTGTGAGCTGTTGTTGTTACTCTCTTGCTTGCTTATATAATGTCTCTTTCAAAACTCCTTCTTTCTCCTCGTTTTCTAAAACCTTCTCTTAAAACTGAGGCTAGAGGCTCGAGCATATGTCGCTTGGCCGTAGGTGACGTAAGAACGAATTGGCTTAGCTCACTTGTCGTTGGAAAGTGAATGCCGCACAATTGCAAGTCCGTTGTCATCAAGAGTGCGATTGTGACACTCAACAAGCATGCGAGAACCTCCATTCAAAAGAAGGCTAAATTTTGGGCTAAACAACCTCTCAAGTTGATTCATACAAATGTATGTGGACCAATTTCCCCCGAGTCCTTCAGCGGAAAGAGGTATTTCATTTCCTTTATTGATGATTACTCACAGAAAATTTGGGCTTACTTTCTAAAAGGAAAATCCGAGGCATTCGAGGTGTTCAAAAAGTTCAAAGTAATGGTGGAGAAGGAAACTGATAGACACATCAAAGTTGTACGATCCGATAAAGGTGGCAAATATACTTCGATGGCTTTCATGGAGTACTGCGAGGAGCAAGACATAAGGCGATTTCTAACCGCACCGTACACCCCTCAACAAAATGGTGTGGCCGAGAGAAAGAACCGGACCATTCTTGACATGGTTTGCTCAATGCTCAAGAGCAAAAGGATGCCGAAGGAATTTTGGGCAAAAGTCATGCAATGCGCCATCTACGTACATAATCGATGTCCACATGCGAAGTTAGATGATCAAACACCACAAGAGGCTTGGAGCGGACAAAAGCCTACAATCTCTCATCTCAAAGTGTTTGGTAGTGTGGCTTATGCTCACGTACCTGACCAACGAAGAACAAAGCTCGAAGACAAAAGCAAAAGGTATATCTTTATTGAATATGATGAGAAGACAAAAGAATACAAACTACTTGACCCGATTAGCAAGATGGTGATAGTGAGTCGCGATGTGCGAGTAAATGAAGCAAGCGAATGGGACTGGAACAATTCGACAGAAGTCAATATCGAAGTAGGAGAAGCATCAGTTGCTACACCAACAAGTGCACCAACAAACTCAGAAATTTTTTATGATGAAGATGAACCACGACAACCCAAAATGCGGAGTTTGTGAGATTTGTATAATCAACAGATGAGGTACACCTTGTATGTCTTCTGGCAGATGCTGAAAATATCAGCTTTGAAGAGGCAGTGCGATTCACAAAGTGGCAAACTTCCATGGATGAGGAGATTAAAGCGATTCATCGCAACAACACATGAGAAGTGGAAATTGTTGGAAATGAGGTGATACGTAGCGGATGTGGCGGAATCCTGATAGCGGAGACAATAAAATCGGAGAAAGATGAACAACCGAATAACAGAGAGCCCGAGCTCGAAGAGAGAGAGGTCCAATGGTCGGAAAGACAATTCGAGGACGAAAGAAGAAAGAAAATGAAAATGGAAGAAGAAAAGAAAGAGTTAGAAATAAAGGTCGAAGGGTTAGAGAAGAAAATTGTTGAGTTGAGTGAGAGTTCCTCCTATCTCAAACAGGAGAAGGAAGAGAATGGGTAAGAAATCTCTGAACTTGTGAAGAAAGTTAAAGAAGGTGTGAAGAAAGAGAATGACTTGTTAATAGAGATTGATGCTCTAATAGACAAGCTAGCGAGGGAGGAGAAAGATATAGAAATGTTGACTCAACAGAGAGACTCACTCGACGTGAACCTGAATCAAGCCCAACAAGAGGTAGTGAATTTACGACACACAATTGAGTCACTCACTCGTGATAAAGCCGAAATGGAGGAAGCAAAAATGGAAGTTGAAAATGTCATTGTGGACTTGCGAAGGAAATTGAGTAAACTGAACGGAGCTATGACGTCTGAATCGAGCGTGGCTGAGAACGGGAGAAATGAGAAGTTGGTATCTCAAATGGGCTGTTCTCAAGAAGCTCCAAATGAAGTCTCATCAGAAAAGGACAAGCTCAGTTTGCCGCTCGAGGACAAGGAGAGGAAATTGAAGAAACCACGACTGAGCTCGAGAAAACGAAAGCGACGCATGTGAAATCATTGAATAGAGCATTTAAGGTTATGTAGTTTTATTGGGAATAAATTTAAATAGATGAAAAAAAAAGTAGTTTTTAATTTTGTTAATTTTAGTAAGGTTTTTGAGATTTAGTGGTAAGAAGTAAGAGGGGAAGGAAAAAAAAAATGAAGTGCCAATATTCATTCTAGTATAGAAGTGGGTTATGAGGAGCCAATTTTAGATTTTAGAAAAGCTATAAATTAATTGTTTTCCAAAAGCAAGCAAGTGTAATAGAAAAGTGCTTTTCAAATTTTTTTTGTCTCCTTGTCTCTCCCTCCTCAACATCTCCTTTACAGCCTCGTGAGCGTTATTTTAACAAGTTAGTTTCAGAGCGATCGTTTATTTCTACAAATTGGTATCAGAGCGGATTGTTATTTTCTACAAATTGGAATCAAAGCGAATTTTATTTCAACATATTTATCAATTTATTATAGGCAATATATGATATTTAACCTTTCATTACTATTTACCATACATATCATATTTGACATTTTATAGTCAAATATCTTGTATCCCTTTATTACTATTTTCATTTCATTTGTAATTTATTTGATTCCGTAAATAATTATAAATAGATAACTTTATATTACATGTATAAACAACCAAACATTTGATAATAATACTCCAAGCGAAATATATAACACATACACCAAGATGATTAAGAGAGAATCCACGCCTTGTTAAATCTTTACAAAAATGTAGGTAGTCACGTAGAGGAGTACATGCATTAACATCATGTGTGGATAGGCGCAAAACTTAGTAGAACAAAGTCCATTGTTGGCTAGAACGACCCTTTATGGGGTATAAAATAATTTTGTTTCGGGAAACTTGAGAGCCTTCAACCTCCATGACCAACCCAGATTTGGGGTTCAAAATTGTGGCATCCGCCATGAAAACCCATCGTTGCTTTGATGATCCATTGCACTTAGTGATGGTAATAAGCCCCCCTGGCGAATCTGAAGCTGCCGACACACAGAAATTACGGCTACTATTTACTCTTATACTTCCATCACTATAAACCGCCCAATATTGCTCTGCCTTCTTCTCCACACACTTCTCCAACCAAACCTTTGCATTGTTATCCATCGACTCCAAACACGTCTCTTCCAACCCTATAATGGAACCTACAATTGGCCAAACGTAATTCCCCACTCTCTAACTCTGCCCAAGAGTCTTTGCATTAGGCTCCGCCGTCAACATGGCGCTTCTCCTTGATGCGTTGGCTGTCAAGACAAGGTCAGAGTCGGGGTTGCTGATCATCCCCTCCACTGACACTTTCCATCTAATGCTGCCTGCTGCACCCTCACTACAATTGTAAGTAACCACATAGCTTGAGAGATTAAAGCTCAAGCAGTTTCCCGAATACCCAATTCTCCCATCGCTTTGAAAACTCCATCTTTGTGTTAATTGCTCTCCACATGGTGACAAAATGACCGGATTGCCATCGCTCCAACCCTTGTTTTGTGCTTCAACGCAAAACCCCTCTAGCCCACTAATGCGTGCAGTTCGTGTTTGTACGTAGCATGGGTCACCTCCAACGCTAGGCATCCTTATAAAATTTGTACCAATATTGCATTGGTAGAGCTGCAAAGCCATGTTAGGAATTATAATTGGATAATATATGCTATCCACTTGGATGGTTCTGTGATTTGAATCGTAAAGCTCAATGGGCTCTCCGAATAGTCCTTGTAGTGAAGAAGATGCTTGGATTTGCAACGAAAGCTTGGCCCAATTATCTTGTAAGCTAAGAATTGCGAGGGTAGGTTTGAAGGGTTCGCCATTCTTCAAGCTATTAACAACACTTTGCTCGATGAATTTGAATTTGGTTGCTTCTAAAATCATTTGAATGATGACAAGGAACGATGTAGGGACCGAGTCTCGACGGTAATGAAACAAGTCGGAGACGGCCGCCTCGAACGGAGCTAACCCAAGGAGTGTGTCGAGTCTGGAAGTAGCAGCAGCGTTCTCTATGGATTTAAAGTCACTATTGAAACCCAATAGAACCCGACAAGTGGAGGGGAAGACGGTCTCGAAAGCTACCCGGGGGGCATCGAAAAAGACATAGGAGGTGTCGTTTGAACGGTATCCGACCGGTCTAAGAGTCAGCACGTCTACCGCTACGAAGATGTCTTCCCCATAGGGATTGTCGAGGTTGATGGTGAGGAAGCGTTGAGAAGGAGGCAGAGAGTGTTTCAAGATGGGTATATCGTAGAGTATAGAAGTGTTTATGGGGAAATATTGTCGTAATTGTTGGATGAAGCTTTTGTAAGAATCGGCGTCTGAATCTGAGGATGAGAAACACAGGTGGTTGCCTTCAATGTTAGGAGTAGCAACACAAAGAAAAGCCAGGATGTAAAGCGCTAAGGATCTCATATTGTTTCAATTTGTTGTACAAGGAAGGCATCCATCTCGTGCCTTTTATATAAGGACAATTTTGTTTTTCTCGACAAAGAATTGTATGCGTAGTACTTCTCTACACACCACACGTGCGAATGTAGGCCCACCAGGCGGGCTCGCACACTCCCTTAGCCTTCATAGTCGGACTAGTTGGCTGTAGTTAGAAGTCTGGAAGTACAATGGTTGTCGTATATCATGTCAAGCATGATAGTTATCATCATCATCATAGTGATGAGTCCGTACTCATCCTAAAAGGAGAAGTATCCTGATGTAAATGAACATACAATATGTATGAGGTCGCTATACTTTTCATCTTAATCACTCATGTGACACAACATGCCCCACATTCCTCACATATTACCCTAGATAAGATACATGCACATGCTTTCATACATTTATAACATAACTTAGGGGTCGTACATGTCATAACATGTCATATCATAGTGCAACATGACATTCAAACATGCACATCATCATAACATGAGATATTATCATAATGTATCATATTGTCATACGTCTTCTATCAGCATAGCATATCATAGCATCATAGCATATCACATCACTCATTTATTTGATAATGCTTTCAATTTATTATTATTTATTATTTAGTTTTTCGAATTTAAAATTGTTTCCTCTTACTCTTAAATTTAAAAAACAAAAATTAATTTGGCAATTCTAAAAAAGCATATACTTATTAAAAAAATGATTGCAAATCCTCTATTATTCTTTGTTAGATTGTCTATTTAAAGACATTTATATACAACGATTCATGAATAATGTTAATTTTATTTTCAAATTAAAATTGGATTGTTTAGAAAGAAAGCCCAAATACTTTTGGTTTGTGACATTGTTGGTCTTTATTTGTTTTCTTTATAGAATGTTATCGGTAAGTGGTAAGATAGACTTGCTGCAACATCTTTCGTAGGATTTAAGACCATACTACCAATACAAATAATATTATTAATTATTTATAGAATGTTATCGGAAAATGGTAAGATAGACTTGATGTAATATCTTCCATAGAATTTAAGACTATACCACTAATACAAATAATATTATTAATTATTAAGATCCCGTAAGATTATTTCCTTTGGAATTATGGATAAAACAAACTTATATTGTTTGGGGTTTATATAGAAAATTTGCTTACCAAGTTACAACTCAACGTTAAGTTTATTTTTTTTATTTTTTTTTTAGTTCATATCCTCAATTTCGTTTTTGTTTATCTAAATATCTTCGATCATACTCGTTGAGAATGGGTATTTTATAGTCTAAAAGCTCTCCAACGTGTTGCGGATCATCTCTTTACTTTGGATTATAATTGTTGTGCTCTATTTCGTGTAAGTAACTAAGTTTTTTTCAATTCTAAAAAAAAAAAAAAACGGAGGGATATCATAGGGAGATTAATTGATAGGATAGCCACAATCTGAGTGACCGTTTTTCACCAATTCTTGTTCTTGTGTGACACAATGCTTCAGCTCAATAACTCCATCTATGGTCAAATCACGCAAGAAATAAAATCTCACATCAATGTGTTTGCTACGTCCATGCATGATTGGATTCTTGGATAGCTTAATAGTGGAACTGTTATCACATAATATAGTGATACACTTGTCTTGAAAATGACCAAGTTTTTCCAAAACTCTCCTCCTCCACACCCCTTGACAAGCACAAGACACGGCTGCCACAAATTCTGCTTCAGTAGTGGACAACGTAACTACAGGTTGTATTTTTTAGGACCAAGACACAGCTCCATCACTGAGTAAGAACACATAGCCAGAAGTGTTTTTCCTGTCATTTATATCTCATGCATAATCACTGTCAGTATATGCTATCAACTCTCCGTTACCCCTTTTTCGATAAAGGATTCCCAAATCTACCGTAACTTTTAAGTATCTCAACACTCTTTTTGTAGCTTGCAAATGCAACTCTGTTGGATTTGCCATAAATCTGCTCATTAGAGACACTACATACATTAAATCCGGCCTTGTTGTAGTTAGATACATAAGGCTTCCAATCAATCGTTTATACATGGTAGCATTGATCTTGGCTCCTTCTTCATCCTTTATCTGTCTAACCCCAAGAACAATAGGGTTTTTCACACTATTACTTTTTTCCATCCTAAACTTCTCCAAAACTTCTTTTGCATACTTTCTCTAACTAATAAATGCCTTCAGGATTTTGTAAAATCTCTACACCGAGAAAATATTTCATTTTTTCTCAAATCAACCATTTCAAATTCAAGTTTCATAGAATTTTTGAACTTAACAAACATGGTCTCATCATTACCAGTAAAAATTAGATCGTCAACATATAGACTAACAATCAAAATTTTACCTCCATCTCATGTTTGTATAAATAAAGTATGGTCACAGTTGCACCTCTCAAATTCTTCTTTGACAAAATGTGCTTCAATTCGACTGTACCATGCATGTGGGGCTTGTTTAAGGTCATATAATGCCTTCTTCAATTTGTATACCTTGTATTCTTGACCTTTTTTCTCATAACCTTGTGGTTGCTCAACAAAGACGGCTTCTTTTAGTTCTCCATATAAGAAAGCACTTTTCACGTTCCAACTATTCCGAGCTGCTAAAGCAGTTATCATTCAATAGTATCTCACCTAGCCACAGGTGCAAACACCTCGATATAGTCTATACCATGTTGTGCATAACCTTTTGTTACCAACCTAGCCTTATACTTGTCAACTTCGTCATTTTCGTTGAGTTTGGTTTTGAAAACCCACTTTACTCCAATCTTCTTCATTCCTTTAAGCAAATCTGTCAACTCCCAAGTCTAATTTCGTTCAATGGCTTCTATTTTCAAATCTATTGCAGCTCTCCATTTTGAACTTTGAACTGCTTCTTCAAAGGTAGTCGGATCTATAGTTGAGGTTAATAGAACTAAATTCTTGTGCTCAGCTTCTTTAGAAAATTCTCCCCCGCTCACGTAATCTTCCATCCATAATGGTGCTCTTCTGTTCCTCACTTCGAGAGTGTTTTCTTTAGATGTTGAGGAATTTGATTCAGATGACTCACTGGAAGATATACTAACTTCCCCTTCTTCTTCTGCTATCATCTCCTCTTCAGATTCTTCCTCACTTTGGTCATGTTCACCTCCTTTTATAATACTATCTTCCCATTCGAGGGTATCAAGTCTAGCTTCTTTGTTAGTTTTCCCCCAATTCCAACATTTGTTTTCTTTAAAAATCACATCTCTGCTTACAACTATCTTCTTGGACACTAGATCATAGAGTTTATATGCTTTAAACTCTTCACTCATCCTAGCAACACACATTTGAAAACTTTTATCATCTAACTTCTTTCTCTTACAGTCTGATACATGAACATACCCAATGCATCCAAAAACTCGAAAATAGTCAAGATTAGGTTATACGCCACTCCAAGCCTCCTCAGGAGTCATATCTTTCACTACTACTGTAGGACTTTTGTTGAGCACGTGCATTGTCCAGTTTATTGCTTCTGGCCAGAAATTCTTTGGAACTTGCTTCTCTGATAATATACTTCCAACCATGTTCATAATTGTTCTGTTCTTGCGCTCAGCTACATCATTTTTGTTGGAGAGTGTAGGCTGCATTAAGTTGTCTACTGATACCATTAGTTTTGCAAAAACTGTTGAACTCGTGAGTGGTGAACTCTCCACTCCTGTCTGTGCGTAGACAATGAATAAAATCTCCAGTCTCTTTCTTAACAATATTTTTGTAATTCTTGAAGATAGTAAACGCTTCAGACTTTTCAGCAAGAAAATATATCCACACATTGTGGCTGTAAATCAATAAAACTTATGAAATACTTCTTCTTAATGTTGGAAAGAGGTTTGATGGGTCCATAGATGTTTGCACGTACCAGCTGCAGCCTTTGTGTTGCTCTCCATAAACTTCTATTGGTAAATGCATCCCTATGTTGCTTTCCCACCATGCAATCAGTGCATATTTTAGACGATGCTTTCAACTGGGGTAACCCTCTCACCATTTGTCTACGTTGCAATGTTCTCAAACCTTTGAAGCCTAGGTTCCCATATCTGCAATGCCAAAGATGAGTGTTGTCTTCTATAATTGTTTGGAAGCAAGTGGCGGTTTGTGGCATGGTTCTTGCAAGTAATATGAACATCCTATTTGCAGACATTGTTGTTTGCATAAGAAGCCCCTCCTTCGGATGATAGATTTTGCATTCTCCATGTTGTATCAAAATAGATACACCTCTTTCTTGTAATTGTCCAAGACTTAAAGAGATTGTTTTTCAACTTAGGTATATAGAAAACATCCGTGATTACCTGAGTGACTCCAGCAACTTGTAATCAAATGTTACCTTTTCCCAACACCGCCATCTTGAAATTATTTTCAAGCTTCACAGATTGTAGGAATTCCTCGTCAAAATCTGAGAATCATTCCTTGTTTGCACACATATGATTGCTACACCCCGAATCAAGGAACCAAACATCTTCTCTCCTTGATCGATTGAGTTCCACATATGACATCAACAAGATTTCTTCTTCATCCTCAAGCTCTGCATAATTTGCTACCTTTTCCCATTGAGGACACTCATATCTAAAATGTCCTAACTGATGACACTTATAACACTCAACTGTAGTTTTGTTGAATGGATGCCTACCTCTTCCTCTTCCTCTTCCTCTACCTCTACCTCTTCCTCGAAAAACTTCATGAGCTCAATCAACTCATCTTCCACCGAATCTATTATCGTATGTCACCTTTAGTGCTTTTTCATCACTTACACGCCCATTCAGTCTTTGCTCATGTACCATCAAGCTGCTTTGCAATTCATCGATTGTTAAAGTGTCTAAGTTATTAGACTCTTCAATCGAACATATAACATAGTCAAATCTTGAGGTCATTGATCTCAAGATTTTTTCAATAATCACCACTTGTTTCATGTGTTTGCCATGAATTTTCATCTTGTTTCCAATGGTGAGAGTTCGAGCAAAATATGCATCAACACTCTCACTTTCTTTCATCTGTAGGACTTCAAACTTTTTCCTAAGAGCTTGGCGTTGAGCTCTTTTGACTTTGTAAGACCCTGGTACTTATGCTTCATAGAGTCCCAAATTTGTTTTGCAGTATCTCTATTAAGGATCGTTTCCATAATAGTTCGATCAATGGCTTGAAACAAATAATTCTTGACCTTCAAGTCTTTCAGCTTCTGATTTGCAATTATTTTTTGTTGTGCTTCGGTAATCTCTACTCCTTCTGTTGCGGCAGGAGTTTTGGTCTCCACCAAGGACCAATATTCCTTTGAACGAAGAAAATTCTCCATAAGCATAGACCAATGATTATAATGACCTTCAAACTTAGGAATTGCCGGTCGAACGAAATTTGAACAAAGAAAATTTTTCATAAGCATAGACCAATGATCATAATGGCCATCAAACTTTGAAATTGTTAGTTGAACGAAATTGATTTCAGCTACCATATTTTGAATCTCTTTCAGCTCACTCCTTAAGAGAAAAAAACTGCAGTTTCTTCTTCTCACAAACAGGTCTTGCGATGTGGTTCTAATACGAAATGTTGTAAACACACAAACTAAAGCTCGAAAACCAATTACATTATCAAACAAATCAACTTGGTTGGCTTTTATAGCCTTGCAAACTAACAAATTTAGAAAGGATAAAATTAACCAACTCTATACAAATAAGAAAAACAACCACTCACTAATTAATTCATTGGTTCTAAAGAAGTGGACATCATAAAGAAATGGTAGTCATTTCAACAGTAGAGAACAGATCTAGTATGACCATCTTTAACAGGAGATTCATATATTGGATGGTGCTATTGTGCTCTAGAATCTGGGCGTTGCGGGGCATTAGTCCGATATGACACGTCGATTGGACGATATCAGTTGTTGGTAACTTCTTGGAGATGAAGATTGGAGGCCGCAGCGGGCCGAGAAGGTACAATTCGCTCTCTGAGAATATTGGGATGAATTTTTGTGAAATTTTGGTGTTGATTTGTTAGGTATTGATTCTTATTATTCCAAAGAAAAAGGCCAACTTGGACGAATATGTTGTATTTTCTAGTACTTTATTTTGAGGTATAATTATTTTTATTAGAACATGTTTTACTCTCATAGAATGTATAATGATTTTTCTTATGCAGTGTATAAAATTATTGTCTCATATAGTAGTGTGAAAATTTGCAGATGGACAAGTTTTAGCTTCGAGGACAAAGAGGTTGCTATAAGCATTCATTTTATGGTATAAAAAGTTATCGGTAATGTCTCACATTACATGTTATTGTTTGATCACAACGAGTTTTCTTTTCTTTTCACGATCATTATAAATGTGTTTTCTGCTTGAGGCATTGCACAAATTTAGTAGGAAGAAGTTCGTAGGGAAGATGGATGATCCATTGGATATTGTGAATCTTGCTATCAATTCACACAAAAATGATCAAGCAAATGAAAGATGTTCTAGATTTGTACCCTTGTTGTAGTGTATTAGCTCGAGTAATATTTTTTTAGAAAGATTGATTTTTCTTGGATAAACTTAATTGTTACCGGTTGATAGTACAATCCGATTTTTTTTTTTTTTTTTTTTTGGTAAATCATCAATATTATGTGAATGTTAGTTTTAAGCTTAATTTAGGACACCTTCAAGGTTTTCTTTAAGGACGTTAGTTCATAATAAATTGTGCTGGTCTACGAGGGAGGAGGTGGCTTTTTACCTTCATTTTGAGATATAAATGTTACCTTTGGCGTGCTTTTTTTAGTTTGGTAGAACATCTGACTTGTGAGGAATAAGAAATTTTATTGAGATTTGGATAAGTGGGGAGAGGATTTTGTAACGTATATTGGAAGTTTGTTTGCAGACATATTTTTGGAGGAGACTTGGGTGTTGGTTCCATGTTAAATGAAAAATAAGTACCGTAAATTGGTTTCTTTTCTTTAGTTTCTTTTAGTTTCTTTTAGTTTCTTTTAGTTTCTTTTGTCATTTGATCACTAAAGAAACTCTATACTAAAGAAATATTAGTAACTCCATAATTGATGGTGTCTGCTGCAGTTGGGAACAGATGGTGTCTGCTGCAGTTGGGAACAAATAGAAAAAAGAATGTGTGTGTATGGTTTACTTTTATTTATGGATGTGTCAGTACTATTTTGATTTTTATGCCTTACTTTAAAAATTCAATCGTTATTTAAATATCTGCAGTTTTGAAGGGGAAGAAACCCCATCCTAATGGAAAAATGAAGAAAGGAAAGGTTGTGTATGGGGTAGTTATAAATGAGCAAATAATTTTGTTATAACATAATATTAAAGTTATAAATACTAAATGGTATGAATCAAGAGACATCAATCGTACCATCTACTTCAATGAAGATGTGAAGGAAATATTGTTGAAATTATCCAAAGATAATTCAATTCATGCCACATCGAAGAAGAATGAAGTTTCATGTTATAAATTTTGGGTAGATGACAATTTTGAGTAATTTAAAGTTATTATATTTCATTAATATATTTTAAGGCTTTTTATTTACTTCACGTTACAAGTACATAATAGTTAATTATGGGCATTAAGTATGAATGTTACACTTCTTCGAATGCATTTCATAGTTTCATTTTGAGGCTATATAAAGTTATGTATGTTCTGTTTGCAAGGGACTCGAAAATATAGTAAAAGGAGTATGCTTTTTTTAGCCAATGGCTAAATTTCTTTGCAATTCTATAGAGTTTAGGTTGCACGTAAAATCATTCAAGCTCGATATGATCTCTTGCTTGTGGAGTGATTCGAATCTCAAACAAACATTCTTGCGTTGAGATATTTGATCAACAAGAATCATTCAAACTAGACATGATCGATATTGCTTGTGGAGTGATTCGAATCTCAAATAATATTCTTTCCTTGAGATATTCGATTAACAAGATAACCCGAATCTTACTCTCCTTGTAGTGATTTCCACATATCACTAAATTATAGCGTTGTGAATATGCTATTATAAGTTAATAACAACACATTATTTTAGATCTATTAACATATTATAGCTTCGATGAAAAGTGCTATTAAATGTTTTCGTAGCATTGTATATAAGCTATATATTTATACTTTATTATAGCATCACTTATAGATGTATAAAAGGCTATAAAAGTCTCAAACTTTTTGTTATTTGACTTAGGCTTACCATATTTGCCCTTTTATTAATTAAAGACAAATATATTGTATTTATTTATTATTCTTTCCATATTAGTTGTAATTTACCATAATTCTCTATACTGTAAATGATTATAAATAGAGAACTTTCACCACCATTTAGATGTGGTGGTTTCAGTAAATGTTTTTATGGTATCGGAGCTTTTTTTTGGTTTAACAACTTTGATCCTTTCTCCTCTATGACTTCTGAATCCTCTTATCATCTTCTTCCTTTCAACACTCTAATCCATATGATTACCATTAAACTTTCTTCATCCAATTATCTTCTTTGGAAAAGTTAACTTCTCTCTCTCCTTAGTCAAGACATGCTGGGCTATGTTGATGGAATTATGGTTCCACCACTTTGCTTTGAACCAAAAACCTCCTCAACACTCACCCCCAAATATTTGACATGGAGAGCAGCCGATCAACGACTTCTCTGTCTCCTGCTCTCATCTCTCACCGAGAAAGCCATTGTTGTTGTCGTTGGTCTCTCCACTGCACGTGATGTTTGGCTTGCATTGAAAACTACGTTCAGCCATTATTCGAAAGCTCGTGAACTGAGACTCAAGAATGACTTGCAGCTGATGAAACGTGGCACCAAACCTATTGCTGAGTATGTCCGTGCCTTCAAAACAATTTGTGACCAACTTCATGCCATTGGTAGACCCGTCGAGAACATTGATAAAGTGCATTGGTTCCTTCGTGGCTCGGCACCGATTTTTCAGCTTTTTCTACTGTTCAGTTGTCTCTCACCCCTATCCCCTGTTTTGCAAATTTAGTCTTTAAAGCTGAAAGTTTTGAGTTATTTCAGCACTCCCTTGAATCCTCTGACTCCACTCCTACAGCATTCACAGCCACTAATCGTGGTCGCACCCATGGAAGCCACCCTCCTTCCTCTAGAACCAGTGAGGTCGTTCTTATTTCCACAAAAACAACTCTTCCAATCGAGGACGAACCCACTCAGGTCAGGGTCGTAGACCACCTCACTGCCAAATATGCCGCAAAGAGGGCCATTATGCTGACTGTTGCAACCAACGGGATGTTCGACCTGATTCTACTCATGTTCATCTTGTTGAAGCCTTCAACACGTTCTGTTCTATTGCTGGACCCGATGCTGCTGATTGGTTTCTAAATACTGGGGCTTCGGCCCATATGACCGCCAACCCATCTATTTTGGATTAGTCTAAAAATTACACGGGTAAGGACTCTGTGATCGTAGGAAACGGTGCATCCCTACCCATTATCCACATCAGTACTCTTTCACCTGTTCCAAATATTCACTTATTAGATGTCTTGGTTGTCCCTCATCTCACTAAAAATTTTATTTCAATCAGTAAATTAACGTCTGATTTTCCTCTCTCCGTTACATTTACTAATAATCTTCTTACTATCCAGAATCGTTAAACAGGAAGGGTGATGGCAACCGGTAAAAGAGATAGAGGGCTATATGTGCTCTCTTCATATTTGACCGTTTATTATAAGACAAATATATTATATACATTTATTATTCTTTCCTTTTATTGTTCTTTTCATATTATTTGTAATTTACCATAATTCTCTATACTGTAAATGATTATAAATAGAGAACTTTCACCATCATTTAGGTATGGTGGTTTCAGTAAACATTTTTACTTTCAATAACATGGGCTGTCACGACGTACATAAAAAGCCTACGATTGCGTTTTTCGTAAGCCATTGTATCCATTATTTTTTGTAGTGTCATAAGACAATGCCATGGACTTACATGTTAAAGAGAAGGTCTTTAAAACAATACGAAAAAAAATATTAAATAAACGAGAGTGAATATTAAAATTAACAATGCCCTATGCTAGCTAAGGTCTAAGAAATTAAATGCAATTACCCCTATGCATGTGGCATGATCTTTAATTGCGTTGATGTCATCAATCGTACATGGTGTCTTGCCCTTGCGAGAAATATAGAAGTAGCATACAACTTGAGTATTTTAAGATTGATAAGGATCACAATGTTCCTAATGTTCCAACTTAACCTATTACGCGATCCAAGGCTAAAAAGATTCAACAAGCATTCATTATTTATCTACAAAATTGGATAGGCTCGGTTCAACCATTATTTCATGTGTTACAAGCTGATTGATTGAGGAAAGATCATTTGGAGCTTCGGAAGTAAATATTTGCACGGTTGAAGTAGCGGATAAAGTTGCTATAAATTGCACTAGATTGATAATTTGTTAGAAAATTTTATTTATTATTTTAATTTTATAATTTCTTGTAATTGGCAAAAAGTGTGGGAAATTACTTTCAAAAGGGTCCTAACTATTTTTTGGGGAGATTTAAAGGGTAGTGATAGTAAATCATAGTCAATGACTTCTTTAACGGGCATTTGAAGAGTTGCAAGTTTCTTTCGTGAGAAACGATAGCTCTCAAATTGAGACTTTTTCCCTTCGAAATTCGAGCATTATGTTTGTGACTTCTAAGTTTCAAGCAATTTTTGTAGTAGTTTGCATCTAAGTCATTCAATTGATCAAGTTCGATTGGGGAGTGACTCAATTTAAAACAAGGTTCCAAATATCTTGCTTCTACATCTTTGACGGGTAATCTAATTTTAGCCTTATCTCTTGGTTAATTCGAATTTTGTATAAAATTGCTTCTACATCTTTGATCTTAAGAGGTAATCTAATTTTAGCCTTATCTATGGATTGATTCGAATTTTGTACAATGAGGCGTTAATTTCTTTGATTCAAGGGTTCTTGCTCCAACAAATTGTTGGGCTGATTATTATGGTTGTCCTTCTTCATTCAAGAGTACTTCCCTTCTGATATGGGGAAATCACTATAAGGGAGTAAGATTCAGATTACCTTGTTGATCGAATATCTCAAGGCAACCCTTCTGATATGGGGAAATCACTATAAGGGAGTAAGATTCAGATTACCTTGTTGATCGAATATCTCAAGGCAAGAACATTGTTTGAGATTCGAATCACTTCACAAGCAAGATCGATCATGTCTAGCTTGAATGATTCTTGTTGATCAAATATCTCAAGGCAAGAACACTTGATTGAGATTCGAATCACTCCACAAGCAAGATTGATCATGTCGAGTTTGAATGATTCTACATGCAATCTAAACTACATAGAATTGCACAAATACTTAGCCATTGGCTAAAAAAGAGCACAAATGCTTCTTTTACTATATTTTCCAAGTCTAACAAATGCAACATGGCTTTATATAGCCGAAACTATTCAAGACATTCCAAGAGTTAACATTCATACTTAATGGACATAATTAACCATTATGTAATTGTAACTAACGTAAATAAAAAGTCTTAGAATACATTAATGAAATATGATAACTCTAAATTACTAAATTGTAATCTACCCAAAATTTATAACATAAAACTTCATTTTTCTTGAATGTGACATGAATTGAAATATCTTTTGATAATTTCAACAATATCATCTTCATATCTTCATTGAAGTATATTGTATAATTGATGTCTCTGTTTGCACCTGTGAGGAAGTGAGGAATGGTTTATGATCTCTCCTAACATGGCTTTGAATGAGAGATGTAAGAGGAAGTCCTTAACACTTTGGGTGATGTAGGAAGTCTTTAACGTTGGAGGTATAGAGATCAAAGCATAACAAAGCTAAAATAGAACCAAAATGAAATGTAAACATACCCTAACAAGTACACCTTACAAAACTCTCATAAGGTTCAAACTTCAAAATAATTGATTGTTGTAGAAAATAAATCCCTTAAAATTTCTGATTCTGAAAAAGCAGTCATTGCTATTCTGTGGAAGTCATAATATAATGTGCAGAAAGGAAGGAGTTTAGGAGTTTAGGAGTTGGTAAAATAAGAAACAAAAAGAGTATTACAAAGTAAAGTGAGACTCTAAATTGCATCCCTAATGTAAAGTGTTTTTGTGACCGAATTCCAAGGAAACAAATCGTGTTGGTAATGAGACATCAGGGGGAACACCCCAAATGATTTCTACTTTCTAACCTCATTAGTTATAAACGTATCTAAACCATAAAATGAGCCTCTTCTACTATTCGCCCGAGACCTACCAGACCTCGTTCGTTCGTTCCTTCACTGCCTCTTTCAGCCCCTTCCCGGGATGGATTTCACTCTTTAATATACATACAAACTGCTGCACACCATTGAGTTGTCCATGAGAACAGTTTTTGAACCACTGTATGACATAAGGATAAAAATGACCTTTCACACACCTCCTCCCTCCCTTGGTTCAATCAAAGTGGAATAGGAACATCACTCCCACCTCGACCAAAAACTTCCTCTCTGAAGAACAACAGTGCAAAGAGTTGCATATTGCTCATATAGGAGTTGAGTTAAAGGGTATGCTGCTACTAGAATCAAAGAATACAACCGACAGAACTCGACAGAACTCGACGGCCGTGATGTATCTTCTTTTTGGGTGATGCTTTCCTATCTTGGAAATAATTCAGTCGTGAAGGAAATTAAGCTAAGGTTACCTCTGAAGATGAGGTGAAGGAGGTTCTTCGAGAGGAGTACGTTGTTGATTTGAGCTAGAATGAAATCTTTGATCCTCAAATGCTCTACTCATTCTGCCTCCCTCGTTCATCTGCGGCGACACATCGTTTAGATTAGCAGAACCTACAGGTCCAAGAGATCCAAACTCGAGCTGTTCTGCAGGTGACCCATACCCACCATTATGATCCAACGGATAAAACATCACAATCGAGGGCATGGAAGGTCCATTAGAAGTCACCGCGCCTGGATTCATGCCCGGGAGCGGATACATGCCATAAGCCATACTAGTAGACCCACTTTGTGTGGAGTTTGAGTGGATCGGACCATTCTGGGATTGGTAAGGCATGGAGTCATGTCTATGTGAGCTCCATGCCCTTTCAGCTCGATTCTCACTTGCAGACAAGCGATCTAACCTGGAATTTGGCTTGTCGACTTGGCCACGCCGACCAGAACTTCGTGGTTTTGAATTGATGTTCCAGTTCCCATCTCTTTCACCATGACTATCACTTCTATCATAGCTGTAGTTCCCTCGCCTAGCATTCTGGCGTTCGCGCGGTGAAGCCTTCTAAAAAAACAGTAAAAGAAGCAAAGTAAAAATCTAGAGAAGGAAGAACAACATGCTAGGCACAACTCCATTCAAAAAGCAAGGAACCACCTTACCACTATTAACAATTGAACAGAAAACATACCTAGTGAAAAAAACTGTTTTGAAACAAGAATGCACAAATTTCCAATCACAGAAAATTAATAGAGCCAAATATTGGACAGATTGAGCATCTGTTTTCAAATAGTAGCTGAACCAAACAAATCATTAAATAAGTGGGAGTGAAGTGGGCTTTCTTACAGGATTTGGCAAGTACGTTCCAGTCCCGCTGCGATGTCTCGGCATTTCATCGATGTAATGCTGATATAAATTAGGCCTGTTAGAAACAGACTGGACAGGAGCAACAGGGAGTAAACGAGACCCATAACCCAGAGTAAATAAATTCATGTTGGCTGAAAGAGGTCTTCCGGGCCCATCCCACGGAAAACGACCCTGTAGGTAGACGGGGGCAACAGGTGAAGGATAAATCAGAGGTGATGGATGCCGAGAACTTTGGCAAAGCCGACCATATTGCAAATTTTGCCAGTGACTAGCAAAATCACTATTGAGAATGTCAAATTTAGATTGTGGAGGTTCAGTGACGGAAGACCCTTTCATAGGATTAGTGATGGTATAAACATCAGGCTTATTATGTCCTTCAGACAAATCGGTAGTCTGCGAAGAATCGACATTATCCAAGGAGTCCTCCTCGCTGAAATGACTCGTTGAAGCATCTGAAGTTCCTGCCTCTGATGGAAAATTATAAAATGGAAGCATTGTAACAAAGGGAACAGGTGGCCCTGTAGGATAAAATGCAAATGGAACCACCCCAGAATTATCAGCACCTCTTTGTCTAGAACCTGGGCCCATGAGTACTGGAGGAAGAGGTATTAATGGATCTGACCCAGCTGTATGGGGTGGTGGTTCAACCCCAGCAATTTGATGCCTTGTAGCATGAGGT
The DNA here is from genome assembly GCF_002738365.1 of Cucurbita moschata. NCBI lineage: Eukaryota > Viridiplantae > Streptophyta > Magnoliopsida > Cucurbitales > Cucurbitaceae > Cucurbita > Cucurbita moschata. The sequence continues at coordinate 448,297 of NW_019268569.1, forward strand.
CCAGCACTTATTTCGGCCAATTCAGTACCCATAGTAGGTAGGTGACTCCAATCTCTGCTACCTTCGTCGGTCACAGTAGATGAATGTTCAGAAACATTTTTGCCTTTCCCATAAGAGGATGGCAGGTCAAAGGTATTTGATTTCGATCCCTGTTTCTCCCTAGATGATTTTGAGGTTCTTGAAGGCAACTCATCCCAAGAACTCACTGTGGTAGTCTTGTTTCTTAGGCCACTAGTGTGTGAGACACCAGTAGAGGGCCTAAAGGATGATGGTCTATCGTCGTAACGTGCTTCATTCTCTCTGTCATCTTGATAAGCATTTGCATTCCCATCCTTCATTGCCACTCGATTTTCTTTGGCATGCTTTTTATGGGTAACAGTAGCACTGCCAGAGACGGGCATTCGGGATGAAGGAATAGTGTTAAAACCTCCAGAAGTCGACTGTTGCTTATCATCCGACTGAAGCCCTTCAAATCCCCCATTGTCATTATCAAACCCAACACTAGAATTCCTATCTTGCTCGTGCCAAAAGTCTTCATCCCCCTCTCTTGAATTCATTTCTAAAGAACTAAAATTTTCATTGCCCGACTCAATGCCATCTTCTGAACTTGTCGACAATCCCATGCCAGGGAAATAGGGAGTCAACGGAGAAGGAACAAATCCTTGTGGGAAATGCATATTTGTGCCCCAAGGAGTCTTAATCAAGGGAATGTTGGTGGGGACCATTCCTCCCAAGTTCCTTGGAGGATAGCCCATAGGGGCTAAAACAGAAGAAGGTAATGGAAGAGGTAGGTGAGCTGTCGTCATGTTCAGTGGCAGATGAACCTGTCCATTAAAATTATGGGCAGTAGATGATGCCATCAAGTTAACAAGATCTTGCTCCTCCTGATGCATCGCCAATGTCCCAGAAATAGAAGCAAAATCCTCACCAATAGCTTCGGGGCCAGACTCATCCTGGTGACTATTTGAACCACTGTTCGAATCACCAGTACCATCAATGCTCTGACGGGTTGGTATATGTCTAACAATTGAAGGATCGTCGGTTGACGATCTCAATTGGTTTTCCACATTATCAGATTCTAGGTTCTTCCTCCTGTTGGCCTCTGTTCTGTTAAAATGGACTTTTCCACTTTCAGGAACTCTGTTACGCCTTAATGGAGATGAAACTTCACTGTAGGTGTCAGTAAGCTCTGGGCTAGAACGTGTCCTTGCAAACAGAAACCTTCCCTGTAAATCATTCACATGGTTCTCGGGTTTAGAATATCTCTGACTCCTATCTACAAGGTTACCATGATAGTAGTTAGTTTCTTTCCTACTATGATCAGAGGACCTTGAGTTGTTTGAGCTGCCACAACTCCTTTGTGCTTGATTACGAGAAGTTGTAGAAGTGTCATTTCTAGATGCACTTTCCGAGGAAGTACCTTGAAGCGAGTTCACAAGGTGAGAGCCACGGGACCAAACATCTTGGGTTTCATGACCAGATGAATTCTCATTTCTTTTGCTGTTCGATTTATTTCTGAGATGCTCAGAACCATCTACATGCTGTGAATTAGATAATCGCAAGAACTTAGGGTCGGTCTTTGGAACATCAGGACGTTGACCACTGCCATGTCTCTCCCAAGTGTTCAAAAAAAACTGATTCAATTCTAAGAGGATATCATCTCTGGGGCACTCGAACAATCTTGCCAGTCTTTTAGCTCCAAATGCAAATGCACTGCGTATCCTGAAGAAGTTACCTGGGTAACACATGAAACACAATTGAAGCTGCTACCAACAACTACAGAAACAAAACAAGCAACAGAAGAACCAAGCATTTCATCAACAAACATGATGCACTTGAGCAAAAAACAAAAAAAAAAAGTTCTTCCATTAAAACTATTGCTTGTTCATTGAAAGGAAAGTTCTATGTTTACAATGGTTGCCGAACACACAAAAATGGCAACAATAAGTCAGGCCTACAATGGTGGGCGTTGGAGGAGAGGTAAACACAGAAATATATATATATATATGTATAGAATTCATGGTAGAGGACCGCATGCGTATATGAACGAGGGTGGTAAGAATGAGGGGGAATAGTATAGTGCTTGATTCACCTCAATCTTTCTAATTAACAGTAATCTCATCATTTGATACCTATCATAATATCAGCCCTTCTAACTTAAAATTAGAACAGATATAACACTCGTTCTAAAAGCCTCCAAGTCCCAAATGATTAACAAAACAGTAGAACCTAGTCAAGTCAAAATCAAACAAATTAAACACTAAAAATTTTGAGTATTGAGGTTCAGTCAGAGCCAACTCGCATCCTTCAATAGCAGTAAAGGCCAAATGCCCAAGCCTACGATTTTTATCCCCATCGTAATGCCCATAAATACCAACGAACTCATGCTCGGAACCTAGAAACTACTGCCCATAATAAAATTATTTTTTTCAATGGTACAACATTAACAGTTTAGTACAAGAAATAACTACTTCTACACTACTGAGAACAAATTGGTGCCAAAAGCTCAAAAATATTAAAATCTATATACCTTTACTTACACTACGCCCGAGGTTGTTGTTTACACGCAAAGGATCTATTACATTAAAATGCTTAGAAACAAAAGGCGGTCCCTGAAATTCTAGGCCCCCAGGAAAAACGGCATATACTGAACTGCATGCTTCAAGAAATAACTTGCTGAGAAGTAACTCACCACCATCCTTACACGGAGGTTCAGCTGTAAAAATCTCAAATGCATTAAAACAGTGGCTACTCCCCGACAAACAAGACGATTGATTTATCTTAGATTAAAATGTACCTGTCATATCTGGTAGGGAACTAATAGGTACAGGACCCCATAGGCTAACACAAAAATTATCCCAGTCAAACTTGCTAAAGAACTCTAAAAACCGATAAAGGACCTGTAGTGCAAAACAAACATTTTCATGTATTGGTTAATGGATAAAACAAAAAAAACAAATCAAAGAGATCAAAATTATGAATAACCTCAAGAGGCCCAGCGAAGGAATTGTTGAACACGTGAAATATGTAGAGGACCAAGGTTTCCAAGGCATAAGTAGATATAAGTCCATGGTGTGCACCCAATATTCGACTCTCATAATAACACCAGGCTTTGATCAATATAATACTGCGCTTGAATAAGTGGTCTTGGCTTATTAAATGATCAACCTACAAAATGAAAACAAATATATGACCAGTAGAAGATAATGATGATATGAGTATCATTCCAATACGTTATAGCTGTTGAAGGATTAAGGGCGGGGTTAGTAAGGAAGCACTGCTCACCTCCTCCAGAAAACAAAGGGTGCACAATCCCCCAAGCTGATCAAATGAGATGTCTACAACTATATTTTCCACCAGGCACTTAATTATCTTAACCTGCAAAAGGTACAGAAATAAAATAAGCATTAATATAACATTATAATTCACGTAAATATCATCCAGGGTTAAAAGTACATTGATAGTAGTAACAACATTACACATGAAAGCTAGCTAGTGAATAAATATTAGAAGCGTGCTACTTTAGAACTAATAGTTATACGAGATAGAGTAGAGCCTCAGATAACCAATAACCAATAGCTCAATGCATGTCCATAAATACCATCGTTGAACAAAACATGAAAGAAAAAATATATGCAAACACCCTCTTAACCCATGTTTATGAAGAAACCCAAACATGCTAGAACATCAACAGAACCATCAAACGCATCTGCTAAGTTATGAAATATGATAATTGAACATTTGATTGTTAATCAACATAAAGCCCTAAATATAGTTACATGGACCTCGACGTGAAATGTGAAGATTATGTAGTAATAAATAAATTTAAGAGACACTGAAAGAAACGAAACGAGAAAGAAGATTGATCCCCAAAAATATTAATGACCACTTATTGTCTAATAACTATTCTCTACTTATAAATCGTAACATTTTCTCCCACTTAGATTATTTCATCAGCAGAAGGGAGAAAACAAAATAGTGCAAAAATGTGTTTAGATGAGGGTAAGCACAAGTAAACTGCATGCTTGAACAAGCCCTCTCAAACAATCTTAACAGATCCTTTTTTTTTTTTTTCGGTAAGAAACAATTTCATTGACGTATGAAATTTACAAAAGAGATCATTGATTATGATAATTACAAAATTTGATATACCAACAAAGCATTACAAATTCTTTTAGCAAATATTACTTCTGAAAAACATGGTACCAAATAATATTTAAATAGTTTTGAAGGCTGAAAATACCTCATCGTGTTCTTAAACTACATGAATGCTCTCTGCTGTCTATGTAAAATCCAGTAGTAATAGAATAAATTTGGAAATCGACAAGAATTAGAATACTAACAAAATCCATAAGAGGTAAATACTTAAGTCAGAGGGGACCAACCTCAGCTTTAATGTATTGAACTTCTTTTACACGAAATTCAGCATTCTCATTCTTCTCCTCACTTTCAAGCATATCCCGAACCTGATGGGCCCACGTCTCCTTCAAACTATAATTCTTGCTAAATGCTGTTAAGTCAATGTCTCCATCAGGCAAATATGTTTTCAGGGGAACAGACCCAAAAGTGAACACCTGCACATTTTATTCATAATTTGAGCAAAAATAACAGATGAATGGAAAACATAAAATCGTGTAAACAATTTGCAACTGGCAATAACTGGGGAAACAAAGCCCATGTAAGTAATAACATAACAAAATGAAACCCAATTACTCATAAAATTTTTTATTAAATGAGGCATGAATTCAACAAGACCGGCTATGACACCCTCCAAGGTATGGATGATTGTATAAATTCTTCCCAATTGGGTTGAGTCAACAAAATAAGCGAGATCGTGGAAGCTCAATTATCCATTATCAAAGTTAAGTCCAGAATTTCCCATTATGCAAGTGAATCTGCTTTGGAACTTAAACATGGTAGCAAACCTCATTTTCTTTTCCTGAAATACAGAACGAAATTATTCGTTCGTTTCATCTTCTAAAGCAACTTTTTTATGGAGTAATGCTAAATTAGAGCACCAGATCATTTGACTTGAAGACTAAATTATAACCAAGATTAACCAAAAACAAGGCAACGTGGAACCATGATTGTTCATAACAGGGGAGGAACGGTTTAAATAATGTTAATGACAATATTAAGATCACATTACCTTCATGAGGACCCATATTACACAAACAAGGTATTGGTATCACCAGGCACAAACACACTATTTCAAAAATATAAGTAGACAACATGTTCCAGCACAAGGACTGGCTATCATTTAACAGCATAGGGATATTGACAAACAAAAATGCTATTAACAACTACTTATCACTCAACAACACACGTTCAAAAGAGTGTTGTGATGAGCTACAGTGCTTCTTAGCCATAAGAGATATATACACACATGTCCCTATAGCGAACAACAAAGTGTGGGGTGTTTAAATGCCATTGCACCTGGCAAGGAAAGCATTTCCTGATCAGCCGCTGCACATAGTCTGCAACAGCATTTCGCCGTTCTTCAGAGGGTGGATTGGGCTGAATGCAGTCGATAAGCTCGGCAGTTCGCTCCTCCGCCTTCGACCATCGCTGGGAATCAAGCACTCGCATGACACTAGCTGCCTCATCGGGCAAAAGACCGTTGGGCAATAGCCCACAAGGTGGCTGTGCCCACCCCTCATGTTCGCCCATGCAAGCCTAGACTTTCCACAACTCAATAAATTCTACAAGGATTAAACCCCCAGAAGAGAAGCAACTCAATCTCTTCCTCCTTTATCCAAAAACAAACCAAAGGAAAAAAACAGTAAAAGAGGGAAGAAGGCAACTAAAAAGAGATGGAAATTAGAGAATTTCCCCCCAAGCCTTTTGATAAGGCTATTCTCTTCTCAGTCAAAAAGGAAACTTCGAGTGGTGGAGAAACAATTTGTTCCCCAACGGATTCGTTCGCGTTTGAAGTCAAAAACTGCCAAATGCATAAGCAATCCTAACAAACAAACATATAACAGAGTGAAACAAAATATGAGGATTACCCAGTTGAGAAATCAAAAATCCCAGATGAAAAAGAGGGAAATCAAGAAGACACCCACCCAAATCTAATAATCCAAGGAGGATGGAAACCCTAAAGAGAGCAGAAAAGGAAACCCTAGAAGTAGTTTAGAGGAAATGAAAGCGAAAACACAAAAACTAATCCAATCCCAAAAATGTCTGAAGTGAGGGCGAAAAAGAAATGGAGGACAGAAGGGTTGGAGAGGAAAAGGAAGACGAAGAAGAAGAAGAAAGCATAAAAGTAGGAAGGGAAATGAATGCTGAAGAAGGGTGGTGGTAGATCAAATAAAAAAGAAGAAGGATTAAAAACAAAAAGGGTTTGTGAGAGAGGGGAAGAAAAGGAAGAGAATCAGAGATAGTGTTTTAGAGAATTGGAATAATATGGGATTTGAAAGAGAAGAGAAGAGACGAGAAGAGAGGAGGAGAGGAGAGGAGGCGATAGAGAACGGTTTTGACGTTGAAGCAAAGGATTTGATTGTAAACTTCTTCAGGTTTTTTCAAAAAAAAAACAAAAACAAAAACAAAATTATTTTTTTTCTCTGTTACAAAAAAAAATGGTATCACAGAAATCTGAGAGGTGGGAGAAATGGAAGATTATTTAAATTCAAATCTACCATTACCATACACTTCTCTGTTCTTCTTGGGACTTGCTTAATCCTAATGGACAAACAGCCCCTTCTTCCTAAATTAATCTTCACACATTTATTTCCTTCTCATTTGCTTAACTAAACTTTAATTAATGTTAATGTTAATAAAATTAAATGGATGAGCAGCCAAAAATAAATTGGTTTTAAAATTAAAATGATTCTGCATATTTCTAGTCTAACGTATTTAAATTATTTTCGCTACCTTATTATTCAAATTTATATTATAACCTACGGAATAAGAATATTATGAACCCATAAAAATTTGGAATTAGGATAAAATTAAAATTATATCTTCAATTCCAACCGACTCGATCAACCAGATTTGAATGTTTTTTATATGAAATTGTTACATCACACAGCACGTTAGGTTAGGTTAAGTTAAATTGGAGTGAAGAAATCTTTTAAACCAATCTAAAATTTTGGTTATTGGGCTCTTTTTTATTATTATTATTATTTAAAAATTTATATTTATTCATGATACAAGTTCTATTAACAACTAAAATCTCGTAAAACTCAATAATGTGGTAGGGTTGAGATGTAACTCTATTTTTTTGGACTCATCCAAATTTTCAAATTTTTAAAAATTAAATCTAATTCAAATTTTAAAAGAATTTAACCAATTCAAAAAGTTGAATTGAGGAGTCTGAATTAATCAAAATTATCAGATTATATCAATATCAATATCAATATCAATATCAAACTATGGTACTCGATTTCCAGCATGCAAACACGACTTCAAAAAAAAAAAAAAAGGGCTTTGAATAGCCTTTTAACCTAACCAAAGAAAAAAAATTCAAATAATTAAAACTTCTCAAAACAAGAGGAACGAGTAACGTGACATTTATGATTATAAATGAAATTAATATAAGTGAGCCCAAGTATAGCTTAAATGTTGAATTAATAGAAAATACTTAATGGTTATAAAATAAATTTAACTCTTAAGTTATAAAATGTTTAAAATGTAAGAAAAAATGATAATTCTTTTTCAAATCACATCACTAAGAACTAAAACTATATATTTCATTTTCATGTTGTTATGTGCTATAACAATTTGGTCTGCCCCTATTTCATGGTAGCAAAACAATGTGTAACAACAAAATAATAATAATAATAAATAAATTTAATTAATAATAATAATTGATCAATCTCTCCATCAAACTATCAAGCTACTCCTGTTTACCTACTCTCTATCATTAATTCCTCCAAATAAATAAATAAATAGTAATAATAATAAAAACCATAGAAAAAGTTTTCAAATTTTAAGTATATTTTACATGAAAGATAGAACATATCACCATATTTTACATTTTCTTTTTTATTTCATTGAAATTATATTAATTTTGCATTTAATTAGATTTGAGTTAGAAATTATTTGATAAAAAAAAAATTATAAGTTTCAAAAAAAATTACCGAAACAACTTAAGGTAATCACGTGAGTGATCTTACTGTTGAAAGTTAGATTACTGTATTATGTATGTTAGTGCATGCCTCGGGACTCCTGCATGCACCATAGTATTTTATGTTATTATGCTTGTATGCTTTATGTATTGAAACGTTATGTTATGTTATGTATGCATGTGATATCTGTTATATCATGTTATGACAAAAATAAAATGTTATGTCATGCCACATAAAGATTATGTAATAGATTATGTGATGTTCACCATGTGTACATAATGCATGTATGGAATATGTTATGGATGAAATGAGGAAAGGAATGATGTTAATGTTATGTTTTGAACGTAAATCATGGTGATTAATGCATGTATTTGTGTCATGTGCATTGGAACTTCTCCATTATGTTATGTTAGTACAGACACATACCTTCAATATTCATGTTCGTCATGATATCATGCGGGCCTTTCCTTTTTTGTGGCATCCAGTGACGCATAATGCGTTAAGCCCGATTATGCCAGGCCTAGGGAGTACGTGTACGAGCACGTCTGGTAGGTTCATGTGCGCATATTTGAGTTGTGTGTGGGGAAGTATCATGCATCCAACCCTGCTTAGAACTAGGAAGAATCCAAGGTCATGTGACACCTTTAAGATAGGTCCCAATCTTGTTATGTGTTGAATTGGTAAGCTCAATAGTAGAGTGACATTTTTCTTAAAATACTCAAGTCATGTGCTACTCTCATATTTTCAGGTAAAGGTAAAGCTCTTAGGCACGACAATGAATGCGGTAAAAATCATCGAAGTCAGGATAGATTTAGTAGTTAATATATATTTTTAATGCAATTTGTTTTATCTTTTAAAAACTCTATTAGGTTTAATTTCTTGTTTTGAATTGAATAAGTACGTTCATGGCTTTATTTGTAAAGTATTTATTATGAACTTCTGCATATGTGATTGAAACATGTATAATGTGATGTTACTAATTGTAACGATTCAAATTTTCCATTTTTACGTTATTTGGTTAAGATTTTATTTTTATTTTTATAAAGGACAAGATATTATGTTATGCATTTATCAAAAGGTGCAATTTTAAAAGTTATTAGAAATTGTAACGGTTTGGTTTCTGGAATAAAATCAAATCAAATAAAAATAGAAGATATTATGTTATGCATTTATTAAAAGGTGCAATTTTAAAAGTTATTAGAAATGGTAACTGTTTGGTTTCTGAAATAAAATAAAATCAAATAAAAATAGAATAAATAATTAAATATAATCTCCTCCAGATTTTCTGCTAGACTTTTATTATCTAATAGAAACATTTCTATTTCTCTGAGTTTCCTTATCCTAAAACCCTATAATGTAAATGTCATGTTATTTTTATATTCACATGCTATACCTTTTGCCTCCCTTGAAAACGATTTTCTCTCCAAACTTTCCTCCGGAACGTTGGGTTGCTCTCTGTAAGAATCGAGTAGAAGTAAGGCATTGATGTTGGGATCATTGTGTCAAAGAAGGTTGACCGTCGGAAATCGGTGTTGAAGACATTGTGGGATTGTCGGCGCGTTGCCGGAATCGGGGAGGCGGAAACTAGAGTTTTGTCACTTGTCGGGTAAGGAAGGCAAGGTTTTTGGAATAGGGTCGAGCCGTAGACGCACACCCAGCATCTCCGGCAGCTTCGCACGCGTACACAGTGCGGGTCGGCTCGCATGTGTACGAAATCGGCTCGGTTCCGTCAATTCCCGCAGCTCGACTTGTCGGCTTAGTTGGCCGGTTTGGCAACGAGGCTTAGCGGCAAGGTATCACTATAATATATCGATTCCAAGGTTTTCGGCCCTTTCGAAGCTGTTTCTGCCCTTAGTTTTACCATCGGAGGTCAATATGGTTCCTAAACGTTAAAGACAGCTTAGGTTGGGGGTTTATTTTGATAAATAGCATGAGGTTTAGCTAGGGTACCCTATGAAAGGTTCTAAATTCTTATGTGGTTATCATAGGGCGTATTTAACCTCTGGGACTAGCTCGTTGTGAGTGACTTCAATCAAGACCATCGAAGTAAGTGACCTTACTGTTGGAGTTAGCTTACTACGTGTTGTATGATGGTGCGTGCCATGTGGCCCCTGCATGCACCATATTTATGTGATATGATTATGTGATGTATAGAGTGTGTTGATTGTAGATTGTGTATGTTTATGTGATGTATGCATTGTGTTGACTGCTGACTGTTTATGTTATGTGAAGTTATGAATGAGATGTTAGTATTATATGCCATGAATATGTTGATTGATGTCATAGATATACGTAGAATTATCGAGTCATGTCATGAGATGTTTATGCAACTGGAATGTTTATGTAATACGCCATGTAATGTAAGTCATGTGAGATATCATGTGATGTAAGAAACGTAAATGCGATGTTAGCACTGCTTATGTAATGTCATGTTAGATATGTTAAGGGACCTCATGCATATATGTATGTCATGTGCATCGGGATTCTTCCCCTTTATGATACGAAAGAATGAAATACGATATTTATGTTCGCCATGATATCATGCGGGCCCTTTTCTGTTCTGTGGTGTCCGGTTACGTATAAGACGTTGTGCCCGACCAAGTCAGGCCCAAGGAGTATGTTTATGAGCCCGCCTGATGGGTTCATGTACACGTACATGGGCCATGTGTGAAGGAGTACCACACATCCAACCCTACCCGGAATAGAAAAGCGCCCAAGGCTATGAAAAGTTTATGAAAAGTTAGGTCCCGCTCATATGTTGCATGTGTTTGCATTCCTAACCCCAATAGTGGGGTGACTTACTGAATATTTCATAAAATACTCAAGCCACGTGCTACTTACATTTTTTCAGGTAAAAGCAAGGCGCCAATGTATGGTTGACGGCGGAGCTGAGGCCACCATGGAAGTTGGAGACGAGATATTTTTAGGAGTTTACTTTTATTAGGCTGTTTTAAGTTATACCATTGAGTATTGTTTTATTTGAATTTATTTTGAATTCAGTATTGAAGGTTTATTTTCGGAGTTTAGGTTTTGTTTCGGATTCATGAATATTTATGAAAGACTCTTCAAGATTATTTATGATGAGCTTCCGCTTAAGATAAGTATGCATGGGTGACGTCACTAATTAGGTTAAAGAAAATTAGGGGCGTTACACTAATTAGGTTAAGAAAATAATTATGACTCACTTAACATCGTCAGAACCACAGAAAATTATAAGCAACCCCGAGCGTAACCACGGTAAGGTCTTCATACTCATAAAGATCGGTATGACTCACTTGTCACTGTCGGAACTTGGAAAAAAGTTGGATGAAGCTCACATAGGCACGTACGACGGTAGAGAAGGCAAAGGAGGACAACAGTAAGATACCCTGGGGAACAGAGAGAAATGAAAGCTGAAATGTTTCGTCTGTCGGGTGAAGAAGAAAGGATCCATCGGATCTGGATCCGGGTCGACACGCTCCACAACCCAACAACCAACGACCCATAATCGTTTGCAGCCCATGAACCAATACCTCTACAACCTACATCCCTCAACCCACATCGCACGCCTGCAGCCCACTATTCGAATAGCCTCAGCCCAACATACAGCCTCGTCCCACTTGCAACGACCCAGTACCTGCAGCACCCCGACACCAACTCGCGACCCGCGCGCCTCGACCCGAATCGACCTGCTCACACGTCGGCGTGCCATTACGCCATATATTCAGATCTGCAGCAAAACAGCTCTCGGCTCAGACGGCTTAAACGGCTCGACTAGACTCGACAGCTTGGAAGGCAGCTTCTCGGCTCGGTAAAGGACAATTTAACCAATTTCTACCGTTTCGACCTTCCTGATTTTGACTCTAATTACGGTAACTAAGATCAATATGATGCCGTATTTCACAAATTCAAGTTAAATTTGGATTAGAATTTTGAAATACTAACGAAGCGAAATGGACGTCTTAATAGAAAACGACTTTTGGCGACATTTCAAGCAACTTCGAGGAACGGAAGATTAACTTACTCAAATTTAGAGGAATGCTGGCAGCCAACTAGGGGTGTACACCCAACCCAAAAACCTGAGAACCCAACTCGACCCAACCCGAAATATAAGGGTTGGGTTGGGTTGTGTTGGATTTCGGGTTTGGGTTGAGTCCATTTTGTTTAACCCGATCTGATTTTGGTTGGGTTCGGGTACCAAAAGAAAATGATTGGGTCAACCCGGCCCAACCCGAAAATATTAAAAAAAAAATAGAAATTAAAGCCCAAAGGCCCAAAGTCAAAGCCCAATCTACCGTTTGTCTAGTCTCTAACCAAAGCCCAAGCTCAAACCCAAACCTGACATTTCACAACTAATCGCTTGTGGATGTATATAATAAAATGATGTAAAATTAACAAGAATAAGTGCAAGTATATACTATCACAAGTAGTAAGTAATAAGTAAATTATCGATTCCACGGGGGAACCTATCTTTTTGGTTAATTTTACCACTGGAAATTAAGTGAGTTTTTGGGTAACATTCAAATGGGTGTGAGATTTTAACTATTTAAACAAAACTAAAACAGAGTGCCACTACTGTTTAAAAACATAAAATGATGAGAAAATCAACTAATGAGGAAGGTTTGGCTAAGAGAGATTAAATAGATAAGTCGTTGAATTTTGTGGTAGATTTTAGTTCCTTTTAATAGATTCTCAAGCCCACCTCCGAGGGTCATGAATGATGATTCTTTCCGTAATTGTTGTAATTTCTATTACCAAGCCTCTAGTAGAAGAATTATCCATAACCCTTCTGTTACCCTCAAGTCTCCTTGTTATGAAACTAGAAACTAGAGTATTAAAGAGGATTTCATTGCTCCCTCTCTTCTCCCGAATAAGAGAACAACTATGTATGTAAAGTAGGTAATTAAACATACATGTAAATCATTAACAACAACTCTTTAATAAACTAAAATCATACCGTCAACATACTTAAACTATATAAAACTCTCTTGCCTCCCCTATTAAGTTTAGCTCTCCATACAAACTGAATTAAACAGAGGAATCCGCATCTTCATCATGTAAAATTGATGGAATAAGGAAAGAGAATAAGGAAATAGAGAGTTATCCCGGTTTGTTGTCGTTCGTCAATGGAAGTTCCCTTGAGCTCTCACGTTCACCTCTTTGCCCTAATCAATCCTTGTTGGTCTCCTTTTCCTTCTGCTGTCAACAGCGGCTGGATTAGGGTTTTCTTCTTATTCTCTGGTTTCACAGTAGTTCACTGCAGCAGAGGTTGCTGCTGTGTAATTCGATTTTTCTCCCCAAAGTGTGGCTCTCCTCCTCTTGGTCTTTCTTTTCCTTTTATATTGAGCATGAGTTCTCCTTTAGGGCTGAAAAGGAATAAGTAGTCCACATAGGATGTTCCTTTTATATTTTTTTCGTGTTGGACCACAATAAACAATTTCATGCTCACTAAGTAGAATAAATGGGGCAATAAATGAGTAAATGGTGTATAAGAGTGCAATATTAACTACAAATAGAGAATTATCAACAACCCAATAATTACTTCAGTGAAAGAAATTTCTCTTTCCCTCTCTACTATGTGTTGAGTTCTTGACAGTAGCACTCTCCCTTTGCAAGAATGGCTGTTATTTTAAATTTTTACACAAATCCCATCAATTCCTCTCTGCAATTCATTTTATTCTACCATCCATTCCTCTACAATCATCTCCTCTCCTCTTCAATTCATTTCAATCCATTCCTCTGCCATTCATTTCAATCTATTCCTCTCTCTACGGCAATCCATTCCTCTCTCTACTGCAATCCATTCATTCATTTCTCTCCCAAACTCTCTACAATCCATTCATCCATTCCTCTCCCTACATCTCTGCTCTCAGCCTCTCCACAAAATACAAATCTCTCTCGATACTTAGTCTCTCACAAGGAATTTGATCTCAATAGCATTCTCTCACATTCTTTGTCTTGTTTCTTTCTCGCGCGCCGTCTTTCTCTCTTTAGTCTCCTAGAACGCTATAACGAGTAAGCTTTTTCTCTTTTTGTTATATCCCCTTGCAAAAGCTGATTGTATATTTTAACCTTGATGCATTCTATGATAATTGTTCATATAGTTAAATGTTTGAATCATAATAGTTCTATTTTACTTTTTATAGATGGAAAAGAATAGTGCAACGGTATGTGCAAGTAGCTCTAGTAATTATAATGCATCGAAACCACCATTGGCTACTCAAACTAAATTTAAGAAGAAGAAACCCAGTAAATCAACCGTGTGGGATCACTTTACAAGATTAGAGAACAATAATAAGAGGTGCAAGTGTAACTATTGTTCTAAGGAGTATGCTTGTGATACTAATTCTTGTGGAACTAGCACGTTATGGACGCACTTAAAAAATCAGTGTAGGAAGTACACATATAAGGTGGTGGACAAAGGACAAACCACTCTAAGTTTTCAACGTTCAATAGATGGAAAGGGGTGGTAGTAATATTGTTACTTCATTATTTAGTCAAACAAGATAGCAGCATGTGCCAAAATGATAATTATGGATGAATTATCATTTAAATTTGTAGAAAATGAGAGTTTCAAATTGTTTTGTAGTATTGCATGTCCTAAGTTTGACCCTCTGTCAAGAGTAACCATTGCTAGAGATATATTTCAGCTCTATCAGAAGAAAAAAAGGAAGTAGAAAGATTTTTTAGTCAATCATTCAAAGAGGATTTGTCTTACCACTTACAAATGGACTTCGTTGCAAAACATTAATTACATGGCAATCACCGCACATTTTATTGATTCAGAATGGAATTTGCATAAAAGAATTCTCAACTTTTGTCAAGTTGCTAACCACAAGGGAGAGACTATTGGCAAGATCATTGAGGGTTGTTTATTGGAATGGAGAATCGATAAGGTTTTCTCTATCACAGTTGATAATGCAAGTTCCAATGATATAGCTATCTCATATATTATGAAAAGGCTTAAAAGTTGGAATTCACTTGTCTTAGATGGAGAAATATTACACATGAGGTGTTATGCTCACATAATTAATTTGATTGTGAATGAAGGGCTTAAAGAAATGCATGACTCTATTTCTAGTGTTCGCAATGACATAAGGTATGTTAGATCATCCCCCAAGAGATTGACAAAATTTAAAGATCGTGTTGAACAAGAAAAAATTAAATGTAAAGCACTTGTTTGTTTGGATGTGGCGACTTGATGAAATTTCACTTATTTGATGCTTGATCATGCCTTGAAATTTGAAAAAGCTTTCAAAGTATTAGAGAAGGAAGAATTAGATTAAGTTGATTATTTCAAAGAGGGGATCATGGAAACAAAAGAATAGGGCCACCAACCATTGATGATTGGAAAAATGTTGCAGTGTTTGTAAAGTTTTTGAAGGTTTTCTATGATGTCACTGTGAAAATAAGTGGTTCTTTATATGTGACTTCTAATTCTTATTTTCGTGAACCTTGGGGTATTCGAGAACTTTTAATTTAGTGGAGTACAAATGTGAACTCTGTTTTAAGTAACATGAGTTTAAATATGAAAGTTAAGTATGACAAATACAGGGGCTCAGTGGAAAGAATTAATAAGTTGATATTCATAGCAGTGGTGCTCGATCCTCGTTACAAATTGGATTACATATCATTTTGCTTTTCGAATATTTATGAAGATGCTATGGCTAAAGTGATAGTGGATGGCATAAAGAATTATTTAATTCGTTTGTGTGATTACTAAAGTTTTATGATAATGCTCAAGATCATCATCAGAATCAAGACTCACTTCTAAGTCCATGAGTATGGAGATGGACACAATTGATGAAGAGAATTTGAGTGGTTCAATATTAGTATTATCAAGATACAAACGAAGAATAGAAGAGCAACATTCACTCGAGTTAAAGAATGATGTGGATCGATATTTATCTGACCCTAGTGAAGAACGTGATGATAATTTTGATGTTTTGGCATGGTGGAAAGCAAATGAGTTTAAGTATAGAGTTTTATCGAAAATTGCCCAAGATGTTTTGGCCGTTCTAGTGTCGACTGTATCTTCTGAATCAGCATTTAGTACGGGTGGGAGGATTCTTGATTCTTTTAGGAGTTCTTTGACACCTAAAATAGTGGAAGCTCTAATATGTACACAAAATTGGATCGGTAGAAAATCAGTATCATTAGATATTCCTCAACAACTTGAAGATTTGGAGATTTGTTCTAAGATTGAGACAGGTAACTCCAAATCTATTTATTGTCTATTTGTTAGGACGTATTTTGTATTGTTATATCACAATTTATATTTTAATTTTCAGATGATTTAAAACCTTGAAGTTCCACGAACATGATGCAAGAATAATTATTTTTCAAGGTAAGTAAGATATTTGAAGTTACACTATGCTTTATCCAAACAATCTTAAAATCGTACTAACTTTCAAGATCTATTTTTCTTTGGTAGGAATTAAGAATAGAAGAGAGAGTTGGATAATTTAAAATTTTTAAATATTTTGTGGAATATTGTAACTTTGGAATTAATTCTGTGAATATTCCTTACATATTTATAGGTGAATTTTTAGGCTGTTGAATGATTATATATTCTGAATGGTAGATAATTTAATTAATTGCACCTTTTATTCAAGTATTTTTTTAGCCAATTTTTTTAGTCCTTATTTTTTCCTCTCAAAATGGTTACATATTGATTTCTTGTTCTTTTAAATACGTTTGGCCAATTTTAGTAGATGGTTTGAATGACAGAGATAGATTAATCAATTTCATATCTTTCATTGTCTTATGTCCTCTATTTTTTTTTCAATTCTGTTCAAATCTGTGCTTTTTCCTCCTTTTATTCTATATTTACTCTCTTCAATTTTCCTTTTTCCTCTTTATATTTACTTTGCTAATTTTTCACCAAATCTTCCTTTTTTCTGTATTTTCTTGGTTAAACTTTTAGTTTCTTTGTATTTATTCTGTTAATTTTGTCACCAAATCTTCCTTTATTCTGTATTTTCTTTGTTAAACTTTTTGTGTATTTACCGAGTTACCTCTTCACCAAATCTTCCTTTTTACTATGTTCTGTTTTTACTTCTTTTTCTACGGAACAAACTTGCACCAATCTTGATTGTTCTAAAATCCTGCTGATTTTAAACTTCAAAATTTTGGAGGTTCGCCGAACAAATCTACTCCAATCAAAGGGTTGTTGGATGTAAATATCCTCTAGTTTTCTTGAACTTAATCAAATTTAACCTCAATTCAATGGTTGGATTTGAAGGTAGAACAATTTTTTGAAGCTAGCTAGTTATAAAAGATATCTGCTACCAATTTAATGAGAGGGATATTTTTGTAATTATCTTAATCAATTTTGCTACCAATTCAACGGCTGGACATTTTTTTTTTTTAAGATTAACATAAAGTCGATTTTGCGTTAGAACTTAATAATAGATCATTGTTAATTGACATCACGAATTATTTAGATGTTGTACTGTGAAGGCCTATGCAAAACAATATGACAAGCATCCTGTGAAGGAGGTCGCATATTATTTGGTCTTTCTCGACATTAACTATTCACTATTTCCGCTATCGATGATCACTTGACAAATTCGTAAAAATTTTATAGTGATGATTTATAACTTTGCACCCTTTACGTGCATGGTTGAAAAAAACATGAAAACCTATGTGAAATAAACAAACTTGTACCAGAGTAGGTATGAAAAAAATATGATCTTAGTACACATTCAATCGTACAATACGAACTAATATCACCTAGATCGTATTATATGATCGAGAGCAAATTAAAATCGTATTTTAGTTATCTCTTGCTTGATACAAGTTCGTTTTAGCTAAATGACTATTCACTTTTTACATTATTTCGTGTTATTTTCAACCATTCTTATAAACTTAGCAAAATTTTAAGGCGTTAGGATCAATCCTTGATCATATGGTGCAACTGTACGTACACGAAGATAGTATTTTGGTCATATCTCCCTTGATACAAGTTTGTTAGCTTGCGCGTACACGAAGATAGTATTTTGGTCATATCTCCCTTGATACAAGTTTGTTTTAGCTAACAGACCACTCGTTTTTATACGTTTTTCATGTTCTTTCTTACCATGCATATAAACAGTTCTTCAAATAAATTTATAAGAACTTGGGCAAATTTAGCCTACTCAGTGTCCCAACCTATTTATTTAAAGTTAAACCAAACCAGTTCAAGTACGTTTATGCATTTACAGAGGTGACTTACAAGATGATTACAAAGCACATGGAAAATGGTGTTAAACACCTGTCATTATCTCATTGGATACCAAACTATTCTTATTGTCCAAATTTCCATCATGCCTCCATAACTCTGGAGATGGCGAAGTAAGTAATGGCAATAACAATTTCCTCTGCTTTCTGACTTTGCCAGTATGCATCTTCGTGTGTTGGTCAAGAACCCCATTCAAGGCCTTCAGATAGAAACTCGAGTCATGGTCCCTTAAAATTGTACCCTCTGACCCATAAGCTGTAGGGTCACTGAGTGTCTCAAGTGGATGAGGGCAATTCAGGAACGCCCTAAGGAGCCCTATGGAGTATCCATTTTGGGTGCTGTCCAAAGTATAGAGGGCACTTCCCTCAGGGAGCATAGGATGAGGGGGAGATGACATCTCTTCAGGTTGCAATATGAATATCTTACCCAATGGAGAATATAGTAATTTCTGCATAATAAACACAAAGTTCAAGATTGTAAATGCCCAAAGCCACCGTGGGCAGATATTGTTTTCTTTGGGCTTTTCCTTTCGGGCTTACCCTCAAGGTTGTTAAAACGCGTCTACCAGGGAGAGGTTTCCACACCCTCGTAAAGGGTGTTTCGTTCTCCTCCCCAACCGATGTGGGATCTCACAATACAAATGAGCAATATTTTGTATACTTTAACCAAAAACTCGATCAACTTTAATAGAAAGCATATCCTAAGATTGCTTACACTTTTGTTGAGGCAAGAGTGTGACCGAAACGATCCACTCAAGCGCTTCAGAACAGCAGCGACATGATTTGGATAGTTGCAGGAGAAGGCCCTCGGAACGATATCTCGGTGCATTATGATGCAACGGATATCGTCTTCATCCAAACCCAATTCAATTAGAATCTTGTGTCCACCACAGAACACAAATGGAGAACCGAAAGTGACCACTGGTTGAAGCATACAAGGCTTCACAATCTCATTCTTCAGTAGCATCAAGTGCACCAAAAGGGAAAGACTGCCTCCAAGAGAATGACCAGTAAACTGAAACTTTGCTTGGGTTCCATATTTTTTCAAATGCTCTATAATTTCTGGTATGAATTGCTTGTATATTCCCTTTGCAGCTTCATATATTCCTCTATGAACAAGCACATCACTTCCCTACATTAAGTCCATTTTTAATTATAAAACTACATGTACTTTTCTTTTTTCTGACTTGCCAAGTAATAGAGGCCATTCAAGCTATTGTTTTACCTCGAACTTCGTGGGCTCGAAAAAAAGATTTGCTTGCCAAGATGCTAACGAATCCGACCCCTGTATATCACACAAACTAACTGGTTAAATTATAAGTAGAGCCTATTAATCCCACTATTCTTTAAAAAGTTCCTATTTGTTCTCAAGCATTCATTCACTATTCTTTAAAAAGTTCCTATTTGTTCTCAAGCATTCATTCTTTTATCTATTTAGTTGCTATACTTCAAAAAATATTTTAGTTAGAAGGATTGGAGTAAACACCTGAATGATGAAGTAACGAGTCGAGCTGTGGATGTCGTCACAAACAAACCATTCACAAGGAGAAGAGTGAAGAGATTGGAGGCCCTTTGCAGTCTCCTGTTTCTGCACCTCCTCAGCAGCAACAACAGCAGTCATTGTTGAAGCTGCAACATAAGCAGCAACCTCGGGATTATATGCCCGACTCGTACCCTCTCCTTTCTCTTGTGGTTCCAAAGGATGGGATGAAGGATTCTTGGCTCTTGAGTGCATGTACGATGCAGCTGTTGCAGCTATCTCATAAGCAACAGTTGTGGGGATTTGTTGTGTCCTCTCCAACTGCAAGGCTTCCCCTGAACCAACTCCAGCAACATTTAAGGCCTCATCAGATATACAAGTTGAATGCTGATCCTGTTTTTCTTTCATATTAATGGCTGCACCATTCGCTTTCTTGAGCAACGAGGATGTAACGAATTTGAGGCCACAACATCGTTCTAATTCCTCTGCCTGTAATTAAATAAATCAAATTCAATGGATATCAAAATGCCCATTTGTCACTATAATCTTTCTTTTTAGTACAGACATCGCAATCTAAGACTAAGACATCACAAATATGTCCATGTTTGACATATGCCCGACACTCCGATACTCGAACACTTGTTCAGCACAATAGACACCAGTCAGACTCTAATCATATAAATTAAATGAGTAAGCCGCTTTTTAGGCATATTATAATCACCGTCTCCGCATGTTCATGACCTTGTTTTCTTAGAAAATAATGTGTGATCCTTTCTGAATCAAATGAGTACCTTTATTTCTGGTATAACGTAGGCCATGTTCGACAGGAAAGCCAGCTGAGAAAACACCTTGGTATCAGACAATGGAACCTTGACTAAAAATCTTGCAAATGATTCAGTATCAAAACTAAACTCTCCTTCATCCTCAGAGTCATAATAATCCACTTCACACCCACCATCCTCTTCACCACAAAATCTCTCACCAGTTTCATCATGATGTGCATAAATATCATTCTCAACTCCTTTTTTCTGCTTCGTCCGCCAGTGCCTTCGAATCTCCAACAATCTCTCAATCCAATTCGCTCTCCTTGTCACCTCCTCTTCACTACTCAGATCCTTCGAGGTCTCCTCCATGTCAAACAAAAAGGATCTGATTGGATGAGGAAGAAAAGACCCTGAAAATTTCAAAGGAAAAATCCTCATTCCCATAGAGTTATTATTGTTGTTGTTGTTTTTTGGCTTTGGCTGTGTTGAAGTAGCATGAATTTTGTTTGCAGAGTAACAAATATGGTTATCAGAATAAGATCTTTTGATGCAAGTTCGTTCTCGAATATCCTTGCTCGAGTGTGAACGACGAATCCCGTTGTACTCTTTGAAGATGATGTCTTTTGTCATTGAAGTGGCTGAAGAATTGCCAATAGCCACTGAAGTACAAGCCATAATGACTCTTGAAGAACTCTCACTTGATGGATCAATGAAACTATTTGCGTTTATTAGACCCTTTTCACAACAAGCGATCCCTGAAAATGGGAGACAAAATTTTAAATTTCAATGACGCTGAAAATTTTAAACAATCTCAAACTGTTATTGATCTTATATGAAGAGGTCATATCGTTATCTGAAAGAATTTAATAATCAATCAGATCTTCGGTTTGTCCGTATGGTCCATAGAAATGGAAATTGATGATATCCCATTTCAATGGAGCAGTGATCTTCTTGTTCATAACGAAAAACATATATATATATATATATATATCTAAATTGAACCCCATTGTGTTAAAAAGGTTATACATCTAATTGTTGAGGTGATTAGATTGATGTGTTAACTAGAAAAGCAATAACAAAGACAGCTAAACTCCAAATCCTGTTGCTAACACCTATGTTTAAATTCATCCGTTTACAAAGATAACAAATCTAAAAAATCTAAAATCAACATGGAATACTTCAAATTTTCACCTACCAAAAGAATCAGACTGTTTTGGATATTCCTATTGTTACTTACTACGTCAAGAAAGCACTTGATCTTAGCATTATACTTTGATTCCAATGAATTGAAATAATTTATACGTAATTATTTCTGGTTCACTCACAAAACAAAGCATAAAGATGTGCAAAATTTCAAGAGATGATGAATAATCAACTGGCAGTCACCGCCTCCACTACTTCCCTCGAATCTATCGATCTTAAAATTAATTTCCAACATTTGAGAAGCCGACATTGTTGAAAACAGAGGATTTACCAAAAGAAGAGACTCACAAACTCCAGTTTAGACAATTCAAACCGATAAAAACAAAGCAACGCAACCTAGAAATGCATTCACAAAACTTCACACAAATGCAATCCAGAACGAACAAAAGATTCAATAAACACGTATTGCATCATACCTCAAGTTCTGGAGGATCCGATCGCTCCAGGAAATTTCAAAATGCAGGTCATAATTACAGAGAAAGCAAGGATTTGTGAATGAAGTAGGAAGTTGAGTAGAGAGAATTCAGGGGATCAAAGTTTCAAAAGGACGGTTTGGGAGTGTATTATTCGTTAATAAATTTTATGGTGGGTTCGTGTCGAATGTTTGCGAATGTTGTTGACAGAGAAGAGAAATGATCACTTACGGGCGCTGTGATTCTCCATTTGTGCTCCCGCTGTTACGTTCAGGAGACTCCATTGTGGAAGAAAGAACAATGGAGAACTTCCAATTTTTTTTGTTTTTTTTTTTTTTTTAATTTTTTTTTTAACATCAGATTTGTAATAATCATTAAAACACATATTCATAAAAAAAAAAAAAAATAAATAAATTAGGTAAAATTGATTAAGTATCTATTTTGTTTGGGAAGAATATTAATTAGTATTTAAATTTATACCTAATTTTAAGAGTGTTGAATGAACTCATAATTTTATTAATGCGAGTTTTAGGTTTAATATGGATGGCCTAAATTCTAAAAATATGAGCGTTAATTCACACTATAAAATCAAATCTTATATTATTAGCTATAATAATGTACAATTAAAGTTCCTTATAGCTTATTAAAAACAAATAAATAAAATAAATAAATAAATAAAATCCCTTCATTACAATTTTTTATCTTTGTTTCTTTGGTTTATATAACGAAGATTTGGACGTGCCAGTCGTAGGGTAGCTTTTTTATTTTTATTTTTATTTTTGAAAAATTAATGTTATGGAAGCGTAGCTTTTTTATTTTTATTTTTATTTTTGAAAAATTAATGTTATGGAAGCGAGATGTTTGAGTTTTTGTTCTATTCGCTCTAATAACGTGGCGAGTGATGGCATTTATTTCCTTCATGCAACCACACAGCTGTTGCCCTTTCCCTACAAACCTCATTTAACTCCTCTTATTACCATTTTGCCCTTCTTCCTTTTTAAATATGTTCTTTTTTGACGGCAACATTCGAGGCTCCCCAATTTTTAGCTTTGATACCATGTTCGGAATCATGACTCTTCATGAAGGTATGATACTGTCCACTTTTATGATTTTGCTTTGGGTTTCCCCAAAAGGTCTCATACCAGTGGAAATGTATTTTAACTTATAAACTCATGATCATTTCCTAAATTAGCCAATGTGGGACTCTCTCCCAACACCATGTGCTCAAAGTGGGTAACATTACATTTCTACGTACCAAGTAGATCCTCACCAATCGAGGTAAGTTCACAATTAAGAGTAGCATCCCAATGTCTCTACATAGTACTAGTCAACTCAAGCAGTCTTACAAGAACTTGATTCACCATCTTTAAGTTCTTTAAAGAAATCGAGGCCAGATAACCAATGTAGAAGCCCGTGCAAGCTGAGTTTCAGAGTAATTTGGTAATGGCCATCGAGTCTTCTTCTTTTGTTTTGGGAAAGAAGTTGATAACGTGGATGATTCAATTGAACTAGCCACACCAACTTCAAACTCGACCCTCCCTTAGTTTTTCTTAAGTTTAATCTAATTCAGATTGGTCTCATGAAATTATTGATGGTTCAAGAAAGTAGACTGGATCTACCAAAGAAATTTTGGAGTAATTTAGATACTGGAAGCTCCGGGAATCGAGGAACTAAACATCAATAATGAGATAAGTAGCCATCTTAAATTTTTGTTAATAAATACAGGCAGAAATTGTTGGAATAAAATATGAGTCTTAAGTTAAGTAATTTTTAGAGGAATATGGAAGAAGTTAGTCAAGAACCGAGAGTTAAAGACCTAAACTGAGCATTTTGCTCGAGAATCAAGTAATGTTAAAATAATCTACTAAATGAACTCCGCTGCGCGTAAAATTTTAAAGTTGAGTGTAAAATGATATATTAAAGATATATATAAAATTTGGTGATCAAATGCAAAATGACTAAAATACCCTTATGATGATTTATCTTTAGTTCAAGACCTAAATAACATCTAAATATCATGAAATTTATAGTCAACTTTATTTCAGGATGATCAAGAACATGGTAAAGTTTTAAAGTAATTAGAACATGTTTAAGACTGTATCTTTAGTTCAGACTACATCGCTTAGAATGTACGAAGTCTTAGGTGTAGGTTTTAGACTATATCACAAGAAACATATGAAGCCTTCGACATAGGTTAAGACTGTATCTCTTGGAATGTCTGAAGCCTTGACATAAGATTCATATCTCGTACCACAAATCCTAGAAGAAGTTTCTTATGTAACAAAATAAGAAACAAGGACAAGAATTTAGGACAAGGATCGAATAAGAACTAAGAAAATAACTAAGAACAAGACTAAGGTCAAGCTCAAGAATCAAGATCCAAGTTCTTGGAAATAAGAACCTAAAACCTTAGAACTAAGGTCCTTAGATCGTAACCAAGATTAAGAACTCAGATCCCTAGACTAAGTTCCTTCAGCTAGATCATGACAAGTACTCAGAGTTTAAGAGCGAACCCTAAAGACGTAATTTCTCAGGTCAAGAATACTAACACACAAGTTAAGGATACGATAAAGAGCCTAAAAATAGACTACTTACTGAGTGACAAGAAGATGGTTGAGGATGGACACAGATCTAGAGCACGTGTAGAACCACACAATATTTTAAGTGTTAATATTTTAAATTGCTTTATTTATCGGACCCGATATATTCAAACTTTAATTTGGATTTATAAATAAAATCTATTTATGTTTTATTTTAATCGTGATAAATTTTACCTTCTATTTTTCAAGTTTTTAGTAAGTTGAGGCTAGTGAAATTTGGGTCGTGATAACAATGTTATATAAAGTTCCAGATTTTGTGTCGTGTTACCACCATAGCACATTTTACAATCTTCTACAAACCCTTCTCAAATTTTGCTGCATAATTTGTACTATTCAACTGACCCTTAGAGACCAAATTCTTCTTGAGACAATAGAATATATCTTTCAATGTTTACTAATTTTTTTTTTTTTTTTTTTATTGGAGTGGTATGAAGACATGTTCTTAGAAATTTTTAGATTTGAAATTTTGAAACATTTTCTTTGCTCCCAAACAAATGAAAAGATTTTCTTCTATTGAATTTATGGAATCATTTTCATCTATTAATTTGTCATTCTATTTTTTCTTGCATTTTTCCCCCAATTTTGATATGTTATATTTAGTCTGTTCCAAGATTTTCTTAGGTTGTTTTTTTTTTTATGACTATTATTGTTTGGGTCAATTTACTTCTTTACCTTCTGTCAACACTTAGAGAACTAGTTGATGAATAACTAATTTTTTGTTTAAGAATTCTCTCGTTCATAACTACATCTTAGATTTTACCAACCTTTAGTTTCTCACATCTTCGAGAACTATTGATTGCATCAACAAGGGTATCCCAAGACTCGGGTAAAGATGACATCAAAATCAATACTTTAATTTTATCTTCAAAGTTAATTCCATATAACTTAGTTGACTTACAATTATATTGAGTTTATTTATATGTTTTGCAACAAATCTATCTTTACACGTCTGTAAATTGAACAGTCTATGCATGAAATATATCTCAATCATTACTATTGATTTTTCGTACACATTCAACATTGCAATCAACAGCTCGAATGTTGCTATCTTCTTGACAATGTTTAAGGCCACATTTATAGACAACACCAATCGGATTAACCCTAGAGCTTTCCAATCCTTAAGCTTCTACTGCTCTATGGTTGTGTAATCTAACTTCACTTTGGACAAGAATTCGTGAAAATATTTCTAGTACAAATAATTGTGAATCCAAATATTTTAGAAACGGAAATCAGATCCATCAAACTTCTTGATTCCAATCTTAAAGCTTTCTATCTTCATAGATCATGGTGAATCTGTCCTGTCTTTGATACTAGTTGCTAGGATGGCATAATTCACCCACTTGATCTAGATGAAGAACACGAAGAATAAAAAAGAGAAAACACAAAGAGAAATATAAGTAGTAACACCAGGATTTATAAACTCCATGGGGACTAGAGTTTTATATTCACGACATATAGTATGTACAATTACAGATAATAAAGAGGATACAAGTACATCTTTAGAATATACCTATTGTTTTGGTTTACTATATATATATAGCTTTATATATAAACTTTTACTATTTATGACAATTTACTATATATAAGCTTAAGATATAATAAACATGAGACTCTATAACCTAACAATATACACATCTAACAATATACACATCAACTCATATGTTATGAGATTTAGAAAGCTACCAGGACCACTCAATATCGCACGGGATATATCTTAAAAGTCTAGGATACTTATGTGGTTCCTTGCCATAATAGGCAAATTCATAGTCGAAGATCACCTAACCACCCCACATGAGTTTTATATGTGGCACATATTTTGATCTCAAGATATAACCATATCCATACTAACTCCTTAGGACTACAATTTACGGTCTCCAAATCTTAAAGTAAATCATACGGGAGTGACCCTATAAGTTGGCAATACCATGCATATTTTTATCAATTGAGACGAGTTCACGATAAAGATTGAGTTAGTAAATCCCCTAACCCTCTCTTGATGGTGCATCCATCATGGTGTAAGCTACTCAATATGGTTCATGAGACAAATTGGTATACCCTAAATCTTCAACTATCTCACGGCTCAACTCATAGATTCTAAAGATGGAATTCGGTCGCATAGTCTTGCATTCATCTCTATCTATCACATCATTCTCATTACTAAACTGGAAAAAAGGAGGCTTATTTCACCCATTTAATGGTAGAAAGTTGAGGAACGTCCCTAGATCATATATTCATGTGGGTATGTAAGCAAACTTTAGTCCCAACAAATACAACATAAAATTCAATCATACATAATTGAGCTACATGATTCATGATCTAAATCATGCTTATTTGTATCTATCGACCTATTTCTAACTTACTCATACATGCTTAGTCGATCCGAACTAATCTGAATGGCTACTAACTCAAATTCCTCCAAAATCTTCAATTAGATCTTAAATTAAATGAAAAGAAGAAATCAAATCGAAAATCAAAGTGGCAATGGCCTAAATAACTTAAATTACAGGACACTTTAGTCTGGGTTTATTTCCATTCCAAAATTCCAGAATTCAACAAAGTTGAATGTTGGGGCCCACTCCCTGACGGGTCCAATTCAGATGAGCCCAATCGGAGCCAGCCCATATAGGATATGGGCCGTATGGAGCGGCCCAAATCTTGCCAAGAAGACTGCTCTTGTTGCTTCCCAACCATGGTCCCCCAAAAAAGAGATGGAGTGCACCTGATTGATTGGCTGGGGTTTAAGGTTAAATATGTACCTTTTGTTTGCTCCTATGCTTTCACAATCGTGTTTCGTTTCGGTATGTTTTATAGTTTCGATTTTAACTCATTAATCTTTGTAGTCTTTTTACGGTGTTAAATAGAGTTTTAATGAGACATTTATAATAATAATAATAAATAAGTTATTTCTAAATTTTCACATTTTCTACTGGCGTTAATTTCTGAAAATATTAAATAATTATCAATCCCATAAAAACAATTTCCGATTTCAAACTATAATGGAAAAGAATAATACATATAGGATCTCGACTTCCAACCCTTCTCAACCCTCGATTCTTTCACGAGAGTTGCTCTAAATCTTCTCTCGAGTTTGTAGTAACAAGAATTATGAGCTAAAATCTACTATGGAGGAAGAATTTTGCACTAAAATGGAAGCTCTCCACCATCTGAGGTGCTTTTCTCCTCAAATCCTAATGTTTTCTGGTGAATTTCTTAAGCATCTACTAGGACCAAAGAGGCCAATAGCCTCAGGTACACCTCTAACCATTTACTTTATGACTTAAGTATTCCACATCGAAATTCCTGTAAAATGCTAACATAAGTAGCTTCCTTCAAAGGACTTAGACTCTTAGGAACCATAAAGCTACTAGTAAGGATAACCTACAAACGACAAACCTAAAAAGAGACCCCAAACAACTAAGATAATTTCTCAAAATTAAACAATTACTTTAACTAGAGAGAAGGATAAGGTAGAGATTCCATGAATGAAAACCTCTACAAATGGCTGCCCAATAAGTTCTCTAGTTTGAACTCCGAGAGCTTTTTGATGAACTTTGGAGGTGAATAACTTAAGCTACGATCCACGAGAAGGTATGAAATCAATCCCTAACTCTTCCTTGTAACACCATCTTTAAGTTTCATGAAGAAATCGAGAGGAAAACACAATAAACGGAGATAAAGAGGCGAGGTTTCAGGTGACGAAGATACTACCTCACATGTCTTCTTCCCTTCCAGAGGAAGAAAGTTGAACCAATCATGTCAACCCAAAACCGTCTCTCCCTTAGTTTTTCTCAATTTAACCCTCTTTCAAACAGTTTCTCATGAAAAACTTTATGGTTCCAGAAACTAGACACTCTAAAGAATCTGTCAAACAAACTTTGAAGTAATTTGGATACTGGAACCTTGAGAACAAAGGTCCCGAACATCGATGATGAGGTAAGTAGCCACTTTAGACTTTTATTAAGAAATACACGTAGCAATTGCTTGAATTTCAGTATGACTATTAACCAAGTATGAATTAAGGAAATATAAAAGAAAAACACCAAGAACCGAGAGTTAAGGCTTTAAACTAATCGATTTGATCGGGATTTAAGTAACATTAAAATGGCCCACTAAATGAACTCTGCTGCCTATGAAATTTTAATGCTAAGCATACTATGACATGTTAAGTATATATGAAATTTGGTAGTCATTAGACAAGGTTGAGTAGCTAAATCAGGTAATTATGTAAAATGACCCTAATGTCTTTAAGGTAACTTATTTACGGTTCATGATCTAAATGATCTCCAAATGCTATGAAATTTTGTAAAATCTTATTGTATGATGATTGATTCGGTGAAGTTTGAAAGTTATTGGAACACACTTAAATATTAAACCAAAAATTAGAGGGTAAAATGACCAAAATGCCCGAAGATACAAGAAAACATTAACAACCACGACAAACTCAACGTCCTTCTTACTTCAGTCTCTGTAGTTCTTTTGTTGTCTCTAAGTAGTTTGCATCCTAAACTTGATATTTTACACTACTTTGTTCAAATAATAACTAATGTTTGCAAACTTCTTCTTAGAATGTAGAGGACAATTGTCTTTGTCCATATATTGCTTTAAATAAATCTAATTAAATAGTTGCCTGATAGTTATTGTCGTAGTGAAATCCATAATGTGTAGATGCTCGTCCCAGCTGCATGCAATGTCTGTAGCACCAGTCCTTAACATGTCCTCGATGTTATGATTCAATCTCTTTATCTATCTATCTAAGAATGGAAGTCCTGTAAAATCTCAATTCAGTGGACACGTCAAAATTATGCAAACAAACTTCAATGGTATATGTTAACTTTCTAGAAAGTAAAATGAGCGGTTAAGTACATCCTCCACAGGTGATAAACAGCAACCAAAGCATGTTTAAGTAATAATATGATTAAAATGTGATTTTATTGGCGGAAATGTTGATTGGTAGCATTTTATGATAAGTACAGTAATTATGAATTATTGATTAGCGGTTGAACAAAACGTGAGTTTAATTAGGGTGTTATTGCACTGATTGATTGCATATGATTATACGATTGTGGTACAACGAAAAGATTAGTGGTTAATCTTTAATGAGAGACCTATCATTAGTGATGAGGACCACATTTATATCTTTGGACTTAGTATGACGTATATGCACCAATCAGGGCACAGCTAAGGAGTCTTCAACTATTCCTTAATTGTGATCTTGTCAAAGCATGATAAGTGACCACATAGAGTTGGAAGACACGAGGGTTGAATGGCTTCATGGTAGTCCCTTATAGGTCATACGTGTAACCTCAGGCAAACGGCTAACAGCTTGGAGAGTTACTAATGGACGTACTGATGACATTGTACATACTGTTAATGACCAGGAGAGCTACCTTGGTCATTCTTGGATGTTGTAGATTCTAGGACGCTTAAAGCTAACTACTTGAGCTAATCCATTCTTTGAGTGCACACAAGCCTAAACCTCTAATCGTTGTTCATGGTCCTGGGGTGTTGGATCTACTAGAAATGTAATGATCTAGGTCAACTCGCAACAACTCTAACACTAGCGCCCTACTCTTAGCTTTGTTCTCTTGTGCATGCTTTACTAAGGAGATATCAATCACCTACAGCATCAGGTTAGCTTATTAGGGAGATATCCTATCAATCACTTAAAAGCACTAAAACATTAATATAAACAAACAAACTCAACACGGATTCATCGATTTCTAGAAGCACATATCACAATAACTCATCCTTCTTTCTAACACAGAAAAGAATTTAAATCAGCATTCATTAAAAATCTCTTCATAGGGAAATTTATAATTTCTTACATCATACATAGTTTACTCGTCTATATTACCCAACTCGTATTCTAGTCATGCATATTCTTTCTAGCTTTGCATAAAAGAAACAAAACTACATGCTTCTCGAAAATCTCATCCTAGAGGCATATCCGTAATTTTCCATGACATACATACAATATATTATTATTCAAAATGCCATTCCAAAGTCCTTCACATGCATTTTCTAACCATCTACGGTAAGAAATGTCCAATGTTAGCACGTTCTAGTGATTCCTACCAGTATTACTTGTTTAAAGTCCATGTGACTACTTAGTATATAGATGACGCATGCCTTTCCAAGCAAGTTTTTCTATATGTTAAGAGCTCCAAATTTTTTTAAATTTCTTTGGTTTCCTAATTCGAGTTATGAGAGGGATAAAATTGAAATTGGGATAGAAAAAATGACAAATGGAGATCAAATGAGAGGAAAAGAAAAAAAAAACAAAGGCTCCTCACACGCTTGGAGGGAGTCCCAAGTGCGCACTAGGTGAAGAATACATGCACGGCGCACATGGCTAGGTCATGTTGTGTTAGCATTTCCAAACCTAGCACGCGGCCCATAACCCAACCCCAACCCACACGCCTGACGTGCCATTAACCTGACTCGGCCCAAACCACGACTCACGCGCACCTGATTTGTGACCCATGAATGACCCGCTTACTTGATCTAAATCGTGACCCATAACTCGCACGCCTCTCTAGCTTCAACTCGACTCAACACACTACCACAACTCCCTTTGGCGTATTCTACTCGAATTTTCTATTTTGGACCCTATTGAATGTTTGAGACCCTTTTCTATCAATTTGGAATCTCTCTTACTTTTTTTTTTTTTTTACATTAATGAACTCAATTCATGCAATTAGATGAGCCAATTTCTATAATATGAGGTTGCCGTAGGTATAATTGGATTTCAAGGAGTAGCTTCAAGCTAGCATTAAGGAAGTATAGTGGTTCTGACTTAGGCCAACCAATTAAGTGGTTTTACTATTGGATACTCACGAGCTTGGTTGGATGACTTGTGTGTTATATGAATGACATGTACCTTATTATCCTTATACTTATCATATTTTTTATGATGCAATGTAATGTTATGATTATGCTATAGTATGAAATAAATGTTGTATGATGCATGTACTTCCATATGTCACGCTACATATATTAGGTTAGCATGTTCACGCTATGCCTACTAAACATTTATAAGCCATGTATGTCAACCATGAAAGATATGTCAAATATAAGTATGCATGTCTCATAGGAACATTATGTCATAAAAAGAATGACAGTATGGTTTTCAACATAAGTATGTACCATGATTTAAAACTATGGGATCTCATGTATTTTGTCTGTCACAAGCATTATGATACTTCTCCAGGACACATACACTATGATATTATACACGTTTCTTTCCCTCTATGGTTTTCAACAATGTGAATGTGCGCTAGCACGTAGTCAAGTCGAGGAGGTACGTATACGACCTCCCTGGTGGGTCCATGTGTCTGCATGAGTCGTGTGTAGAGAAGTATTACACATCCAACCTTGCTCGAATTGAAAAGTAGAGCCCAAGAAAAAGTTTTATGATAGACGTTTTATTTTTAATCCTTGCTTTAGAAAACTATTTTTGAGCTTCAAACTTGTTGTTTAGGTTGGGTAGCGTTTTTTTTTGGCATAGGTTGTCAATGTTGGTAAGTGCTTGCCTTGCTTTAATACAAGAGACACAACAAAGATTCTAACTATCACGTATTTAGCTTCGTTTTCTCCTCGTTTTTTCTTTTTAATACAATTATAAAAGGATTGATTCACATGTAGTTCGTTGATTTAACTAACAATCACTAAAAATGTAATGGATAGTATAAATTGAGTCACTCCAGTAACTTCTCGTTTTAAGAATGAAATTCTAAACTTAGAGTTTTAATCAATATAACTTCATAGAGTTACACAATCCTTGACCAAATGATGGTGAGGAATCCATAATTCTTCAAATTTGTCAATTCTCGTACTTCAACACTCTTCTCCTCTCTCTTTTTGAAAAAGATGTCGAATCTCTTTAGAACCGAAAGAGACATTTTATAGAATGCATATATTGTACGCTAATACATTTTCATCCCAAATAATAATAACAAAATAAAAAAGGAGGGAGGAGATAGGTAGCTTTTTGACTATGAACAAAGGGGTTAGAGGGTTTCAAAAATTACACATATTTAGTCATGAAATTCCCATATCTACTACTCTAGGAATGATCATGGGTTTATAATCAAAGAACTCTCTCCATTGCTACGAGGCCTTTTGGGAAAGCTCAAACCAAAGCTATGAGAGATTATGCTTAAAGTGGACAATATCATACCATTGTGGAAAGTCGTGTTCGTCTAATAGCAGCCTCATTACAAAAAGATTAGTTTTAAAAATAAATAACGTAGTTTTGGTAATATTTTTAAAATTAATGACCATTTTCATTAGAGTATGAATTCAAAAATGAGAAAGCGACCGGTAAGAGACATTGAACAAAGCCAGAGAAAACGAAAAGTTGAATCCAATTTCCTTCTTTTCTTTTCAATTGTGTCCTTATCCATTTCGAATGTATTCTCCCCAAAATAATTTAATATTTATTACAATTGTTTTTTATATCAAAGTTTTTTTTCTCTCTTTAATTTTTAGAATTTCAATTGAACTTTGAAGACATTATTAAAAGGTAAATAATCAAAGAAACTAAATAGACTTAATTTTAAGAACTAAAATCCAAATAAGTTTTTTTTTTTTTTTCAAAAGAATAAATAAATAACTTTCCAAAAAGCAAAAGGAAAAGAGAGAGTTTGGTCTAAAGTTTCAAATTTTTGAAAATCGATCCAATTCGAATATGAGATAATAAATATCACAAAAACCAAACTATCTCGTCTTTCTTTTCTTTTTTTCTTTTGTAAAGAATATGATGAAATAACCGTATAAATAGTCTAAACTGGAGAGGAAAATGAAATAAT
Source organism: Cucurbita moschata (assembly GCF_002738365.1). Taxonomy (NCBI): domain Eukaryota; kingdom Viridiplantae; phylum Streptophyta; class Magnoliopsida; order Cucurbitales; family Cucurbitaceae; genus Cucurbita; species Cucurbita moschata. The sequence continues at coordinate 481,836 of NW_019268569.1, forward strand.
AAAAAATAACTTTACTATTGGCCGATGATTGAGACTAAAATTGACATCTAGACCTTATAAATGGTGCAAAGATGATATTTCTCTTCCCATCACGTGATTTAGAGCCTAACTAAGCAAAAGTTGGTGTACGACCAAATCGTGTTGAAAATTATAATTAATAATATTAATAGAAAAGTTACAAGTAACGAGTAATTTCAACTAATTTCTAACTTAATACATAAAATCATTTTTTTTAGTACGATAAGTTTAAAATAATGTTAATAACCACTATAAATATTTTTCTCAATAAATTATAATAATTTATTTGTTTAATATAAATAATATATTTGCTTTTTTTTTTTCGGTTACAATCCAATTCTGAATAGAAATTATCATTTAAATTATTGAACTTTCAGTTTACTAATTACATTTCTAAAATTTTAAATTTATGAAAATTTAGTTAAATATAAAGTTTGAAAAAATTAATGCATATGTGACTTCTATTTATTTATTTTTTTTTAGAATTATAAATAAAATCATTCAAGCTATTTAAATTACTAATATTTGCAGCCTTGCATCTCCTTTCCATGTATACATTAATTCTATAAAATAAAATAAAAAATGACAAAATCGGAATTAAAAAAATAAAAAAGTGTTGATATTAAATCATTCATTAGGTTTTTCAGCTTTAAATTCTTTTATTTTAGATTTTATATGATTCGTAGCTTTCATTGGAGAACCGTGTTACAGGTTACAGTACACTTGGCTGGTGACCGGGCCATCCACATGGCACAAAGTGGAGTGTATAAGAGGTAATTCAGATTGTGACGTGTCTTATCATTATTGGATAACTATAACCCACCAACTAATATGCCAAATAATATACATACAACTGCCATCATATCATTTTTTCATTTCTATTTTTTTTTTTTGTAAATGAGAAAAAAAATTGATCCAAAAAATGAAAATTAAATAAAAATTAAAATAAAACTTGTGTAGTTTTGACCTTAAATGATGTAGCATCGCAATTTTGTCCCACACTAATTTAGAGAATGATCATGAATTTATAAGTGAGGAATACTAACTCTATTGGTGTGGAGCCTTTTGGAGAAGCCCAAAACAAAGCCACTTTCACACCACTCAAAGGGGACAATATCATACCATCCTGAGAGTCGTATTCGTCTAATAGGTAATTTTAAAATTTTAACCAAAAATAAAAGAAAAAAATTAAAAGAAAAAAAAAAGGGAAATTGTCGGAAGGGCACTATAGGAGGAAGAAGTTTTAAAGCACAAGCACGTTAATGTGTGGCGCACCTTTTTCTCTGTTCGAACCCATTCCACAGCCTTCCAGTTTCTTCAACGACAACCCAAATCCATGGAGTCCCACTACATTCAGAGGTACCACAGCCACAATCCTACCGACAATCAGTGCTCCTCCGCCGTTTTGAAGCACATTAAAGCTCCCGTTCACCTCGTACGTCTCTCTTTTCCATTTAATTTCAATTTGCTTCACTTTATTTGAATCCTTGTTCGTAGAGTGGTAATTTAGGTCGTAGATTGAACACTTCTCTTAATTTGTTTCGTAAATCGAGGGGAATCGATTCGCTCTCTGAAAATATTGGGATGAATTTCACTGTTAATCTCCTTTAGTATTTGTATGGTTGTGAAATTTTGGTGTTGATTTGTTAGGTATGGTCGTTGGTTAGGAGGTTCGATCGGCCACAGAGGTACAAGCCTTTTGTTAGTCGGTGTGTGGTGAGGGGAGATGGCCTTGGAATAGGGAGTCTTAGAGAAGTTGATGTCAAATCTGGGCTTCCAGCTACTACCAGTACTGAGAGATTGGAGCTGCTTGATGATGAAGAACATATACTTGGAGTCAAGATTGTTGGTGGTGATCACAGACTCAGGGTATTGCTTTTCACCCTCCTCTGTTCTTGGTTTCTCCTTATAGTGCCTGCTCTTCATAATTTTCCTTTATAAATATTGCAAACTTGTCCATATTACACTACTACTATGAGATCTCATATCGGTTGGGGAGGAGAACGAAATACCCTTTCAAGGGTGTGGAAACCTCTCGCTCGTAGACGTGTTTTAAACATTTTGAGAGGAAGCCCAAAAGGGAGAGCTCAGAGAGAACAATATTTGCTAGTGATGGAATTGAGCAGTTTTAAATGGTATTAGAGCCAGATATCGGGCGATGTGCCCAGTGAAGAGGCTAAGCCTTGAAGGGGGTGGACGCAAGGCGGTGTGCCCTGGAGAGTGGTGGACTGTGAGATCCCACATCAATTGAAGAGGAGAACGAAACACCTTTTATAAGAGTGAAAACCTCTCCCTAGCAAAAACCTTAAGAGGAAGCCGGAAAGGGAAAACCCAAAAAGGACAATATCTGCTAACGATGAGATTGGACTGTTACAATTACTTACAAGAGTGATCGATAATTTGGTAGAGGGAAAATGATTTGACAGTATAGGCTTCAAACTCAAGATTGCAAACTCTTTCAAGAAAAGATGTTAGAAATGTTGATGTTATGATAGGAACTTGATTGTCACATATTTTCCATACTAATGCAAGTTATACAACAATTTGAGAAGATTTGAAATTCATTTCTTTGAGGCCCTAAATTCTCTGCAGAACTACTCTTCGATTATCACCGTCCATTCCGAAGTTATCGATGGAAGACCGGGGACACTGGTGATCGAGTCATTTGTCGTGGATGTACCCGAGGGAAACACGAAAGAGGAGACATGTTTCTTTGTCCATTCCCTTATAAACTGCAACCTCAAATCACTGGCTGATGTGTCCTTGAGGATGGCCGTGCTGCAGGATGAAGTCAAACCGATTCATCAGTGTCGGGTATAGTCGAACCAATCGATTTTTGTAGGTTGCAGCAGATTTGGCATCTCATTGGAGACTCACCCAGTATCCTCTTCTGATTTTGTTATCATATATAGTTTCAGCATTGCTCCTTTCTGTTGGTTTTCTTTGTAAAATATGTATTACGGTTTAGAGGTGGTTTGATGAGTGTATGGATACTTGAGGTGTTGTGTATATAATATGAACTTTGAGATGGTAATTCCAATCACTTTGTTTTTGCTTTTGCTACAATTTCTCATGCCATCTTTTAGTTCTACATACGAATTGAACTTATTTTGAACAAGAACTTCATCAGTATCTCTATTTTAATTCCCATATACATTTGATATGCATTCCAATAAGGTCAATCTTTTGAAGGCATACTCCTGGAAACAAAATGTTCTATAAAAGAAATTGAGTGAAAAATGTACAAATACTCATGGACTTGTTAGTTTGTCTTATTGAGACATGTTTTTACAGTTTACCTTTCAGTATGGATTTAAGAAAACTATATTTGTAGTGCAATTTTAAGAAATCTACATTTAACAAGCATATGTTTATGCCATAATTCCTCAAAAACCTCGGTCGCATGCCGAGATCCATGACCGTTCAAGCTTGGAACCACCGTTCTGGAGTGATTTTCTCTCGAGTCTCTAAGCCTTGACTTAGCTGATATTAAATTGACTACTACACATTATGCTCATCGTCGTATCCTGACCACTACCATCGTAGCTTTACAATTATATTTCCTTCACTGCGCAATTTTGGCACCTGAATCACTAAATCACCACACGAAGCCAATAGAGAAGGAAATCCTAAGCACGCACAGATGACAGTGTAGTAGGTTGGTTCAACATTTAAATCAGTTTGGTTCGTGGTTTAAATTGGTTTGATCAACATGGTGTGATTTAAATCTCATTCAACTCTAATTTATATACTTCCTTATTTAAAAGAGAGAATAAACTTGTACTGACCTTGTTTCATCAAGAACAAAGGGTACCTAATAAAAAAGCATTTTTTGTAATTGGCATATGCTTTGTTAAACCCCGTAAGAACCATATTCTGACTTTTATCTGGAGAATATCCAACAATCGATTCCATTGAGTGAATAATGGACCCAGATCCTAAAAACAACAAAGCTTTTGAATAAGTATGAGTAATCAAATGAAATAAAACAGCTCGATAAGACCCTATACCCAAAGCTAACATCATATAACCCAATTGAGACATTGTAGGTCTGAATTAGAACTTGAAGTTTAAGAGAGAATAAGCTTGTACTGACCTTGTTTTGTTTCGTGAAGAACTGGTCTGAATCCGAACTTGAAATTTATGGACTCCCATTCTGATGGTTGGATTTTCATTGCTGCTGACTCATTCTAAAACCATATATGCTATAGATTTTCTGGTCAGTGACCTCTTTTTGCAAATTCAAGATTTTCCAGGGACTTTTTTGCTAGATATTATATTCCTAGAGATTCTATTTTTGCGTTTCATATACAAAACCTTACATTAAACTACTCTTTAGTTTCTTTTAAAACCTTGCTAGATCATTAAAAATATCTTTTCTTGGACCCCTTAAACCATACTTAAATCTCTTGAACTTCCCCGAAGTCTCTTTACTTTTCTCGAACATCCTTATCTAACTCGAGTATTACAAAGACCTTATTTTTAACTCTTTATACATGAAAGGATATGGTTGTGTGGTCGAGGTCCATATATCCACCATGAGGTTGCTCAACCCATTTCACCATTGTCTCTATGTCCTCAGCATCATAGATATGCAAGCTTTACTTCAATTTTTCTATCTATGCAGACCATAATTACATTTAATTAAAACACAATTCTAAGATTGAAGGACTAAATTTAGGATTTAACCAAATTTTTTATCCAATATGTTAACAGTAAGCAATGTAAAGGCAATGCTTAAATTTAATCTCCGATGGCATCCAAACTCGTATCGAAACCTACCTAATGTTTACAAACCGAATTGAAATTCAAAGAGTAAACAATATGCACATAATATATTTGAGTAAACAATATGCATAAATATACAACTTTATACCTCTCACCATCTTTCTTGGGGCAGTCCATAAGGTAATGCCGGAGGAGAAAGAAGCCTCTGATCAGCCATTTCCAAGTTATTGATCTGTTCATCAATCCAGTCATCCTCACCATCGTTGTCGAATTCATCATCGTCATCGTCGACATCAGACCATTCTTCACCTCTCATATCATCTCCATGATTGGTTTCTCGCCAATCCGTGTCACTTTCGGGAGCTCCTCTGCCTTTGAATTGAGGAACAGCCACAAGACCTCGAAACTTCTCCTTTACGATTAACAACCGATCTTTGTCGATCAACTGAGAATCGCGATATGCTTCTCTGAGGAAAACCGAGTTTTTATCCCCTTTCAACGAGACATAAAACATATTGGGATGCCTTATTAGCATCCCCCTCAACTGCTGGGAGAATCTAAACTCCTCCCGGAAATGAGTGAAATGATCAACAAGGGTTCTCTTCTCAAGTGTAAGGCTTAAAATCTCATGAACAACCCCACAAGCATGTTTCTCTTTCTGGGGTGTACCTGCCTTAAACCCTGAGAAATCAGAATACGGAGAGATATAAGGAATGTCCCTAAACTCATTCATTTTCCTCATATCATTCTTCGAAAGCTTAAGCCCCTTAGGTAGCTTCACTCGATTAAACTTCAACGGTCGGTCAATAATCAAATTCTTCTCTTCTAATTCTCTAGCTCGGTTCTCCTCCTCGGCTAACTCTGCTACAGAAACAGCAAGTTCAGGATCCCAGTGTGTCAATTCGAGAGCTGGACCGCTCTCGGTTGCCACAACTCTAAAGTACTGAGGATAACGATGGCAAATCGTGTCACGAAACTCGGAAGGAAGACCAAAATCAGTCCTCAAATGTGCAATTTTCTCCAACAATATTCGCTTATCAGCAGACATCATCAGTAACTTCCTCAGCTTAGTAACCAACAAACCTTCCATTTCATTTCTGATCTTCAGCTCCTCGAAGTACAACCTTTCAGCCTCTTCCGTCAATTTGAATTTCAAAGAAAACGCCCGTTCTTCTACAATCTCAAATACTGCAGGGAACATCTTCAACAACTCAATGAGCCTCGTCTTTTCCTGTACACCTAAATCTCTCCTGAATTTACCCAAACCCCTAAGTGACATAACATTATCATGATGTTGAACTAGAATCTTCCTAATCCGAGTAACCAATTTCAGCTTCTTATCCCTCTGTATTACATTATCAAACGGAAGCTCCTTCCTCCATTTCACACCAGCTCTAATCGGTTGAAAATACACATGAGATTTTCTTGAATTATCACTCAAACTATCATTTCTGTTTCGAAAATCCAAATTCTTACCCCAAAATTCAGATTTAACAGAAAAGTAAGCTCTGTGCGGAAGAATGAAATGTGCGAACATGGATAGCGAAGCTTTAGGGGAAAATAGAGCAGTAGAAAAAGAAGAAGATGATCGGAGAACACACCTGGTCAGCTCCGGCTAATTGAAGGGAGAAGATTAGGGTTTATGTTCATCGGGAAAAACCCGTCTTCCTAGTCCGTAGAGAAAATTTCGTGGAGACTGTAGAAGCCTATATGGAAAATATAGATTTATTATTCAAACTTAAAATAAATAAATAATTTTTTTTTAGTTTTGTTCATTTTCTAATAATTTCTTAGGACAAGTAACCGTTTTTTGTATTTTGTTATTTATCATTACTTTTTTTCTGTTATTATTGACGTGATATTATATTTTTTTTATTAAAAAATAATTTAAAATTTGACATCACACCATATTTTTATTAAAATATATTTAATATGTTTTCCTAAAATAAAAAATTTTAAAATTTTAAAATAAAATCTATAGGAGGTAGATCAAAGAACAAATCTAGTAGACATTAGCCTTGGGTCCAAACCTTAGGGTTCAAATCTGAACCTAACCTTGAACCTTAGCTTCCATAGGTCGATCTGTTTATGACTGAACCGACCCAAGCTGGAAGTCAAACCTGATGTCGGCAACGCCATCTCACATGCCCCTAACTACAACCCACAACTGACCTGCATACCCCACTCAATCTAGAAATGCGGCCTACACCTCAGCCTTGGCTTGATGCATTCAACTCGAATTTACCTGTTTAAGACTTCGTTACTATTTTGAACCTCTTCCTCCCATTTTGGACCCTTCAATGGTCATTTTTGACGTAATTGGGAGTGTTTGAGGTTTTTGTAGCCTTTGGCTAATTTAAAATAATTGGAGCCAACTTTGGTTATTAATACAATTGAGTAAATCAATTTCAAGATTATATTCTAAATATAATGTTGTGGAACTCCATAAATAAAGTTGGGTTTTGAGAGGCAATATTACGCTGGCTCAAAGGATATTGAGAAGTAAGTGGACTTATGGTTGATGACTTGAATGATGCATGAATGACACGTACCCTATAGCCATTTCTTACGCATCATTTTCTATTGTTATGATCCTACTTTTTCATTTAAAAATAAGGTTACCATGACGTAAATGACTGGACTACTAAATGCTGAAAACCATTTAAAAAAATTACTTTAAGCATTATCATAGACTTAAACATTCACAATGCTCATCTAAAATTGAAAAAGTAGCATCAAAGAGATAGCGTAGGACTAAAACTTAAATGAAAAAAAAAAAAAAAACTATTGATTTTATTTTCATGGCTTTCGTAGCAACACCATCATACATACATGAGTGTCTTACCTTTAATTAGAAAAATAGAATTGGAGTCAAAACATAATCAGGCTCATGCTGGGGCCTATCTTTTCATAACTATTCCTCGAGTTTTACTTTCTCTTTCAAGTAGGGTTGATGAGCAGTACTTTCTCTTTACGTGCACATTAACTCAAAAGACAGGCTTGACTATGGGCTAGTGCACACTCATGTTGGCGAAAACCAACATAAAAAAGAAAAAAGGAACTCGTATCATATCATAGTATACATGTCCGTATAAAATATATTGGAAAAGCATCCCATGCTTGTGACATACACCATGTATGATGTCCTGTGGTTCAAAATATAATACATGGTTATGATGCACATTACACTTTCATTCTTTTCATAACATTGCTTCCATATAAGAAACAATGTATAGAGGATATTAATTTCATTATTATCCTACTTGATTAATGAATGTTTAATAGCCTTAACACGAACATGGTATCATACCTAACATAGCTGCAACTCTAAAATTGAGATGGTGGAGGTGGTATTTAAGGGAGGTTGCCCTAAAAAGGAGCGACACTCTGGGACTACAGAAGATGGGAGCCTGTGACAATTGGTACCAAAGCAGAGACAGAAGAGAATGCGGCAGGAGTGAATGTGAGTGATTTCTATCAGTTATGTGTCAATACAAAGGGAACCTTGCTGTATCATAGTTCTTAGTAGCTACTTTATTTTCTATCCTTCCATCATGTAGCAAGCTAGGGTTACTCTTGTATTCCTGTTGTTGAATTCAGTAATGTTTTGTAGCTAAACCCGAGGAAGGAGGATATATATTTAGGATATCTAAAATAGTCTTTAGAATTGAGCGATCGATGGCTTGGAAAGGTAGTTTTCAGCTCTTTATGTCATTCAATTTCTGACTTGCTATCTCCTTCTTCTGTTCATCTGAGTAATCAGCCTCATCTGCTACTGCAGAAGTCCCAAACTCACTTACTTACCAATATTCTTTAGAGCGAAGAAAGTTCTTTGTTAACATGCTCCAATGATCGTAGTGACCAACAAATTTTGGTATTGCTGGTTGAACAAAACTGTGAGGGTAGTGACCGACAAATTTTGGTATGGTTGGTTGAACAAAACTGACTTCAGTGGTCATCCTTAATAGTCATTTTTAGCTGCAGCTGAAAGAGACAAGACTCTAATACCAAATGATAAATTTAATGAAATATGAGAAGGAAGAAAATTCAGTTCTTTATTAAGCTCAAAATGACTATATTTATAGTGAGTAGAATGATTAACAGAGAAAAATAAAATCTGATTAACAAAAAAAAAAAAAAAATTACAACTACATCAGAATATCATGTCAAAACAAAGAAGGGTACAAAAGACATAGCAATGACTTGATAACTAAAACATAAAAATAGCCACTAAAACCTATGCAACAAATTCAAGCATTTCATTATAAGTCCAAAGACATGATATAAGTAAGTGTGGGTGTTGGGTGAAACAAATTATTCAATGGAACCATAATTTTTTTTTTAATGTACATCCATAGTAATGGATTTGGTAGTTTTTTTTTTTTTAAATCTCGACAATTGGATGTGAATTTGCTTGAAGATTTACGAGGTAGGTAGATAGTTTCGGTCCATATATTGACGATAATATATTTTTTAATCTTTTTCATAAATGTTAAAGGATATTAATTTTATTTTTAAAGTTTATGATATTTTTTTTTCGGTCTACTCCTGGTTGTACACATCCACATTCTAACCTTTTGCACGATCTTATTAGTGGCTTAGACAAACTACAAAATATTTTTCGTTTAAAATGGTTCACTAAGCCACATTCTATAACATTTAATTTCCAAGAAAAACATTTTTGTTCATCCAAGACTAATACTCTGAGAGTTTTGTGTAACGCTCATTGTATAGAACATTAATTGTTCACGTTACTCCCTTTAGAATTTTTTTAGACTATTACAAACTAGTTGAAGAACCTCCTCCAAAATCTAGTTCATTAATATTATATTAGTTATGGACTAGGGGTGTACATTGAACTCGACAACCCAACAACCCCTACAACCCAAACCGATCCAATCAAGACTCATGGTGAAAAATGAAAACACGGCCAGCTGCTCAGATCTTGAAGGAAGAGTGCCCATATACTATTTCTCCAAGTTTAGTCTCTCTCTCACCCCAAATTCCCTCGAACCAATTCATTTCTATTTCCAAGTTCCACACCGAGAGTAATTGACGTTTTGAACTTAGATCGTCAATAAGGGTTTCAACATTTTTCTTTCTCATCTAACACATGATTGTAGACTCGAATCTTCTACCTAACCTACTGAGGATCAACTATAAACTTTTGGGTAAGGATAAAGGAACCCGAGGGCAAACGGGTTTGATTTTGGCTCGGGTCAAAACTCCAACTCAAGACAGAAATAACCCAACAACCCAAGTGAGCCCGAAGAAGTTTGGTCGATAAGGCCGGATGATGGAATCTATGTGAGAAATAGTTCTCGGGATCACAAATATATTTTCATAACTAAACGGAAGCCTACGTTATTCATCAACTTGGTCTTAAAAGTTCAACTTTATACCTCTTTATGTTGTATTAGAAATAAAGATTCTAATTAACTCTTATCAAGCAAATATCTTCTGCTTGTTGAAAAGAAAAATACATTTTTTTGAAATATGGAGCCAATAAAATTGTTAAACAATGAAAAGAAAAGCTAAGTATTATATGACGTAGCAAATTGTCGAAAAAAACATTATTTAAAACACAGACAAACTTATATGTATTTATGCCAATATGATTATAGATATGATCTTAGGCCAAATTCTTTGTTTTGGCTTGATGTTCTGCTTTCTATTAGGATTTTATTTTTATCTTTGTTAAGCATTGCACTGTCTATGAATTAGTCATTCTTCACGTAATAAAGTACTAAATTTCCTTCTTTGTGCAAACTTATTTTCATTAAATTTTTATTAGTATAGGTTGCAACTTCTATTTCTTTTTAGACTTTTTTAGTCATCCAATCTTCAAGATCACTCTCACTATAATGTAGTCTCGGTTCATTCATGTACTCCTCCTTTACTCAGGTGTCACATACCCACTAGCTTCCTTTTTGGTTTGTTCTTGAATCACATCTTATTGTGAGAGCAATCGCTCTGATACCACCTATAATGACTCTAATTTTCTATTAAAACAAAGGTTGCCACAACATGCCTAATATAACTAGAATGTATGGAGAAATTTATTTAAAAGAAATGTAACTAGAATGTGTTGGTGTTCAAAAAAAAAAAACGTTTCAAAAAGATAACAAAATATACCTATATCATATATAGCTAATTAATCATTATTCTTGTATTCCATAGATAGAATTTAGTCCCACACACTATGAATCAAAACATAGTCGTATTCTTATTAACACTTAATTCTTGGCATCCTCTTCTTTGAAGTTTTCAAATTGCATATCGTTGAGCTTCAATTCTTTGGTTGCGAATTTAAAACAGATGCATAAACCGATTTCAGAACATGAACAAGTATGATCTCCACAATCAGCAGATGTGTTGCATGCAATTTGTGTTAAAAGGCTTCTCTTTAATACCAGTGGTGGCATCGCTTCAACTTCAACTGCAATAATATTTAAACACTTAACATTATGTTTGAAACTTTTGAACACTTTAACATGCGATTGTTTTAGAAGGCTTCTCCGTTGAAATATTAACCTTCAAAGAGATTCAAAACAAACAAAGAATGAAGAACTAAAAATTTTACCGGAACGAGACACGACTAGCAGTATAATCACAATAATGAAACTAAACTTCACACTACAAATCTTTGTCATATTATTCTTTGTGTTCGAACTATTTTGAATGGTTTGGTGTGATGGTTAAGTTTCTTTCTTGCCAATCTCTTATATAATCCTCTAGACATGAAATTAGCACTGGAATATGAACCTAAATAGTAGATTTTAGTTGGTGCATGTGCCAAATATATGTATTTCTATAATTACAAAACCATAAATCCTATTTTTCGAAAAATAGGAAAAAAAAATCCAAGAAGGAAATGTATTGATTTCAATTCTTTTTTTCCTTAAAAAATGATAGTAATTTGCCATTCATTGAGTTTGAGCTTAGAAAATAATAATAATAAATATAAATATAAACCAAATTGTCACAATTTTTTTTTCCCTAAAGGTAAGATGTAAGATCCCACGTCGATCGTAGAGGAAAGCAAAACATTTTTTAAGAGAAGTGTTTTAAAATCTTTAAAGAAATCTGAAAGGAAAAGGTCAAAGAGGACACTATCTGTTAGCAGTGAGTTTCAAAATGCTTTAAAACGTAGACTATAAATTGGGAGAGAAAGCCCAAACAGAAAAATATCTAGTAGCAGTGGATTTGAGCTGCTACATGTGGTAAGCTTACTCGTTTTGTTATTAACATTAACCTAAATAGAAGTCAAGAATTTATTACAACATTTATTCCGGTCAAAATTGAAAGGTTTCAATTTTATATTGATGACCCCTTATGCAATAAAAACATCAAATCAAACTTGTTTGAGAATTACATAATGCAAATCTTAAATTAACAGTGTGATTGAGGATAGTAATTATAAGTGTTATTTTGGAAAAGGGTATGGGTAGTTTGTTGTTTAGACTGGTTTGGGAGGTTAGAAATTTCAAAATTTTCTAGTAGAATTAGAATTATGGTGTAATATCCTTACAATATAAAAAATGAACAGGCCGGTTACGAATAAAGGGACTAGCAAACTAATCAAATTAGCCTAGAACCTCATGCTATTCCTAATGAGCCAAATAGCGAGAACCAATGAACCAAGAGATACCCGACTAGACTAAATGATTAAAAACTATGAAGTTATAAAACTAGAACCTTAATTTGAACTTGAATAAACTAGTAGAGCCTAGATGCGAGATATGTGACAACTAGGTATATAATAAAATATAAGAATGATGTAATAAATGTGAATGACAAATGACTTATAAATAAATTAAGAGCCTACAATTGTAACACCCTTATTTACTTATTAAAAATAGGGTGCCACTATATGCATGACGTGACCAATACGTGCATGTAACGACCCTAGATTTTTACTTATGAGTGACCCTAGATTTTTACTTATGAGTCACTATCATCATCAAATAGTAATCATTTTGTGCAGAAATAAGAGTTTAAATTTTATCATAAAAGATAAACTTCATCTTAAAATACTGTGCAGAAATAAGAGTTTAAATTTTATCATAAAAGATAAACTTCATCTTAAAATACTGTCATGGATTTACGTTTTCGAAAACATCTTTAAAATGACACATCAAAATACTAAATGAAATAAATAAACATTAAAATTAAAAAACCATATCCTAACAATAAATGTAACTACCCAGTGCATGCATCATGGTGGTCTCGAATTGTGACGCCATCCTCAGTCGTACAAGGATGTCTTTCCTTTACCTAAAAAATAAGCTTAGCACATTGCTTGAGTATTTTAGGAAAGGCTCAATAAGCGACCCTTGTTGGGCTTAAATGCGACCACATACAAATCATGAGTGGGGTCTATCATATTAGTCTACTTTTCTAACAGACAACTTGGATATGTACTTAATTTTCGTACACACGATCCATAGGTGCAAGCACACGTGCAAGCATAGACTCACTAGTCGATTCGCACACCTNGTCTACTCCTGGTTGTACACATCCACATTCTAACCTTTTGCACGATCTTATTAGTGGCTTAGACAAACTACAAAATATTTTTCGTTTAAAATGGTTCACTAAGCCACATTCTATAACATTTAATTTCCAAGAAAAACATTTTTGTTCATCCAAGACTAATACTCTGAGAGTTTTGTGTAACGCTCATTGTATAGAACATTAATTGTTCACGTTACTCCCTTTAGAATTTTTTTAGACTATTACAAACTAGTTGAAGAACCTCCTCCAAAATCTAGTTCATTAATATTATATTAGTTATGGACNTGAAAGTTTTTTTTTACGACTCTTCCACGTTCAATACATCAGGTAAAAGATTTTAAATACCGAGTTTTATAAAAATTTGTCCAAAGTGTTTTACTGCTCTAATAACTTTTGGATATGTAATTCTCAGTTGTAACTTATTTATTATCTCTTGATTGCAACCTAGTGTACATTGTTATATTGATTTTTATGATTTTTGATAATTTAAGGTCCTCCAGCTTCATCAATATCATGCAAAATAAAGTCTCTCTAAATACGTACAATATTTTTAATTTTTGTTAGCTTAGTTTCTTTAAACTAATCATTTTTGTTTTTGTTTTGTTTTATTTTTATTCTTCTTTTAAGATCAATCTTTGTATTTGGCTTACTTGTAGAGTAATGGATTGCTTAGAGAAGAGTTGACTTTAGTTTTATGGTAATGTTAACTATGTTGAGACGTTATAATTCTCTCTAGTGGTTGTTGAAGAAAAAATTGTTTTTTTTTTGAATGTTTATAGATTGAAATTACTATTTAAAAACAAATAATTAATTAGGAAGATTTTTAGGACTTAAATCTAAACCTCCTAAGGCTTCTAAATGAATTTGACTGGTCTATAGTATTTTAACACGGGTCATTGATTTTTTTATTCTTGTTGCTTTGAAATAAAGGTTAGATATGATCTAAACTTGACCAGAACTTTTTGTCTCCACCTTGAAATTTTCATGCCCTGTATTTTTTACCGACTGTCATGACTCATTTTTTTTTTTAACTTTCTAGAGCACGAAACACGGCGTGAGCGGACTCAACCTGGTAAATATACCATGGTAAATATATACAGTAAAAATTTTGCATGTATATTTAAAATATCCAAGACAAAATATGAGTTTAAATATAAAAAGGGAAGGGGATAAAAAAATAATTGACGAAAACAGATAGAAAATAGAGGATCGTCTAGACCCTAAGTTTGGTTCTTTATGGCACGTACTCAAGAGTGGGTCCCATCCTTGACTAGCATTGAGTTGTTACTGAAAAATATATAACATTATTTGTAGACTCTCAATGATGATACTAGGACATCTGTAACACTGAAAAATGAAGGTAAATAACTTCAATAAGAATAAGCGGTCCATGTAAGACCTAAAGGATGAAGGAAAGAAATGAATGGATTTAGGCATGACATAAAATTCTTTGAATCTTCAAATCTAACCGTTCGATCTTCCCAAAATTTAAGTATCTTCTAGAGGACTCACAACTCACCACATCAAATAGCTAGAATTCAAATTGGAAGTCGGTGGCTCGTTGATAAGAGATGATATTTTTGAAAGATTATTTAGAAAGTCTAATCTCCAAATTACAACGATTTTGGAGATTTCAACATCAGTTTAAGCTTCCCCTATAAAGTCTGAAGCTGAGGCAATAATATGAACAAGAATCGGGTTGAATTGAGCTCACAATCACAAGTAATAAGCATTTAGATTTTGGGTCTCCTACTCTTAGATTTCTTCCAAATTCGAGAGAAATTATCCACCATTTTCCTTCAGATTTGTTCCTTTAGTTTCTAAACAAGATTACCCACAAGTTCTATGAAGAAACCGAACGTTAAAAAAACCTAGAACCTACTCCCCAATAGTGGCAGGCATTTAAGAACTTCAAAGAAGGCTTGAAAATCAAATTCAAGGATAAAAGCTAATTCANTGTTTTAAAATCTTTAAAGAAATCTGAAAGGAAAAGGTCAAAGAGGACACTATCTGTTAGCAGTGAGTTTCAAAATGCTTTAAAACGTAGACTATAAATTGGGAGAGAAAGCCCAAACAGAAAAATATCTAGTAGCAGTGGATTTGAGCTGCTACATGTGGTAAGCTTACTCGTTTTGTTATTAACATTAACCTAAATAGAAGTCAAGAATTTATTACAACATTTATTCCGGTCAAAATTGAAAGGTTTCAATTTTATATTGATGACCCCTTATGCAATAAAAACATCAAATCAAACTTGTTTGAGAATTACATAATGCAAATCTTAAATTAACAGTGTGATTGAGGATAGTAATTATAAGTGTTATTTTGGAAAAGGGTATGGGTAGTTTGTTGTTTAGACTGGNTACCCAAGAGATCGATCCTCTACGTTTTCTGGCGAGTTGTAGACCGAGAGGAATTTTTGAAAATTAAGGTCCCACACTCAAAGATGTTCCTCCAAACCAATTCCTTTAGCTTAAAGAAATGATAAAAAAGAGGTTCCACGAAGAAACCAGGCACTGAAAACCCCTATAATGGGTCGCCCAATAAATTCGCATTCTCTGTTATGAACTCTAGCCATGAATCTGATTTCGAACGAACTTTGGAGGCAAATATCTTAGGATAAAATCTACGCGAAGGTATGAAATCAATCTCAAGTTCTTTCTTGTAACACCATCTATAAGTTTTACAAAGAAATCGAGGGGAGAAATGTTGTAAATGGAGCTGTGGACGAAGAGTTTCAACTAAACCGACCATGTCAAACTAAAATGCGGCCTTCCCTAAGTTTTTTCAATCTTAACCCACTTCCTTACCGATTCTCATAAAAAAAATTTCATGGTTCAAGAAACTAGACACACTAAAGAATATATGAAAGAAAATTTGAAGTAATTCAGATACAAAAAGCTCGAGAACGGAGGTCTCGAACGTCAACAACGAGGTAGGTAGCCGTCTTAGACTTTTCTTAAGAAATACATGTAGGAATAATTTGGATTTCTGTTTAAACCCTACTATATGTATGAATTAAGAGAATATGAAAGAAAAACACCAAGAACTGAGATTTAAGGCCCTGAACCGATCAAATTGCTCGAGATTAAGTAACGTTAAGATAACCAACTAAATAAACTCTACTGCCTATGAAATTTTTATGCTGAGCATATTATGGTAGATTAAGATTATATATGAAATTTGGTGGTCTTTGGATCAGGATAAGTAGCTAAGACAAGTAACGGGGTAAAATGACCATAGTGCCCCTAAGGTAATCTACCTTCGGTTCATGATGTAGATGACCTCCAAGGTAAAATGACCATAATGTCCCTAAGTAATCTACCTTCGGTTCATGATCTAGATGACCTCCAATGGTAATCTACCTTCGCTTCATGATTTAGATGACCTCCAAATTTTTTGAAACTTGGTATTAGACCTTATTTTATGGTGTTTGATGATGTTGTAAAGTTTGAAACGATTGAAAAACGTTAAGTAGCTAAACGAAGAATAGGATAAAATGACCAAAGTTTCCCTAGGACTCCTTATGATATTTCAAGGTTAGACATGCTCAAAATGACTTGCTACTTCTTATAAGGCATATTCCTAAGGACATGAAGGTAGTAGCTAAACGAAGAATAGGATAAAATGACCAAAATTCCCCTTGGACTCCTTATGATATTTCAAGGTTTTGACATGCTCAAAATGACTTGCTACTTCTTATAAGGCATATTCCTAAGGACACGAAGGTATGTTCCAGATTTTAAGTTGATTAGAACAAGTTTGGAACCTAAACCAAGTAAGTTCCTAAGGACATGAAGGTATGCTCCAGATTTTAAGTTGATTAGAACAAGTTTGGAACCTAAACCAAGTAAGAACCCAAGAAACACCTGAAGGAAATACCTCAAGACTCAAGACTGTTCTAGAAGGAAATCATTCTTGTTTTTTTGATGAATTCTGTAACGACCCAGATCCACTGCTAGCAGATATTGTCCTCTTTAGGCTTTTCCTTTCGGACTTCCTCTCAAGGCTTTAAAACGCGTTTGCTAGGGGAAGGTTTTCACACTCTTACAAAGGTGATTTGTTGTCCTCCCCAACTAATGTGGGACATCACAATCCACCCCCCTTCGGGGCCAGCGTCCTCGCTGGCACTCATTCCTTTTTCCAATCGATGTGGGACCACCACCAAATCCACCCCCCTTTGGGGCCCAGCGTTCTTATTGGCATACCGCCTCATGTCTACCCCCTTCGAGGAACAGTGAGAAGGCTGGCACATCGTCCGGTGTCGGGCTTTGGTACCATTTGTAAGGACCCTAAATTTTACCTATTTAATCTAAGGTCATTACTATATCTTCGAATGCAAAATTTACATTAAATGGGCTCTTATCATAAATGCGACTTACGCTGGCCTTTTATTACCTCGTGAAAAACGAATACAAGGGAAAGAAAGGAAAAAGAACAACACTAAAACAACTGTCTTATACTACCCTATGATTTATTATGGATTACAATTCCACCTATTCTAACCTATACTGATATGAACCAAGAGACATCAATCATACAATATACTTCAATGAAGATGTGAAGAAAAGGTTGTCAAAATTATCAAAAGATGTTTCAATTCATGCTACATTGAAGAAGAATAAAGTTTGATTGTTGTAAATTTTGGGTGAGTTATAATTTAGAGTAATTTAGAGTTATTGTATTTTAAGACTTTTTATTTAATTTCGGTTACATTTACATAATGGCTAATTATGGTCATAAAGTGTGAATGTTACAACTTTTGTAATTTTCATTTTGAGGCTATATAAAGCCATGTTTGTTGTATTTGTAAGAAAGACTTAGAAGATATATTAAAAGAAGCATTTGTGCTTTTCTTTAGCCAATGGCTAAGTTTCTTTGCAACTCTATGTAGTTTAGGTTGCATGTAGAATCATTCAAGCTCGACATGATCAATCTTGCTTGTGGAGTGATTCGAATCTCAATCAAGTGTTCTTGTCTTGAGATATTTGATCAACTAGAATCATTGAAGCTAGAGATGATCGATCTTGCTTCTGGAGTGATTCGAATCTCAAACAAAGTGTTCTTGACTTGAGATATTCGATCAACAAGGTAATCCGAATCTTATTCCCCTTGTAGTTGATTCCTTATCTTATCATTTAAAGAAAAGCACAAATGCTTCTTTTAATATATCTTCTAAGTCTTTCTTACAAATACAACAAACATGGCTTTATATAGCCTCAAAATGAAAATTACAAAAGTTGTAACATTCACACTTTATGACCATAATTAGCCATTATGTAAATGTAACCGAAATTAAATAAAAAGTCTTAAAATACAATAACTCTAAATTACTCTAAATTATAACTCACCCCAAATTTACAACAATCAAACTTTATTCTTCTTCAATGTAGCATGAATTGAAACATCTTTTGATAATTTTGACAACCTTTTCTTCACATCTTCATTGAAGCATATTGTATGATTGATGTCTCTTGGTTCATATCATTCTCCACTTCTTCAAGAGGATTCGTCCTCGAATCTATTTGTGAAACTTTGCTGCAAAAAATAAGTTATGGAAATACAAAGGACCTCACAACACTCTCTCACGTGTATACACTCAAGGAATTTTAGGCCACTCTGTTTGCACTCATTTACACAAATGAAGCTCTCATTCTCACCTCTCAAAATTTTAAATAGAGCAAAGATTGAATTTTGAACTTTGGGTCGATTAAAAACTAAAAAGATGAAAATAAATAAAAATTAAATTGAGAAGAAACGCAAAGGAAACATATATCCGATCTTGAGCCTGAAGCTCTGATACCAAATGATAAGATAAGGAATCAATACAAGGGGAATAAGATTCGGATTACCTTGTTGATCGAATATCTCAAGCCAAGAACACTTTGTTTGAGATTCGAATCACTCCAGAAGCAAGATCGATCATGTCTAGCTTCAATGATTCTTGTTGATCAAATATCTCAAGACAAGAACACTTGTTTGAGATTCGAATCACTCCACAAGCAAGATTGATCATGTCGAGCTTGAATGATTCTACATGCAACCTAAACTACATAGAGTTGCAAAGAAACTTAGCCATTGGCTAAAGAAAAGCACAAATGCTTCTTTTGATATATCTTCTAAGTCTTATTACAAATACAACATAGATGGCTTTATATAGCCTCAAAATGAAACTATTAAAGGCATTCCAAAAGTTGTAACATTCACACTTTATGGCCATAATTAGCCATTATGTAAATGTAACCGAAATTAAATAAAAAGTCTTAAAACACAATAACTCTAAATTATAACCCACCCAAAATTTACAACAATCAAACTTTATTCTTCTTCAATGTAGCATGAATTGAAACATCTTTTGATAATTTTGACAACCTTTTCTTCACATCTTCATTGAAGTATATTGTATGATTGATGTCTCTTGGTTCATATCATATACTAATGATGCAAACGGGAATTCAACATAAACTAACCTATACTTTGAATGCAAACAAAATTCAACCTCTACTAACCTATACTATGAAATGAAAAACAACTAGCAGACGTGCCACGACTCCGGCGGCTTAATCGGCTCGGCGGCGGCTTCTCGGCTTCGACGGCTTATTCGGCTCGGGAAACTTGTTTCCGACCTATTTGTCACTGTTTCGACCCTCCCGAACTTAGTTTCGACCCCATTTAAGGTAAAATAGGTCATTTTAAGGTCGTATTTCACAAACCCTCCCGAACTTAGTTTCGACCCCATTTAAGGTAAAATAGGTCATTTTAAGGTCGTATTTCACAAATTCAAGTTGGAAATTAATTATGTTTGTAAAATACTAACAAAGGTGTCGAATGATCCAATAGGAACCAACCACCAATGAAAGCGTAAGACGTATACGAGGAGCTAGGAGCTTACGTTTACATTTTAGGGAGTACTTCGGCTAAGGCCTACCAAGTAAGTGGCTCACTCATCGTCGTAGGTTNCTTCTCGGCTTCGACGGCTTATTCGGCTCGGGAAACTTGTTTCCGACCTATTTGTCACTGTTTCGACCCTCCCGAACTTAGTTTCGACCCCATTTAAGGTAAAATAGGTCATTTTAAGGTCGTATTTCACAAATTCAAGTTGGAAATTAATTATGTTTGTAAAATACTAACAAAGGTGTCGAATGATCCAATAGGAACCAACCACCAATGAAAGCGTAGGACGTATACGAGGAGCTAGGAGCTTACGTTTACATTTTAGGGAGTACTTCGGCTAAGGCCTACCAAGTAAGTGGCTCACTCATCGTCGTAGGTTACGAGTTGTTTGTTGTATGTTGGCACGTGCCCGTGGATTCACACGTGTCATTAAATTGTATGCTAGACTGTTGTGCTTAAATACGTAATCTTGTGAACGTGAATGTATGCTGTTTAGTATGATATGATATGTAGTGCTTATGACGTTTACGATGTTCCTAAATGGCATGATTGTATGAAATATTTGTATGTATACAGCATATTATGAATGACATGATATCACGATAAATGAAATGAAATGTAACCCTGTTAGGATTATGTACGATACGTAGACTGAAAAAATGAGAAATGACATGTTAAGCATGAAAGAAGATAGTGGGGTTATATTCATTAATGATAAAAGTAGCAATATTGGGGACCTCATGCATTATGTGTGCTCATGCATTTGGGGGATACCCCTTTCCATCACGAGGGTACGGACGCATACATCCAATGGCAGGACAACGATCGTTATGTTTTGCATAGCGCTGTCGTGATGGTTACTAGTTCTGACGGGTGTTCGGCCTAAGAAGCTCCCAGAGTATGCTCGCTCAACAAGGAAAGTGGCCCAGCGGTGTGCGAACTGGCTAGTGAGCCCATACTCGCACGTATGGCCTGTGTGTAGAGTATATGGTACACATCCAAATTTACCCGTTAGAATAGCACCGTAGGAAGACAGATTGAAAGATAGGTCCCATCATCTCATTTGCATGTGATTGTTGCCTTTAACCCCAATAGTGGAGTCACTTACTGAGTATTTCTTTAAATACTCAAGCCATTTGCTACTACATTTTTCAGGTTAAGGCAAGACATTTCTATACGGCTGACGACGGCATCGCAACTCGAGACCATGACACATGCATAGGATAGTGATATTTATTTTCTTAGACTTAAGCTAGAATAGGAGGTTTTTAACTTAAACTCTTATTTATTTTATTTAGTCATTTGTTGTGTCGTTTTAGAGATGTTTTCGAAACACGTAAGTCCATGGCTGTGTTTTAAGATAAAGGTTATGTTTTATGGAATTTAAATGAAGTCTTCGACATCCAATGTTTATGGTACGTACACAGTAGCGACCTTGAATTAAGCAGAAAATTTCGGGTCGTTACAAGTTCATAAGCTAAAGAATACATGATGCAAGTATGCCTCAAGAACAATAAGAAATAAATAAAATTTTTGTGATTGAGAACCCAAAGAAGGTACCACACAAGCTCTACAACTAACAAGGTAAGATATTACGCTCCAGACCTTAAAGATTTCATGACATGAAAGAATGTTAAGTAATACTCTAATCATGTACAAAGTGATCCATGATCTTCCGCTGTGTTTTTAGAGCCCCATATTTTCCTCCTCTAGGTGAGATGCCCTGCGCCATGTTTTTCTTAACAAGATGTCATGTTTGGCCCATATTTCCCTCACCTAGATGAGATATTCTACCATGTTATGGGTACCCTTTTCACAATTTGCAGGTGACATGTTCATGTTTTGCATTGATTACGTTGTTGGGAGTTATGCCCTAAAGACTCGTAATTAATTATTAATTTTTATTATTTTATTTACAATTTAATATTATCCATTATATGAAAATCAAAGTTATTAATGTAATCTTGAACCGTATGTGGTTGACATAGAGGAAGATAGTGTTGAAGTAATAACCTAAAGGGTCTATGGTATATGGATAAGGTTGGGTGTCTTATCCTGGTAACACTATTGATACGACCCTCTTTGTAATCATTACAAATGATTTGATCCAAATCGTTCTCATGTAGACATGTAAGTGGGGTATCATATACAATGAGTTTGTATAAGACTGGACTAAAAAATATTTAATCTCTTTTTATAAATCTGTTAATTGAAAATATTAATATTTCACATAATGATCATATGTGACTCGATCTTAATCCTGAGTGAGTTATGAACTTCTGCTTCTGAGGACTTGTCCTTTAATTTGCACAGGTTAGAATGACTCTTGTAGCTGATTCAATATGCCTACCATGTTGAAGGCTTGACCAAATAGAGAGTTGGGAACATAATATCTTGAGATGAAATTCACTTCTTTCGATATAAGAAAAGTAGATGAATTGTTCTTTTAAGTATTGAGTTCTCTTTATAGTTCATTAACTATAGGTCACTTCACTACAGGAAAGTAGAGAATCAGTGGTACTTAAGGTGAAAAATGTAATTACAAGGGTAAAATGGACTTTTGACCCAGTTGTGTTTATGAACGACTCGTGAAAGATCGACTTGCTTGTAATGATTATACCAATGAACATAACTTATTCTACCATGCATAAGAGTGCAACTCTAGGTCTATAGTGGAGTTACCTATAATTAATTAATGAAAATTGATTAATTAAAAAGTTTTATTAATTAATTTTATATCATTCCAGCTTATAATCGGTAGGTTCTATAATTAGCCCATAGTAACCCTAAAAATTTCAATTTAATTGAAAGGAAAATCTGAAGTATTCAAATTAATATTTAATATATTAAATAAATAGACAAACATATATTTAGTTTGAAGTGTTCACATTAATATTTCATATATTAATTTAAAAGTTTCAAATTAATATTTAATATAAATATATTAAAAGAAAAAATATATTTTTATTGCATCTCATGCAACTAAATATTAAATGAGCGGAAGTATATTGATATATTTGAATGAGATTCAAATTAGTTAAATATATATTAAGATATATTATAATATTTAATTATAATTTTTACCTGATATCATATCTCAATATAGTAGATATTCAAATATATTATTTTTCAAAGATTGAGAGGAGTATATAGGAATCTTGTGTTGAGCCAATGACACACAAACCTCTCCCAATTTTCTCTGGAGAATAAAACTAGCTCTCTAGAGAATTCTCTTGAAACTCCCCTTCTCCAATCCCTTTAGGCTTGTGTTCCAGTCGTAGCAAGGATGAATTTGTGAAATGTGAAGAAATTTTGCATGGTTGAAATATTTAAAGGAGTTTTGCAATCTAGGGTTTCTACAAAGGTAGTGTTTTTGTACTCATATTTGTTGTTTTGTTTCAATTTTTAATAAAATCACGAATCAAGAACCTTCTAAGACTTCTCACAGTACAACATGTTCATGACTCAGACTACGCTGCTTGGAACGTATGAAGCCTTGAGCGTAGGTACGCAGGCTATGTCGCTTGGAACACATGTAACCTTGGGCATAGGTATTCAGGTTGAATAATAGGGCAAGCCCTAGATGTAAAATTAGACATCACTTGGAATGTAAGAAGCCTTGGATGCAGGTTGTCAGACTGTATTACAAGGCAAGCCCTAGATGTGGGTTCAGACTGTCGCTTAGAACGCATGAAGCCTTGGACATTGGTTTAGACTATGTCGCTTGGAACGTATGAAGCCTTGGACACAAGTTGTCAGATTCATGACTAGTACTGCAAATCATAGGGGGAGTGTCTTGGAGAATGAACCAAGAACAGAGCAAGAACTTAAAAAGTAACCAAGAACAAGACAATGACCCGAACATGGATTAAGATCCAAGTTCTAAGAACTAGAATGTAGAACCTTAGTATTAAGGCCCTCAGACTAGAACTAAAATTTCAGAATTCAAGGACGAAGGTCCTCAGAATAAATCATGACAAGAACCCACACGTCTAGAATAAAATTAAAGGGCTTAAATACTTAAAACAAGAATCAAAACAAAAAAAAAGGAAGAGTGTAGTACCCTAAGGCCACGATTAAGAGTGTACAAGTAGGCTACTTACTGAGTCTTTGTATTTATTCCATATTTTCCATGTCCTTTTAGGTAAACAAGAAGTTGGTCTAGGTCGGGAGCAGACTCTGGAGTAGGTACCATAGACAGGCCTCACACGTCGTCCTCCACACCCTTTCGTTTTAAATATTTTGTGTCCGTTTCTTATTTTTTATTCTAAATGTTAAGTTGTATTTTATATATAATAATCTATGAACTTTGTTTTGATATAATATAAATATAATGTATATTATTTTTCAAATTTTCTTTGTTTTGGTTCGCAAAAAATTGACCCGTCTTTTTGGAATCATCGAACTCCCGTCCTTACAGTACCACACTATTTAAAGCATGTCCAGTTTTCTCTTCTATGGAACTTAGTTTTTAGGTTCTAGTCATGTGTTCTTAGTTCATAACATAGTTATCTTAGGACTTTGGTACGTACGACTTTGGTACTGGATTCTTAGGTCAAAAAATATGGGTGCTTAGCTCCTTTCCCTTAGGTTGGTTTAAGAAGAGTGGATCCCATTTTAGGTCAAAAAATATGGGTGCTTAGCTCCTTTCCCTTAGGTTGGTTTAAGAAGAGTGGATCCCATTCACTTGTATGATCCCTCGCCCTTTGGTAGTTTTAAGGAATGTTGATCTCATCGGGTTGTCCACTTCCACTTCATACACAATACATTACACTAATCCTAGCCCTAAAAAAATCTACTAGGAGACATGTTGGGTCACATGGTTGGCGAACAATATGAACTTGATTGTAATACCAAAGTTTGATGTAACAACCCTAGATTTTTGCTAACCTAAAGTCGCTACGGTCATCTTAGTCTAAACTCTTATGTGAAATTTAACTCTTAAAACGTCATCGTACATCATAACTTCTTCTTAAAAACATAACATCAACTTACTTACATGTTTGAAAACATAATTCAAAAAACAAGATAAAAATAATAATAATAAATAAAGTAAAACATGAAATTAAAATGTTACTAGCCTATGCACGTGTCATGGTCTCTGATTGCGATGACGTCGTCAGTCGTACACGGCTACCTTGCTTTTACCTAAAATAGAAGTAACACACGGCTTATGTATTTAAGAAATACTCAGTAAGTGATCCCACTAAAGGGGCCGGGAAAAATGCGAACACATGCAACTCATACTCTAGGGACCTACCGTTAAAAACAATCATATGGGTGGCCTCCAGTCCGGACAAAATTGGATGTGTAGTACTTCCCTACACACGATCTACACGTGCAAGCATGAATCCTCAGGTTGTTCGCACCCTTGAATCCATCATAGTCGAGCTACTTGTCCGTAGCGACCTCTAGAGGTCAGCAGACCCCTGAGTGTCATGCAAGGCATGATCGCCATCATCATCGAAGTGTACGCGTCTATACTCATCATCGTAAAAGGAGAACGAGCCTGATGTTTATGTATACACAGAATGCATGAGGTCTCTATGGTTTCTCATCTTTAAAACATCTTTGTGACACAACCTTCCTTCAATCCTTATATCCCTATAAGTAATAGATGTGCATTGGTCTTAATACATTCATCATCATTAACATTAACTCGGGTTGTGTCTTATAAAAACTATCGTCATACTGCAATATGGCATTCAAAACATGTTTTTCATCTTAATATGGAAAATAACTTCATACTAAGGAAATTCAGCAATCTTTCATCGTCATGTTTTCATACATCATTATCATCATACATTGTCATCATTTAGCAACATCATAATCATCATATCACATCATAAGGTATCATCCTATAACTCATTCACATCATCATCAAAGCATCATAAGTATAAAGCATAAATGATACGTGCAAGGGCCACTAGACACGTGCCATCAAACATTAAACAATTGTCCAATCAATCCTATAGTAAGACCACTTACTTGGTTGGCCTTTATCGGCGTTTTCCTAAATTCGAGTACGCAAAGCTTTCATTCCTCGAAGTTGCTTCAAATATCGCCGAAATTTGTTTCCAATTAGGATGTCCATTTCATTTCATTAGATTTCACAATTCTAATGTCATTAACTTAAATTTGTGAAATAGAACATGATATTGACCTTAATTACCGGTTCAAAACAGTACAAATTGGTCTAATTTATACTTTACTGTGCTGAAGGACTGGTTTTTTAGCCGCAGAGCTGAGCCGAGTGAGTCATGTAAGGCAAAGAAGTGTCTGGCTGCAAGTGCAACACGTGTTGCCATGGGAAAGAGATGTGTCGCAGGTTAGGTCGAGGCATGCGAGCCGCTGCAAGCGTGCGGGTCGCGGACTGATGCTGAGCTGAGTGCAAGTCCATGCCGAGGTGATGGATTTGGGCCTTGCGTTGGGGCGCAATCTTTTGGTTTCGGGCAATATATAGCCCTTGGGTTGAATCGCGGTCTTTTAGTTTCAAGCTGTAGCTCTCGAGTTTGTTCTCTGGCCACGTGGGTATTTGGGACGAGGCTGCAATCTTGGTGCTGGGTTATGGAATGAGATCGACCTTGATCGGATCTGATGGATCCCTTCTTCACTCGGTTCATCACAGTTTTCTGATTACTTTTTCTCTCTTCTATAAAACCGTGTGCCCATGGTGCTGGGTTAGGTACCGGTCTTCAATTGAATAGTCCGATGAGGAACCATGGTTATCATTTAAGATAAGCAACTCACATCGCATTGATATATATTTGCGTTTGTCAAGAGTCAAACCCGAGTCTATTGCTTGGAACGCAATTATACTCACCGTTGGACAACAAACGCTTGCATAAAAGATTTCAACATCCACTGGTCTTCGAATGAGAATACATTTAGAAGAAGTAGCTCTTATCATCACATTGATATATATTTGCATTTGCCGGGAGTCGAACCCGGGTCTATTGCTTGGAAGGCAATTATCCTAACCGTTGGACTACAAACGCTTGCATAAAAGAGTACAAGCTCCACTGGTCTTCTAATGAATACATTTAGAAGAAGTAGCTCCTATCATCACATTGATATATATTTGTGTTTGCCAGAAGTCGAACCCGGATCTATTGCTTGGAAAGCAATTATCCTAACCGTTGGACTACAAACGCTTACATAAAAGATTTCAACATCCACTGGTCTTCTAATGAATAGTCTGTAAATAAGACACAGTGAAGACCCATTCTTAACATTCAGAAGAAGTAGCTCCTATCATATTGAAACTAGTAGACATTAGCCTTGGGTCCAAACCTTAGGGTTCAAATCTGAATTTGAGTTTGAACCTTAGCTTCCATAGGCCGATTTGTTTGTGACTGAACCAATCCAAGCTGGTAGCCAAACCTGACGTTGGCAACGCCTGACTCGTTAGCAACCCAACCCAAATCGAACTACAACCCATCTCACACGCCCCTAACCACAACCCACGATTGACCTGCATACTCCACTCAATCTAGAAATGCGACCTACACCCCAACCTTGGCTTGATGCATTTAACTCGAATTTACCTATTTAATACCTATTTACTAATTTGAACCTTTTCCTCCCATTTTGGACCTTTCTATGGTCGTTTTTTTTATGTAATTGGGAGTGTTTGAGGTTTTTGTAGCCTTTGGCCAATTTAAAATAATTGGAGCCAACTTCGGTTATTAATACACTTAAGTAAATCAATTTCAAGATTATATAAGTGGACTTATTGTTGATGACTTGAGTGATGCATGAATGACACGTACCCTAGGATCGTTTCTTACGCATCATTTTCTATTGCTATTATCCTACTTTTTCATTTAAAAATAAGGTTACCACTACGTGAATGACCAGACTACTAAATACTGAAAACCATTTAAAAAAATTTACTTTAAGCATTATCATAGACTTAAACATTCACAAATTTCATCTAAAATTGAAAAAGTAGCATCAAAGAGATAGTGTAGGACTAAAACCTAAATGAAAAAAAAAAACTCTTTATTTTCGTGACTTTTGTAGCAACACTGTCATCCATACACGAGTATCTTACCTTTACTTAGAAAAATAGAAAACATGGATTTAGAATAGCCTCACTATTGGAGTCAAAACATAATCGTGGTTCATGGTGGAACCTATCTTTTCATAACTTTTGCTTAGGCTTTACTTTTTCTTTCAGGTAGGGTTGATGACCAATACTTTCTCTTTACGTGCACATTAACTCGAAAGACAGGCTTATGTACATACCCCTAAGCCTGACTATGGGCTAGTGCACACTCATGCTAGAGAAAACCAACAGAAAAAAAGGAGCACGTATCACATCATAGTATACGCGTCTGTATAAAATATACTGGAGAAGCATCTCCTTGCTTGTGGCATACACCATGTATAATGTCCTATAGTTCAAAATATAATACATGGTTATGATACATATCAACATTGCTTCCGTAAAAGAAACAATATATAGATGACATTAATTTCATTATTATCCTACTTGATTAAGCAATGTTTAATAGCCATAACACGAATATCATACTAACATAGCTTAGTGAAAGTACATGCACCATCAACTCTAAAATTGAGATGGTGGAGGTGGTATTTAAGGAAGGTTGCCCTAAAAAGGAGCGACACTCTTGGATTACAGAAGTTGGGAGCCTGTGACAATTGGAAACAAAGCAGAGGTAGAGGAGAACACGGCAGGAGTGAATGTGAGTTATCTCTATCAGTTATGGGTCAATACAAGGGGGAACCTTACTGTATAGTTCTTAGTAGCTACTTTATTTTCTATCCTTCCATCATGTAACAAGCTATGGTTACTCTTTTATTCCTGTTGTTGAATTCAGTAATGTTTTGTAGCTAAACCCGAGGAAGGAGGATATATATTTAGGATATTCAAAATAGTCTTTAGAATTGAGCGATCCATGGCTTGGAAAGGTAGTTTTCAGCTCTGTAAGTCATTCAATTTCTGACTTGCTATCTCCTTCTTCTGTTCATCTGAGTAATCAGTCTCATCTGCTAATATTCTTTAGAGAGAAGAAAGTTCTTCATTAACATGCTCCAAGGATCGTAGTGACCAACAAATTTTGGTATGGTTGGTTGAACAAAACTGACTTACAGTAGTCATCTTTAGCTGCCGCATAAAGAGACAAGACTCTAATACCAAATGATAAATTTAATGCAGCATGAGAAGGAAGAAAATTCAGTTCTTTATTAGGCTCAAAATGACTATATTTATAGGGAGTAGAATGATTAACAGAGAAAAATAAAATCTGATTAACAAAAAGAAAAATAAAATTACAACCACATCAGAATATCATGTCAAAACAAAGAAGGGTACAAAAGACGACTTGATAACTAAAACATAAAAATCGCCACTAAAACCTATGCAACAAATTCAAGCATTTCATTATAAGTCCAAAGACATGATATAAGTAAGTGTGGGTGCCCGGTGAAGACAAATTATTCAACGAAACCACAATTTGTTTTTTAATGTACATCCAAAGTAATGGATTTGGTAGTTTTTTTTTAAAAATCTCAACATTTGGATGTAAAATTTCTTGAAGATTTACGAGGTAGGTAGATAGTTTTGGGTCCCTATATTGACAATAATAATTTTTTTTAATCTTTTTCATAAATGTTAAAGGATATTAATTTTATTTTTAAAGTTTGTGATATTTTTTTTTTCGGTCTACTCCTGGTTGTACACATCCACATTCTAACCTTTTGCACGATCTTATTAGTGGCTTAGACAAACTACAAAATATTTTTCGTTTAAAATGGTTCACTAAGCCACATTCTATAACATTTAATTTCCAAGAAAAACATTTTTGTTCATCCAAGACTAATACTCTGAGAGTTTTGTGTAACGCTCATTGTATAGAACATTAATTGTTCACGTTACTCCCTTTAGAATTTTTTTAGACTATTACAAACTAGTTGAAGAACCTCCTCCAAAATCTAGTTCATTATTATTATATTAGTTATGGACTAGGGGTGTACATTGAACTCGACAACCCAACAACCCCTACAACCCAAACCGATCCAATCAAGACTCATGGTGAAAAATGAAAACACGGCCAGCTGCTCAGATCTTGAAGGAAGAGTGCCCATATACTATTTCTCCAAGTTTAGTCTCTCTCTCACCCCAAATTCCCTCGAACCAATTCATTTCTATTTCCAAGTTCCACACCGAGAGTAATTGACGTTTTGAACTTAGATCGTCAATAAGGGTTTCAACATTTTTCTTTCTCATCTAACACATGATTGTAGACTCGAATCTTCTACCTAACCTACTGAGGATCAACTATAAACTTTTGGGTAAGGATAAAGGAACCCGAGGGCAAACGGGTTTGATTTTGGCTCGGGTCAAAACTCCAACTCAAGACAGAAATAACCCAACAACCCAAGTGAGCCCGAAGAAGTTTGGTCGATAAGGCCGGATGATGGAATCTATGTGAGAAATAGTTCTCGGGATCACAAATATATTTTCATAACTAAACGGAAGCCTATGTTATTCATCAACTTGGTCTTAAAAGTTCAACTTTATACCTCTTTATGTTGTATTAGAAATAAAGATTCTAATTAACTCTTATCAAGCAAATATCTTCTGCTTGTTGAAAAGAAAAATACATTTTTTTGAAATATGGAGCCAATAAAATTGTTAAACAATGAAAAGAAAAGCTAAGTATTATATGACGTAGCAAATTGTCGAAAAAAACATTATTTAAAACACAGACAAACTTATATGTATTTATGCCAATATGATTATAGATATGATCTTAGGCCAAATTCTTTGTTTTGGCTTGATGTTCTGCTTTCTATTAGGATTTTATTTTTATCTTTGTTAAGCATTGCACTGTCTATGAATTAGTCATTCTTCACGTAATAAAGTACTAAATTTCCTTCTTTGTGCAAACTTATTTTCATTAAATTTTTATTAGTATAGGTTGCAACTTCTATTTCTTTTTAGACTTTTTTAGTCATCCAATCTTCAAGATCACTCTCACTATAATGTAGTCTCGGTTCATTCATGTATTCCTCCTTTACTCAGGTGTCACATACCCACTAGCTTCCTTTTTGGTTTGTTCTTGAATCACATCTTATCGTGAGAGCAATCGCTCTGATACCACCTATAATGACTCTAATTTTCTATTAAAACAAAGGTTGCCACAACATGCCTAATATAACTAGAATGTATGGAGAAATTTATTTAAAAGAAATGTAACTAGAATGTGTTGGTGTTCAAAAAAAAAAAAACGTTTCAAAAAGATAACAAAATATACCTATATCATATATAGCTAATTAATCATTATTCTTGTATTCCATAGATAGAATTTAGTCCCACACACTATGAATCAAAACATAGTCGTATTCTTATTAACACTTAATTCTTGAGATCCTCTTCTTTGAAGTTTTCAAATTGCATATCGTTGAGCTTCAATTCTTTGGTTGCGAATTTAAAACAGATGCATAAACCGATTTCAGAACATGAACAAGTATGATCTCCACAATCAGCAGAGGTGTTGCATGCAATTTGTGTTAAAAGGCTTCTCTTTAATACCAGTGGTGGCATCGCTTCAACTTCAACTGCAATAATATTTAAACACTTAACATTATGTTTGAAACTTTTGAACACTTTAACATGCGATTGTTTTAGAAGGCTTCTCCGTTGAAATATTAGCCTTCAAAGAGAGTCAAAACAAACAAAGAATGAAGAACTAAAATTTTTACCGGAACGAGACACGACCAGCAGTATAATCACAATAATGAAACTAAACTTCACACTACAAATCTTTGTCATATTATTCTTTGTGTTCGAACTATTTTGAATGGTTTGGTGTGATGGTTAAGTTTCTTTCTTGCCAATCTCTTATATAATCCTCTAGACATGAAATTAGCACTGGAATATGAACCTAAATAGTAGATTTTAGTTGGTGCATGTGCCAAATATATGTATTTCTATAATTACAAAACCATAAATCCTATTTTTCGAAAAATAGGAAAAAAAAATCCAAGAAGGAAATGTATTGATTTCAATTCTTTTTTTCCTTAAAAAATGATAGTAATTTGCCATTCATTGAGTTTGAGCTTAGAAAATAATAATAATAAATATAAATATAAACCAAATTGTCACAATTTTTTTTTCCCTAAAGGTAAGATGTAAGATCCCACGTCGATCGTAGAGGAAAGCAAAACATTTTTTAAGAGAAGTGTTTTAAAATCTTTAAAGAAATCTGAAAGGAAAAGGTCAAAGAGGACACTATCTGTTAGCAGTGAGTTTCAAAATGCTTTAAAACGTAGACTATAAATTGGGAGAGAAAGCCCAAACAGAAAAATATCTAGTAGCAGTGGATTTGAGCTGCTACATGTGGTAAGCTTACTCGTTTTGTTATTAACATTAACCTAAATAGAAGTCAAGAATTTATTACAACATTTATTCCGGTCAAAATTGAAAGGTTTCAATTTTATATTGATGACCCCTTATGCAATAAAAACATCAAATCAAACTTGTTTGAGAATTACATAATGCAAATCTTAAATTAACAGTATGATTGAGGATAGTAATTATAAGTGTTATTTTGGAAAAGGGTATGGGTAGTTTGTTGTTTAGACTGGTTTGGGAGGTTAGAAATTTCAAAATTTTCTAGTAGAATTAGAATTATGGTGTAATATCCTTACAATATAAAAAATGAACAGGCCGGTTACGAATAAAGGGACTAGCAAACTAATCAAATTAGCCTAGAACCTCATGCTATTCCTAATGAGCCAAATAGCGAGAACCAATGAACCAAGAGATACCCGACTAGACAAAATAATTAAAAACTATGAAGTTATAAAACTAGAACCTTAATTTGAACTTGAATAAACTAGTAGAGCCTAAATGCGAGATATGTGACAACTAGGTATATAATAAAATATAAGAATGATGTAATAAATGTGAATGACAAATGACTTATAAATAAATTAAGAGCCTACAATTGTAACACCCTTATTTACTTATTAAAAATAGGGTGCCACTATATGCATGACGTGACCAATACGTGCATGTAACGACCCTAGATTTTTACTTATGAGTGACCCTAGATTTTTACTTATGAGTCACTATCATCATCAAATAGTAATCATTTTGTGCAGAAATAAGAGTTTAAATTTTATCATAAAAGATAAACTTCATCTTAAAATACTCATTTTGTGCAGAAATAAGAGTTTAAATTTTATCATAAAAGATAAACTTCATCTTAAAATACTATCATGGACTTACGTTTTCGAAAACATCTTTAAAATGACACATCAAAATACTAAATGAAATAAATAAACATTAAAATTAAAAAACCATATCCTAACAATAAATGTAACTACCCAGTGCATGCATCATGGTGGTCTCGAATTGTGACCCCATCCTCAGTCGCACAAGGATGTCTTTCCTTTACCTAAAAAATAAGCTTAGCACATTGCTGGAGTATTTTAGGAAAGGCTCAATAAGCGACCCCTGTTGGGCTTAAATGCGACCACATACAAATCATGAGTGGGGTCTATCATATTAGTCTACTTTTCTAACAGACAACTTGGATATGTACTTAATTTTCGTACACACGATCCATAGGTGCAAGCATAGACTCACTAGTCGATTCGCACACCTTCTGGACCCTTTTCTGGTTGGGCGAGCATTCCGTGGTAGCTGTTGATGCCAGACACCCATTAGGAATAGCGACGTCACTACAACATTATGAAAAACGTAATGATCATTCCCCTGCTTCGTAGCATACGCGTCTATAATATTGTGAAGGAATAAGGGATATCCCCCGATGCATGAGCACACAATAATGCATGATGTCCCACATTTTTCCATTATCATTAACATTTAATACACAATAATGCATGAGGTCCTAACCTTAAACGCTTTCGAATAATTGAAACTAAGAAGAAAGGGTCGAATGTATCAGAACGATCAACAAAAATGCGAGTCTTGATCTCTAAGAAAGTGTATTCTCCGACTGACTCAAACCATTCAAGTGGGATGCTAAATTGAAGTGAGAGACCTCTGTCTTAAGGTGGAGGCCAACTCCTATTCCTAAGTTTTAAGCAATGTGGGACAATCCATATTCTTCTTCTTCTTTTTTTTAATTCAAAATTTTGAGTTATTACATATTGTTACATTTTTTCTCGAATAATTTAGGGCTCTAACTTCATCAATGTTATGCATAAGTAAGTCTCTTGAATAAAAAAAAAAAATCAATTTATACTCTTAAACTTTACCGATGGTATAAATTAACACTCTAAATTAATAATTGTAGCAATAAAATTATATAAATCAAAAGTGAATCAATTTTGATCCCAACTGAACTTGTGTTTTGTTGGTTGGAAAGAGATTGTGAAAGTTTTTTTTTACGACTCTTCCACGTTCAATACATCAGGTAAAAGATTTTAAATACCGAGTTTTATAAAAATTTGTCCAATGTGTTTTACTGCTCTAATAACTTTTGGATATGTAATTCTCAGTTGTAACTTATTTATTATCTCTTGATTGCAACCTAGTGTACATTGTTATATTGATTTTTATGATTTTTGATAATTTAAGGTCCTCCAGCTTCATCAATATCATGCAAAATAAAGTCTCTCTAAATACGTACAATATTTTTAATTTTTGTTAGCTTAGTTTCTTTAAACTAATCATTTTTGTTTTTGTTTTGTTTTATTTTTATTCTTCTTTTAAGATCAATCTTTGTATTTGGCTTACTTGTAGAGTAATGGATTGCTTAGAGAAGAGTTGACTTTAGTTTTACGGTAATGTTAACTATGTTGAGACGTTATAATTCTCTCTAGTGGTTGTTGAAGAAAAAATTGTTTTTTTTTAATGTTTATAGATTGAAATTACTATTTAAAAACAAATAATTAATTAGGAAGATTTTTAGGACTTAAATCTAAACCTCCTAAGGCTTCTAAATGAATTTGACTGGTCTATAGTATTTTAACACGGGTCATTGATTTTTTTATTCTTGTTGCTTTGAAATAAAGGTTAGATATGATCTAAACTTGACCAGAACTTTTTGTCTCCACCTTGAAATTTTCATGCCCTGTATTTTTTACCGACTGTCATGACTCATTTTTTTTTTTAACTTTCTAGAGCACGAAACACGGCGTGAGCGGACTCAACATGGTAAATATACCATGGTAAATATATACATAAAAATTTTGCATGTATATTTAAAATATCCAAGACAAAATATGAGTTTAAATATAAAAAGGGAAGGGGATAAAAAAATAATTGACGAAAACAGATAGAAAATAGAGGATCGTCTAGACCCTAAGTTTGGTTCTTTATGGCACGTACTCAAGAGTGGGTCCCATCCTTGACTAGCATTGAGTTGTTACTTGAAAAATATATAACATTATTTGTAGACTCTCAATGATGAATACTAGGACATCTGTAACACTGAAAAATGAAGGTAAATAACTTCAATAAGAATAAGCGGTCCATGTAAGACCTAAAGGATGAAGGAAAGAAATGAAAGGATTTAGGCATGACATAAAATTCTTTGAATCTTCAAATCTAACCGTTCGATCTTCCCAAAATTTAAGTATCTTCTAGAGGACTCACAACTCACCACATCAAATAGCTAGAATTCAAATTGGAAGTCGGTGGCTCGTTGATAAGAGATGATATTTTTGAAAGATTATTTAGAAAGTCTAATCTCCAAATTACAACGATTTTGGAGATTTCAACATCAGTTTAAGCTTCCCCTATAAAGTCTGAAGCTGAGGCAATAATATGAACAAGAATCGGGTTGAATTGAGCTCACAATCACAAGTAATAAGCATTTAGATTTTGGGTCTCCTACTCTTAGATTTCTTCCAAATTCGAGAGAAATTATCCACCATTTTCCTTCAGATTTGTTCCTATAGTTTCTAAACAAGATTACCCACAAGTTCTATGAAGAAACCGAACGTTAAAAAAACCTAGAACCTACTCCCCAATAGTGGCAGGCATTTAAGAACTTCAAAGAAGGCTTGAAAATCAAATTCAAGGATAAAAGCTAATTCATTGAGTGAAACCAATCTCAATTTCTTTCAGCACCTCCAAGTAGTATTTCCATAGAAGACCACAAAGAGGAATAACCCTAAGAGTGTGCCCAATGGAAGAAAATCAGTTTCGGGTAGAATTTGTGGGTAAGTATCGAATTTCTATCTATGATCCCTTTTTCTTCAAATTGAGAATCCCTATAGCTTTAGAGGATCAAGTTGAGTAACATTAATGAAGGAATCAAGAACTAAAACGTCATGATACAAGCTACCCAAGAGATCGATCCTCTACGTTTTCTGGCGAGTTGTAGACCGAGAGGAATTTTTGAAAATTAAGGTCCCACACTCAAAGATGTTCCTCCAAACCAATTCCTTTAGCTTAAAGAAATGATAAAAAGAGGTTCCACGAAGAAACCAGGCACTGAAAACCCCTATAATGGGTCGCCCAATAAATTCGAATTCTCTGTTATGAACTCTAGCCATGAATCTGATTTCGAACGAACTTTGGAGGCAAATATCTTAGGATAAAATCTACGCGAAGGTATGAAATCAATCTCAAGTTCTTTCTTGTAACACCATCTATAAGTTTTACAAAGAAATCGAGGGGAGAAATGTGGTAAATGGAGCTGTGGACGAAGAGTTTCAACTAAACCGACCATGTCAAACTAAAATGCGGCCTTCCCTAAGTTTTTTCAATCTTAACCCACTTCCTTACCGATTCTCATAAAAAAAATTTCATGGTTCAAGAAACTAGACACACTAAAGAATATATGAAAGAAAATTTGAAGTAATTCAGATACAAAAAGCTCGAGAACGGAGGTCTCGAACGTCAACAACGAGGTAGGTAGCCGCCTTAGACTTTTCTTAAGAAATACATGTAGGAATAATTTGGATTTCTGTTTAAACCCTACTATATGTATGAATTAAGAGAATATGAAAGAAAAACACCAAGAACTGAGATTTAAGGCCCTGAACCGATCAAATTGCTCGAGATTAAGTAACGTTAAGATAACCAACTAAATAAACTCTACTGCCTATGAAATTTTTATGCTGAGCATATTATGGTAGATTAAGATTATATATGAAATTTGGTGGTCTTTGGATTAGGATAAGTAGCTAAGACAAGTAACGGGGTAAAATGACCATAGTGCCCCTAAGGTAATCTACCTTCGGTTCATGATGTAGATGACCTCCAAGGTAAAATGACCATAATGTCCCTAAGTAATCTACCTTCGGTTCATGATCTAGATGACCTCCAATGGTAATCTACCTTCGCTTCATGATTTAGATGACCTCCAAATTTTTTGTAACTTGGTATTAGACCTTATTTTATGGTGTTTGTTGATGTTGTAAAGTTTGAAACGATTGAAAAACGTTAAGTAGCTAAACTAAGAATAGGATAAAATGACCAAAGTTTCCCTAGGACTCCTTATGATATTTCAAGGTTAGACATGCTCAAAATGACTTGCTACTTCTTATAAGGCATATTCCTAAGGACATGAAGGTAGTAGCTAAACGAAGAATAGGATAAAATGACCAAAATTCCTCTAGGACTCCTTATGATATTTCAAGGTTTTGACATGCTCAAAATGACTTGCTACTTCTTATAAGGCATATTCCTAAGGACACGAAGGTATGTTCCAGATTTTAAGTTGATTAGAACAAGTTTGGAACCTAAACCAAGTAAGTTCCTAAGGACATGAAGGTATGCTCCAGATTTTAAGTTGATTAGAACAAGTTTGGAACCTAAACCAAGTAAGAACCCAAGAAACACCTGAAGGAAATACCTCAAGACTCAAGACTGTTCTAGAAGGAAATCATTCTTGTTTCTTTGATGAATTCTGTAACGACCCAGATCCACTGCTAGCAGATATTGTCCTCTTTAGGCTTTTCCTTTCGGACTTCCTCTCAAGGCTTTAAAACGCGTTTGCTAGGGGAAGGTTTTCACACTCTTACAAAAGTGATTTGTTGTCCTCCCCAACTAATGTGGGACATCACAATCCACCCCCCTTCGGGGCCCAGCGTCCTCGCTGGCACTCATTCCTTTTTCCAATCGATGTGGGACCACCACCAAATCCACCCCCCTTTGGGGCCCAGCGTCCTTATTGGCATACCGCCTCATGTCTACCCCCTTCGAGGAACAGTGAGAAGGCTGGCACATCGTCCGGTGCCGGGCTTTGGTACCATTTGTAAGGACCCTAAATTTTACCTATTTAATCTAAGGTCATTACTATATCTTCGAATGCAAAATTTACATTAAATGGGCTCTTATCATAAATGCGACTTACGTTGGCCTTTTATTACCTCGTGAAAAATGAATACAAGGGAAAGAAAGGAAAAAGAACAACACTAAAACAACTGTCTTATACTACCCTATGATTTATTATGGATTACAATTCCACCTATTCTAACCTATACTAATGATGCAAACGGGAATTCAACATAAACTAACCTATACTTTGAATGCAAACAAAATTCAACCTCTACTAACCTATACTATGAAATGAAAAACAACTAGCAGACGTGCCACGACTCCGGCGGCTTAATCGGCTCGGCGGCGGCTTCTCGGCTTCGACGGCTTATTCGGCTCAGGAAACTTGTTTCCGACCTATTTGTCACTGTTCCGACCCTCCCGAACTTAGTTTCGACCCCATTTAAGGTAAAATAGGTCATTTTATGGTCGTATTTCACAAATTCAAGTTGGAAATTAATTATGTTTGTAAAATACTAACAAAGGTGTCGAATGATCCAATAGGAACCAACCACCAATGAAAGCGTAGGACGTATACGAGGAGCTAGGAGCTTACGTTTACATTTTAGGAAGTACTTCGGCTAAGGCCTACCAAGTAAGTGGCTCACTCATCGTCGTAGGTTACGAGTTGTTTGTTGTATGTTGGCACGTGCCCGTGGATTCACACGTGTCATTAAATTGTATGCTAGACTGTTGTGCTTAAGTACGTAATCTTGTGAACGTGAATGTATGCTGTTTAGTATGATATGATATGTAGTGCTTATGACGTTTACGATGTTCCTAAATGGCATGATTGTATGAAATATTTGTATGTATACAGCATATTATGAATGACATGATATCACGATAAATGAAATGAAATGTAACCCTGTTAGGATTATGTACGATACGTAGACTGAAAAATAAGAAATGACATGTTAAGCATGAAAGAAGATAGTGGGGTTATATTCATTAATGATAAAAGTAGAAATATTGGGGACCTCATGCATTATGTGTGCTCATGCATTTGAGGGATACCCCTATTCCATCACGAGGGTACGGACGCGTACATCCAATGGCAGGACAACGATCGTTATGTTTTGCATAGCGCTGTCGTGATGGTTACTAGTTCTGACGGGTGTTCGGCCTAAGAAGCTCCCAGAGTATGCTCGCCCAACAAGGAAAGTGGCCCAGCGGTGTGCGAACTGGCTAGTGAGCCCATACTCGCACGTATGGCCTGTGTGTAGAGTATATGGTACACATCCAAATTTACCCGTTAGAATAGCACCGTAGGAAGACAGATTGAAAGATCGGTCCCATCATCTCATTTGCATGTGATTGTTGCATTTAACCCCAATAGTGGAGTCACTTACTGAGTATTTCTTTAAATACTCAAGCCATTTGCTACTACATTTTTCAGGTTAAGGCAAGACATTTCTTTACGGCTGACGACGGCATCGCAACTCGAGACCATGGCACATGCATAGGATAGTGATATTTATTTTCTTAGACTTAGGCTAGAATAGGAGGTTTTTAACTTAAACTCTTATTTATTTTATTTAGTCATTTGTTGTGTCGTTTTAAAGATGTTTTCGAAACACGTAAGTCCATGGCTGTGTTTTAAGATAAAGGTTATGTTTTATGGAATTTAGATGAAGTCTTCGGCATCCAATGTTTATGGTACGTACACAGTAGCGACCTTGAATTAAGCAGAAAATTTCGGGTCGTTACAAGTTCATAAGCTAAAGAATACATGATGCAAGTATGCCTCAAGAACAATAAGAAATAAATAAAATTTTTATGATTGAGAACCCAAAGAAGGTACCACACAAGCTCTACAACTAACAAGGTAAGATATTACGCTCCATACCTTAAAGATTTCATGACATGAAAGAATGTTAAGTAATACTCTAATCATGTACAAAGTGATCCATGATCTTCTGCTGTGTTTTTAGAGCCCCATATTTTCCTCCTCTAGGTGAGATGCCCTGCACCATGTCTTTCTTAACAAGATGTCATGTTTGGCCCATATTTCCCTCACCTAGATGAGATATTCTACCATGTTATGGGTACCCTATTCACAATTTGCAGGTGACATGTTCATGTTTTGCATTGATCACGTTGTTGGGAGTTATGCCCTAAAGACTCGTAATTAATTATTAATTTTTATTATTTTATTTACAATTTAATATTATCCATTATATGAAAATCAAAGTTATTAATGTAATCTTGAACCGTATGTGGTTGACATAGAGGAAGATAGTGTTGAAGTAATAACCTAAAGGGTCTATGGTATATGGATAAGGTTGGGTGTCTTATCCTGGTAACACTATTGATACGACCCTCTTTGTAATCATTACAAATGATTTGTTCCAAATCGTTCTCATGTAGACATGTGAGTGGGGTATCATATACAATGAGTTTGTATAAGACTGGAATAAAAAATATTTAATCTCTTTTTATAAATCTGTTAATTGAAAATATTAGTATTTCACATAATGATCATATGTGACTCGATCTTAATCCTGAGTGAGTTATGAACTTCTGCTTGTGAGGACTTGTCCTTTAATTTGCACAGGTTAGAATGACTCTTGTAGCTGATTCAATATGCCTACCATGTTGAAGGCTTGACCAAATAGAGAGTTGGGAACATAATATCTTGAGATGAAATTCACTTCTTTCGATATAAGAAAAGTAGATGAATTGTTCTTTTAAGTATTGAGTTCTCTTTATAGTTCATTAACTATAGGTCACTTCACTACAGGAAAGTAGAGAATCAGTGGTACTTAAGGTGAAAAATGTAATTACAAGGGTAAAATGGACTTTTGACCCAGTTGTGTTTATGAACGACTCGTGAAAGATCGACTTGCTTGTAATGATTATACCAATGAACATAACTTATTCTACCATGCATAAGAGTGCAACTCTAGGTCTATAGTGGAGTTACCTATAATTAATTAATGAAAATTGATTAATTAAAAAGTTTTATTAATTAATTTTATATCATTCCAGCTTATAATCGGTAGGTTCTATAATTAGCCCATAGTAACCCTAAACATTTCAATTTAATTGAAAGGAAAATTTGAAGTATTCAAATTAATATTTAATATATTAAATAAATAGACAAACATATATATTTAGTTTGAAGTGTTCACATTAATATTTCATATATTAATTTAAAAGTTTCAAATTAATATTTAATATAAATATATTAAAAGAAAAAATATTTTTATTGCATCTCATGCAACTAAATATTAAATGAGCGGAAGTATATTGATATATTTGAATGAGATTCAAATTAGTTAAATATATATTAAGATATATTATAATATTTAATTATAATTTTTACATGATATCATATCTCAATATAGTAGATATTCAAATATATTATTTTTCAAAGATTGGGAGGAGTATATAGGAATCTTGTGTTGAGCCAATGACACACGAACCTCTCCCAATTTTCTCTCGAGAATAAAACTAGCTCTCTAGAGAATTCTCTTGAAACTCCCCTTCTCCAATCCCTTTAGGCTTGTGTTCCAGTCGTAGCAAGGATGAATTTGTGAAATGTGAAGAAATTTTGCATGGTTGAAATATTTAAAGGAGTTTTGCAATCTAGGGTTTCTACAAAGGTAGTGTTTTTGCACTCATATTTGTTGTTTTGTTTCACTTTTTAATAAAATCACGAATGAAGAACCTTCTAAGACCTCTCACAGTACAACATGTTCATGACTCAGACTACGCTGCTTGGAACGTATGAAGCCTTGAGCGTAGCTACGCAGGCTATGTCGCTTGGAACACATGTAACCTTGGGCATAGGTATTCAGGTTGAATAATAGGGCAAGCCCTAGATGTAAAATTAGACATCACTTGGAATGTAAGAAGCCTTGGATGCAGGTTGTCAGACTGTATTACAAGGCAAGCCCTAGATGTGGGTTCAGACTGTTGCTTAGAATGCATGAAGCCTTGGACATTGGTTTAGACTATGTCGCTTGGAACGTATGAAGCCTTGGACACAGGTTGTCAGGTTCATGACTAGTACTGCAAATCATAGGGGGAGTGTCTTGGAGAATGAACCAAGAACAGAGCAAGAACTTAAAAAGTAACCAAGAACAAGACAACGACCCGAACATGGATTAAGATCCAAGTTCTAAGAACTAGAATGTAGAACCTTAGTATTAAGGCCCTCAGACTAGAACTAAAATTTCAGAATTCAAGGACGAAGGTCCTCAGAATAAATCATGACAAGAACCCACACGTCTAGAATAAAATTAAAGGGCTTAAATACTTACAACAAGAATCAAAACAAAAAAAAGGAAGAGTGTAGTACCCTAAGGCCACGATTAAGAGTGTACAAGTAGGCTACTTACTGAGTCTTTGTATTTATTCCATATTTTCCATGTCCTTTTAGGTAAACAAGAAGTTGGTCTAGGTCGGGAGCAGACTCTGGAGTAGGTACCATAGACAGGCCTCACACGTCGTCCTCCACACCCTTTCGTTTTAAATATTTTGTGTCCGTTTCTTATTTTTTATTCTAAATGTTAAGTTGTATTTTATATATAATAATGTATGAACTTTGTTTTGATATAATATAAATATAATGTATATTATTTTTCAAATTTTCTTTGTTTTGGTTCGCAAAAAATTGACCCGTCTTTTTGGAATCATCGAACTCCCGTCCTTACAGTACCACACTATTTAAAGCATGTCCAGTTTTCTCTTCTATGGAACTTAGTTTTTAGGTTCTAGTCATGTGTTCTTAGTTCATAACATAGTTATCTTAGGACTTTGGTACTTACGACTTTGGTACTGGATTCTTAGGTCAAAAATATGGGTGCTTAGCTCCTTTCCCTTAGGTTGGTTTAAGAAGAGTGGATCCCATTCACTTGTATGATCCCTCGCCCTTTGGTAGTTTTAAGGAATGTTGATCTCATCGGGCTGTCCACTTCCACTTCATACACAATACATTACACTAATCCTAGCCCTAAAAAAATCTACTAGGAGACATGTTGGGTCACATGGTTGGCGAACAATATGAACTTGATTGTAATACCAAAGTTTGATGTAACAACACTAGATTTTTGCTAACCTAAAGTCGCTACGGTCATCTTAGTCTAAACTCTTATGTGAAATTTAACTCTTAAAACGTCATCGTACATCATAACTTCTTCTTAAAAACATAACATCAACTTACTTACATGTTTGAAAACATAATTCAAAAAACAAGATAAAAATAATAATAATAAATAAAGTAAAACATGAAATTAAAATGTTACTAGCCTATGCACGTGTCATGGTCTCAGATTGCGATGACGTCGTCAGTCGTACACGGCTATCTTGCTTTTACCTAAAATAGAAGTAACACACGGCTTATGTATTTAAGAAATACTCAGTAAGTGATCCCACTAAAGGGGCCGGGAAAAATGCGAACACATGCAACTCATACTCTAGGGACCTACCGTTAAAAACAATCATATGGGTGGCCTCCAGTCCGGACAAAATTGGATGTAGTACTTCCCTACACACGATCTACACGTGCAAGCATGAATCCTCAGGTTGTTCGCACCCTTGAATCCATCATAGTCGAGCTACTTGTCCGTAGCGACCTCTAGAGGTCAGCAGACCCCTGAGTGTCATGCAAGGCATGATCGCCATCATCATCGAAGTGTACGCGTCTATACTCATCATCGTAAAAGGAGAACGAGCCTGATGTTTATGTATACACAGAATGCATGAGGTCTCTATGGTTTCTCATCTTTAAAACATCTTTGTGACACAACCTTTCTTCAATCCTTATATCCCTATAAGTAATAGATGTGCATTGGTCTTAATACATTCATCATCATTAACATTAACTCGGGTTGTGTCCTAGAAAAACTATCGTCATACTGCAATATGGCATTCAAAACATGTTTTTCATCTTAATATGGAAAATAACTTCATACTAAGGAAATTCAGCAATCTTTCATCGTCATGTTTTCATACATCATTATCATCATACATTGTCATCATTTAGCAACATCATAATCATCATATCACATCATAAGGTATCATCCTATAACTCATTCACATTATCATCAAAGCATCGTAAGTATAAAGCATAAATGATACGT
This sequence comes from Cucurbita moschata, assembly GCF_002738365.1. Taxonomy (NCBI): domain Eukaryota; kingdom Viridiplantae; phylum Streptophyta; class Magnoliopsida; order Cucurbitales; family Cucurbitaceae; genus Cucurbita; species Cucurbita moschata. Next base: position 526,356 of record NW_019268569.1, read on the forward strand.
GCAAGGGCCACTAGACACGTGCCATCAAACATTAAACAATTGTCCAATTAATCCTATAGTAAGACCATTTACTTGGTTGGCCTTTATCGGCGTTTTCCTAAATTCGAGTACGCAAAGCTTTCATTCCTCGAAGTTGCTTCAAATATCGCCGGAATTTGTTTCCAATTAGGATGTCCATTTCATTTCATTAGATTTCACAATTCTAATGTCATTAACTTAAATTTGTGAAATAGAACATGATATTGACCTTAATTACCTTAATTGGGGTCAAAAATCAACTTCGGGAGGTTCAAAACAGTACAAATTGGTCTAATTTATACTTTACTGTGCTGAAGGACTGGTTTTTTAGCCGCAGAGCTGAGCCGAGTGAGTCATGTAAGGCAAAGAAGTGTCTAGCTGCAAGTGCAACACGTGTGTCATGGGAAAGAGATGTGTCGCAGGTTAGGTCGAGGCATGCGAGCCGCTGCAAGCGTGCGGGTCGCGGACTGATGCTGAGCTGAGTGCAAGTCTATGCCGAGGTGATGGATTTGGGCCTTGCGTTGGGGCGCAATCTTTTGGTTTCGGGCAATATATAGCCCTTGGGTTGAATCGCGGTCTTTTAGTTTCAAGCTGTAGCTCTCGAGTTTGTTCTCTGGCCACGTGGGTATTTGGGACGAGGCTGCAAGCTTGGTGCTGGGTTATGGAATGAGATCGACCTTGATCGGATCTGATGGATCCCTTCTTCACTCGGTTCATCACAGTTTTCTGATTACTTTTTCTCTCTTCTATAAACCGTGTGCCCATGGTGCTGGGTTAGGTACCGGTCTTCAATTGAATAGTCCGATGAGGAACCATGGTTATCATTTAAGATAAGCAACTCACATCACATTGATATATATTTGTGTTTGCCAAGAGTCAAACCCGGGTCTATTGACTACAACCGTTTGCATAAAAAGAGTACATATCATATCCTAGGAACCATGGTTCCTCATCGGACTATTCAATTATATATTGATATATATTTGCATTTGTCAGAAGTCGAACCCGGGTCTATTGCTTGGAAGACAATTATCCTAACCGTTGAACTACAAACGCTTGCATAAAAGATTTCAACATCCACTGGTCTTCTAATGAATACATTTAGAAGAAGTAGCTCCTATCATCACATTGATATATATTTGCGTTTGCCAGGAGTCGAACCCGGGTCTATTGCTTGAAAAGCAATTATCCTAACCGTTGGACTACAAACGCTTGCATAAAAGAGTACAACATCCACTGGTCTTCTAATGAATAGTCTGTAAATAAGACACAGTGAAGACCCATTCTTAACATTCAGAAGAAGTAGCTCCTATCATATTGAAACTAGTAGACATTAGCCTTGGGTCCAAACCTTAGGGTTCAAATCTGAATTTGAGTTTGAACCTTAGCTTCCATAGGCCGATTTGTTTATGATTGAACCAATCCAAGCTGGTAGCCAAACCTGACGTTGGCAACGCCTGACTCGTTAGCAACCCAACCCAAACCGAACTGCAACCCATCTCACATACCCCTAACCACAACCCACGATTGACCTGCGTACCCCACTCAATCTAGAAATGCGACCTACACCCCAACCTTGGCTTGATGCATTTAACTCGAATTTACCTATTTAATACCTATTTACTAATTTGAACCTTTTCCTCCCATTTTGGACCTTTCTATGGTCGTTTTTTAACGTAATTGGGAGTGTTTGAGGTTTTTGTAGCCTTTGGCTAATTTAAAATAATTGGAGCCAACTTCGGTTATTAATACACTTAAGTAAATCAATTTCAAGATTATATTCTAAATATAATGTTGTGGAACTCCATAAATGAAGTTGGGTTTTGAGAGGCAATATCACGCTAGCTCCAAGGATATTAAGAAGTAAGTGGACTTATTGTTGATGACTTGAGTGATGCATGAATGACACGTACCCTAGGACCATTTCTTACGCATCATTTTCTATTGCTATTATCCTACTTTTTCATTTAAAAATAAGGTTACCACTACGTGAATGACTAGACTACGAAATACTGAAAACCATTTAAAAAAATTTACTTTAGGCATTATCATAGACTTAAACATTCACAAATTTCATCTAAAATTGAAAAAGTAGCATCAAAGAGACAGTGTAGGACTAAAACCTAAATGAAAAAAAAAAAACTCTTTATTTTCGTGACTTTTGTAGCAACACTGTCATCCATACACGAGTATCTTACCTTTACTTAGAAAAATAGCAAACATGGATTTAGAATAGCCTCACTATTGGAGTCAAAACATAATCGTGGTTCATGGTGGAACCTATCTTTTCATAACTTTTGCTTGGGCTTTACTTTTTCTTTCAGGTAGGGTTGATGACCAATACTTTCTCTTTACGTGCACATTAACTCGAAAGACAGGCTTATGTACATACCCCTAAGCCTGACTATGGGCTAGTGCACACTCATGCTAGAGAAAACCAACAGAAAAAAAGGAGCACGTATCACATCATAGTATACGCGTCTGTATAAAATATACTGGAGAAGCATCTCCTTGCTTGTGGCATACACCATGTATAATGTCCTATAGTTCAAAATATAATACATGGTTATGATACATATCAACATTGCTTCCGTAAAAGAAACAATATATAGATGACATTAATTTCATTATTATCCTACTTGATTAAGCAATGTTTAATAGCCATAACACGAATATCATACTAACATAGCTTTGTGAAAGTACATGCACCATCAACTCTAAAATTGAGATGGTGGAGGTGGTATTTAAGGAAGGTTGCCCTAAAAAGGAGCGACACTCTTGGATTACAGAAGTTGGGAGCCTGTGACAATTGGTAACAAAGCAGAGGTAGAGGAGAACACGGCAGGAGTGAACGTGAGTTATCTCTATCAGTTATGGGTCAATACAAGGGGGAACCTTATTGTATAGTTCGTAGTAGCTACTTTATTTTCTATCCTTCCATCATGTAACAAGCTATGGTTACTCTTTTATTCCTGTTGTTGAATTCAGTAATGTTTTGTAGCTAAACCCGAGGAAGGAGGATATATATTTAGGATATTCAAAATAGTCTTTAGAATTGAGCGATCCATGGCTTGGAAAGGTAGTTTTCAGCTCTGTAAGTCATTCAATTTCTGACTTGCTATCTCCTTCTTCTGTTCATCTGAGTAATCAGTCTCATCTGCTAATATTCTTTAGAGCGAAGAAAGTTCTTCATTAACATGCTCCAAGGATCGTAGTGACCAACAAATTTTGGTATGGTTGGTTGAACAAAACTGACTTACAGTAGTCATCTTTAGCTGCAGCATAAAGAGACAAGACTCTAATACCAAATGATAAATTTAATGCAGCATGAGAAGGAAGAAAATTCAGTTCTTTATTAGGCTCAAAATGACTATATTTATAGTGAGTAGAATGATTAACAGAGAAAAATAAAATCTGATTAACAAAAAGAAAAATAAAATTACAACCACATCAGAATATCATGTCAAAACAAAGAAGGGTACAAAAGACGACTTGATAACTAAAACATAAAAATCGCCACTAAAACCTATGCAACAAATTCAAGCATTTCATTATAAGTCCAAAGACATGATATAAGTAAGTGTGGGTGCCCGGTGAAGACAAATTATTCAACGAAACCACAATTTGTTTTTTAATGTACATCCAAAGTAATGGATTTGGTAGTTTTTTTTTTTAAATCTCAACATTTGGATGCAAAATTTCTTGAAGATTTACGAGGTAGGTAGATAGTTTTGGGTCCCTATATTGACAATAATAATTTTTTTTAATCTTTTTCATAAATGTTAAAGGATATTAATTTTATTTTTAAAGTTTATGATATTTTTTTTTCCGTCTACTCCTGGTTGTACACATCCACATTCTAACCTTTTGCACGATCTTATTAGTGGCTTAGACAAACTACAAAATATTTTTCGTTTAAAATGGTTCACTAAGCCACATTCTATAACATTTAATTTCCAAGAAAAACATTTTTGTTCATCCAAGACTAATACTCTGAGAGTTTTGTGTAACGCTCATTGTATAGAACATTAATTGTTCACGTTACTCCCTTTATAATTTGTTTAGACTATTACAAACTAGTTTAAGAACCTCCTCCAAGATTTAGTTCATTAATATTATATTAGTTATGGACTAGGGGTGTACATTGAACTCGACAACCCAACAACCCCTACAACCCAAACCGATCCAATCAAGACTCATGGTGAAAAATGAAAACACGGCCAGTTGCTCAGATCTTGAAGGAAGAGTGCCCATATACTATTTCTCCAAGTTTAGTCTCTCTCTCACCCCAAATTCCCTCGAACCAATTCATTTCTATTTCCAAGTTCCACACCGAGAGTAATTGACGTTTTGAACTTAGATCGTCAATAAGGGTTTCAACATTTTTCTTTCTCATCTAACACATGATTGTAGACTCGAATCTTCTACCTAACCTACTGAGGATCAACTATAAACTTTTGGGTAAGGATAAAGGAACCCGAGGGCAAACGGGTTTGATTTTGGCTCGGGTCAAAACTCCAACTCAAGACAGAAATAACCCAACAACCCAAGTGAGCCCGAAGAAGTTTGGTCGATAAGGCCGGATGATGGAATCTATGTGAGAAATAGTTCTCGGGATCACAAATATATTTTCATAACTAAACGGAAGCCTATGTTATTCATCAACTTGGTCTTAAAAGTTCAACTTTATACCTCTTTATGTTGTATTAGAAATAAAGATTCTAATTAACTCTTATCAAGCAAATATCTTCTGCTTGTTGAAAAGAAAAATACATTTTTTTGAAATATGGAGCCAATAAAATTGTTAAACAATGAAAAGAAAAGCTAAGTATTATATGACGTAGCAAATTGTCGAAAAAAACATTATTTAAAACACAGACAAACTTATATGTATTTATGCCAATATGATTATAGATATGATCTTAGGCCAAATTCTTTGTTTTGGCTTGATGTTCTGCTTTCTATTAGGATTTTATTTTTATCTTTGTTAAGCATTGCACTGTCTATGAATTAGTCATTCTTCACGTAATAAAGTACTAAATTTCCTTCTTTGTGCAAACTTATTTTCATTAAATTTTTATTAGTATAGGTTGCAACTTCTATTTCTTTTTAGACTTTTTTAGTCATCCAATCTTCAAGATCACTCTCACTATAATGTAGTCTCACTATAATGTAGTCCCGGTTCATTCATGTACTCCTCCTTTACTGAGGTGTCACATACCCACTAGCTTCCTTTTTGGTTTGTTCTTGAATCACATCTTATTGTGAGAGCAATCGCTCTGATACCATCTGTAATGACTTTAATTTTCTATTAAAACAAAAGTTGCCACAACCTGCCTAATATAACTAGAATGTATGGAGAAATTTATTGAAAAGAAATGTAACTAGAATGGGTTGGTGTTCAAAAAAAAAAAAAAAAAAACGTTTCAAAAAGATAACAAAATATACCTATATCATATATAGCTAATTAATCATTATTCTTGTATTCCATAGATAGAATTTAGTCCCACACACTATGAATCAAAACATAGTCGTATTCTTATTAACACTTAATTCTTGNGTGCAAACTTATTTTCATTAAATTTTTATTAGTATAGGTTGCAACTTCTATTTCTTTTTAGACTTTTTTAGTCATCCAATCTTCAAGATCACTCTCACTATAATGTAGTCTCGGTTCATTCATGTATTCCTCCTTTACTCAGGTGTCACATACCCACTAGCTTCCTTTTTGGTTTGTTCTTGAATCACATCTTATCGTGAGAGCAATCGCTCTGATACCACCTATAATGACTCTAATTTTCTATTAAAACAAAGGTTGCCACAACATGCCTAATATAACTAGAATGTATGGAGAAATTTATTTAAAAGAAATGTAACTAGAATGTGTTGGTGTTCAAAAAAAAAAAAACGTTTCAAAAAGATAACAAAATATACCTATATCATATATAGCTAATTAATCATTATTCTTGTATTCCATAGATAGAATTTAGTCCCACACACTATGAATCAAAACATAGTCGTATTCTTATTAACACTTAATTCTTGGATAGAATTTAGTCCCACACACTATGAATCAAAACATAGTCGTATTCTTATTAACACTTAATTCTTGAGATCCTCTTCTTTGAAGTTTTCAAATTGCATATCGTTGAGCTTCAATTCTTTGGTTGCGAATTTAAAACAGATGCATAAACCGATTTCAGAACATGAACAAGTATGATCTCCACAATCAGCAGAGGTGTTGCATGCAATTTGTGTTAAAAGGCTTCTCTTTAATACCAGTGGTGGCATCGCTTCAACTTCAACTGCAATAATATTTAAACACTTAACATTATGTTTGAAACTTTTGAACACTTTAACATGCGATTGTTTTAGAAGGCTTCTCCGTTGAAATATTAACCTTCAAAGAGATTCAAAACAAACAAAGAATGAAGAACTAAAAATTTTACCGGAACGAGACACGACTAGCAGTATAATCACAATAATGAAACTAAACTTCACACTACAAATCTTTGTCATATTATTCTTTGTGTTCGAACTATTTTGAATGGTTTGGTGTGATGGTTAAGTTTCTTTCTTGCCAATCTCTTATATAATCCTCTAGACATGAAATTAGCACTGGAATATGAACCTAAATAGTAGATTTTAGTTGGTGCATGTGCCAAATATATGTATTTCTATAATTACAAAACCATAAATCCTATTTTTCGAAAAATAGGAAAAAAAAATCCAAGAAGGAAATGTATTGATTTCAATTCTTTTTTTCCTAAAAAAATGATAGTAATTTGCCATTCATTGAGTTTGAGCTTAGAAAATAATAATAATAAATATAAATATAAACCAAATTGTCACAATTTTTTTTTCCCTAGAGGTAAGATGTAAGATCCCACGTCATTGTAGAGGAAAGCAAAACATTTTTTAACAGATCATGTTTTAAAATCTTTGAAGAAATCTGAAAGGAAAAGGTCAAAGAGGACACTATCTGTTAGCAGTGAGTTTCAAAATGCTTTAAAACGTAGACTATAAATTGGGAGAGAAAGCCCAAACAGAAAAATATCTAGTAGCAGTGGATTTGGGCTGCTACATTTGGTAAGCTTACTCGTTTTGTCATTAACATTAACCTAAATAGAAGTCAAGAATTTATTACAACATTTATTCTGGGTCAAAATTGAAAGGTTTCAATTTTATATTGATGACCCCTTATGCAATAAAAACATCAAATCAAACTTGTTTGAGAATTACATAATGCAAATCTTAAATTAACAGTATGATTGAGGATAGTAATTATAAGTGTTATTTTGGAAAAGGGTATGGGTAGTTTGTTGTTTAGACTGGTTTGGGAGGTTAGAAATTTCAAAATTTTCTAGTAGAATTAGAATTATGGTGTAATATCCTTACAATATAAAAAATGAACAGGCCGGTTACGAATAAAGGGACTAGCAAACTAATCAAATTAGCCTAGAACCTCATGCTATTCCTAATGAGCCAAATAGCGAGAACCAATGAACCAAGAGATACCCGACTAGACAAAATAATTAAAAACTATGAAGTTATAAAACTAGAACCTTAATTTGAACTTGAATAAACTAGTAGAGCCTAAATGCGAGATATGTGACAACTAGGTATATAATAAAATATAAGAATGATGTAATAAATGTGAATGACAAATGACTTATAAATAAATTAAGAGCCTACAATTGTAACACCCTTATTTACTTATTAAAAATAGGGTGCCACTATATGCATGACGTGACCAATACGTGCATGTAACGACCCTAGATTTTTACTTATGAGTGACCCTAGATTTTTACTTATGAGTCACTATCATCATCAAATAGTAATCATTTTGTGCAGAAATAAGAGTTTAAATTTTATCATAAAAGATAAACTTCATCTTAAAATACTATCATGGACTTACGTTTTCGAAAACATCTTTAAAATGACACATCAAAATACTAAATGAAATAAATAAACATTAAAATTAAAAAACCATATCCTAACAATAAATGTAACTACCCAGTGCATGCATCATGGTGGTCTCGAATTGTGACCCCATCCTCAGTCGCACAAGGATGTCTTTCCTTTACCTAAAAAATAAGCTTAGCACATTGCTGGAGTATTTTAGGAAAGGCTCAATAAGCGACCCCTGTTGGGCTTAAATGCGACCACATACAAATCATGAGTGGGGTCTATCATATTAGTCTACTTTTCTAACAGACAACTTGGATATGTACTTAATTTTCGTACACACGATCCATAGGTGCAAGCATAGACTCACTAGTCGATTCGCACACCTTCTGGACCCTTTTCTGGTTGGGCGAGCATTCCGTGGTAGCTGTTGATGCCAGACACCCATTAGGAATAGCGACGTCACTACAACATTATGAAAAACGTAATGATCATTCCCCTGCTTCGTAGCGTACGCGTCTATAATATTGTGAAGGAATAAGGGATATCCCCCGATGCATGAGCACACAATAATGCATGATGTCCCACATTTTTCCATTATCATTAACATTTAATACACAATAATGCATGAGGTCCTAACCTTAAACGCTTTCGAATAATTGAAACTAAGAAGAAAGGGTCGAATGTATCAGAACGATCAACAAAAATGCGAGTCTTGATCTCTAAGAAAGTGTATTCTCCGACTGACTCAAACCATTCAAGTGGGATGCTAAATTGAAGTGAGAGACCTCTGTCTTAAGGTGGAGGCCAACTCCTATTCCTAAGTTTTAAGCAATGTGGGACAATCCATATTCTTCTTCTTCTTTTTTTTAATTCAAAATTTTGAGTTATTACATATTGTTACATTTTTTCTCGAATAATTTAGGGCTCTAACTTCATCAATGTTATGCATAAGTAAGTCTCTTGAATAAAAAAAAAAACGAATAATTTAGGGCTCTAACTTCATCAATGTTATGCATAAGTAAGTCTCTTGAATAAAAAAAAAAATCAATTTATACTCTTAAACTTTACCGATGGTATAAATTAACACTCTAAATTAATAATTGTAGCAATAAAATTATATAAATCAAAAGTGAATCAATTTTGATCCCAACTGAACTTGTGTGTTTTGTTGGTTGGAAAGAGATTGTGAAAGTTTTTTTTTACGACTCTTCCACGTTCAATACATCAGGTAAAAGATTTTAAATACCGAGTTTTATAAAAATTTGTCCAATGTGTTTTACTGCTCTAATAACTTTTGGATATGTAATTCTCAGTTGTAACTTATTTATTATCTCTTGATTGCAACCTAGTGTACATTGTTATATTGATTTTTATGATTTTTGATAATTTAAGGTCCTCCAGCTTCATCAATATCATGCAAAATAAAGTCTCTCTAAATACGTACAATATTTTTAATTTTTGTTAGCTTAGTTTCTTTAAACTAATCATTTTTGTTTTTGTTTTGTTTTATTTTTATTCTTCTTTTAAGATCAATCTTTGTATTTGGCTTACTTGTAGAGTAATGGATTGCTTAGAGAAGAGTTGACTTTAGTTTTACGGTAATGTTAACTATGTTGAGACGTTATAATTCTCTCTAGTGGTTGTTGAAGAAAAAATTGTTTTTTTTTAATGTTTATAGATTGAAATTACTATTTAAAAACAAATAATTAATTAGGAAGATTTTTAGGACTTAAATCTAAACCTCCTAAGGCTTCTAAATGAATTTGACTGGTCTATAGTATTTTAACACGGGTCATTGATTTTTTTATTCTTGTTGCTTTGAAATAAAGGTTAGATATGATCTAAACTTGACCAGAACTTTTTGTCTCCACCTTGAAATTTTCATGCCCTGTATTTTTTACCGACTGTCATGACTCATTTTTTTTTTTTAACTTTCTAGAGCACGAAACACGGCGTGAGCGGACTCAACATGGTAAATATACCATGGTAAATATATACAGTAAAAATTTTGCATGTATATTTAAAATATCCAAGACAAAATATGAGTTTAAATATAAAAAGGGAAGGGGATAAAAAAATAAATTGACGAAAACAGATAGAAAATAGAGGATCGTCTAGACCCTAAGTTTGGTTCTTTATGGCACGTACTCAAGAGTGGGTCCCATCCTTGACTAGCATTGAGTTGTTACTTGAAAAATATATAACATTATTTGTAGACTCTCAATGATGAATACTAGGACATCTGTAACACTGAAAAATGAAGGTAAATAACTTCAATAAGAATAAGCGGTCCATGTAAGACCTAACGGATGAAGGAAAGAAATGAAAGGATTTAGGCATGACATAAAATTCTTTGAATCTTCAAATCTAACCGTTCGATCTTCCCAAAATTTAAGTATCTTCTAGAGGACTCACAACTCACCACATCAAATAGCTAGAATTCAAATTGGAAGTCGGTGGCTCGTTGATAAGAGATGATATTTTTGAAAGATTATTTAGAAAGTCTAATCTCCAAATTACAACGATTTTGGAGATTTCAACATCAGTTTAAGCTTCCCCTATAAAGTCTGAAGCTGAGGCAATAATATGAACAAGAATCGGGTTGAATTGAGCTCACAATCACAAGTAATAAGCATTTAGATTTTGGGTCTCCTACTCTTAGATTTCTTCCAAATTCGAGAGAAATTATCCACCATTTTCCTTCAGATTTGTTCCTATAGTTTCTAAACAAGATTACCCACAAGTTCTATGAAGAAACCGAACGTTAAAAAAACCTAGAACCTACTCCCCAATAGTGGCAGGCATTTAAGAACTTCAAAGAAGGCTTGAAAATCAAATTCAAGGATAAAAGCTAATTCATTGAGTGAAACCAATCTCAATTTCTTTCAGCACCTCCAAGTAGTATTTCCATAGAAGACCACAAAGAGGAATAACCCTAAGAGTGTGCCCAATGGAAGAAAATCAGTTTCGGGTAGAATTTGTGGGTAAGTATCGAATTTCTATCTATGATCCCTTTTTCTTCAAATTGAGAATCCCTATAGCTTTAGAGGATCAAGTTGAGTAACATTAATGAAGGAATCAAGAACTAAAACGTCATGATACAAGCTACCCAAGAGATCGATCCTCTACGTTTTCTGGCGAGTTGTAGACCGAGAGGAATTTTTGAAAATTAAGGTCCCACACTCAAAGATGTTCCTCCAAACCAATTCCTTTAGCTTAAAGAAATGATAAAAAGAGGTTCCACGAAGAAACCAGGCGCTGAAAACCCCTATAATGGGTCGCCCAATAAATTCGAATTCTCTGTTATGAACTCTAGCCATGAATCTGATTTCGAACGAACTTTGGAGGCAAATATCTTAGGATAAAATCTACGCGAAGGTATGAAATCAATCTCAAGTTCTTTCTTGTAACACCATCTATAAGTTTTACAAAGAAATCGAGGGGAGAAATGTGGTAAATGGAGCTGTGGACGAAGAGTTTCAACTAAACCGACCATGTCAAACTAAAATGCGGCCTTCCCTAAGTTTTTTCAATCTTAACCCACTTCCTTACCGATTCTCATAAAAAAAATTTCATGGTTCAAGAAACTAGACACACTAAAGAATATATGAAAGAAAATTTGAAGTAATTCAGATACAAAAAGCTCGAGAACGGAGGTCTCGAACGTCAACAACGAGGTAGGTAGCCGTCTTAGACTTTTCTTAAGAAATACATGTAGGAATAATTTGGATTTCTGTTTAAACCCTACTATATGTATGAATTAAGAGAATATGAAAGAAAAACACCAAGAACTGAGATTTAAGGCCCTGAACCGATCAAATTGCTCGAGATTAAGTAACGTTAAGATAACCAACTAAATAAACTCTACTGCCTATGAAATTTTTATGCTGAGCATATTATGGTAGATTAAGATTATATATGAAATTTGGTCGTCTTTGGATCAGGATAATTAGCTAAGACAAGTAACGGGGTAAAATGACCATAGTGCCCCTAAGGTAATCTACCTTCGGTTCATGATGTAGATGACCTCCAAGGTAAAATGACCATAATGTCCCTAAGTAATCTACCTTCGGTTCATGATCTAGATGACCTCCAATGGTAATCTACCTTCGCTTCATGATTTAGATGACCTCCAAATTTTTTGTAACTTGGTATTAGACCTTATTTTATGGTGTTTGTTGATGTTGTAAAGTTTGAAACGATTGAAAAACGTTAAGTAGCTAAACTAAGAATAGGATAAAATGACCAAAATTTCCCTAGGACTCCTTATGATATTTCAAGGTTAGACATGCTCAAAATGACTTGCTACTTCTTATAAGGCATATTCCTAAGGACATGAAGGTAGTAGCTAAACGAAGAATAGGATAAAATGACCAAAATTCCTCTAGGACTCCTTATGATATTTCAAGGTTTTGACATGCTCAAAATGACTTGCTACTTCTTATAAGGCATATTCCTAAGGACACGAAGGTATGTTCCAGATTTTAAGTTGATTAGAACAAGTTTGGAACCTAAACCAAGTAAGTTCCTAAGGACATGAAGGTATGCTCCAGATTTTAAGTTGATTAGAACAAGTTTGGAACCTAAACCAAGTAAGAACCCAAGAAACACCTGAAGGAAATACCTCAAGACTCAAGACTGTTCTAGAAGGAAATCATTCTTGTTTCTTTGATGAATTCTGTAACGACCCAGATCCACTGCTAGCAGATATTGTCCTCTTTAGGCTTTTCCTTTCGGACTTCCTCTCAAGGCTTTAAAACGCGTTTGCTAGGGGAAGGTTTTCACACTCTTACAAAAGTGATTTGTTGTCCTCCCCAACTAATGTGGGACATCACAATCCACCCCCCTTCGGGGCCCAGCGTCCTCGCTGGCACTCATTCCTTTTTCCAATCGATGTGGGACCACCACCAAATCCACCCCCCTTTGGGGCCCAGCGTCCTTATTGGCATACCGCCTCATGTCTACCCCCTTCGAGGAACAGTGAGAAGGCTGGCACATCGTCCGGTGCCGGGCTTTGGTACCATTTGTAAGGACCCTAAATTTTACCTATTTAATCTAAGGTCATTACTATATCTTCGAATGCAAAATTTACATTAAATGGGCTCTTATCATAAATGCGACTTACGTTGGCCTTTTATTACCTCGTGAAAAATGAATACAAGGGAAAGAAAGGAAAAAGAACAACACTAAAACAACTGTCTTATACTACCCTATGATTTATTATGGATTACAATTCCACCTATTCTAACCTATACTAATGATGCAAACGGGAATTCAACATAAACTAACCTATACTTTGAATGCAAACAAAATTCAACCTCTACTAACCTATACTATGAAATGAAAAACAACTAGCAGACGTGCCACGACTCCGGCGGCTTAATCGGCTCGGCGGCGGCTTCTCGGCTTCGACGGCTTATTCGGCTCAGGAAACTTGTTTCCGACCTATTTGTCACTGTTCCGACCCTCCCGAACTTAGTTTCGACCCCATTTAAGGTAAAATAGGTCATTTTATGGTCGTATTTCACAAATTCAAGTTGGAAATTAATTATGTTTGTAAAATACTAACAAAGGTGTCGAATGATCCAATAGGAACCAACCACCAATGAAAGCGTAGGACGTATACGAGGAGCTAGGAGCTTATCGAATGATCCAATAGGAACCAACCACCAATGAAAGCGTAGGACGTATACGAGGAGCTAGGAGCTTACGTTTACATTTTAGGAAGTACTTCGGCTAAGGCCTACCAAGTAAGTGGCTCACTCATCGTCGTAGGTTACGAGTTGTTTGTTGTATGTTGGCACGTGCCCGTGGATTCACACGTGTCATTAAATTGTATGCTAGACTGTTGTGCTTAAGTACGTAATCTTGTGAACGTGAATGTATGCTGTTTAGTATGATATGATATGTAGTGCTTATGACGTTTACGATGTTCCTAAATGGCATGATTGTATGAAATATTTGTATGTATACAGCATATTATGAATGACATGATATCACGATAAATGAAATGAAATGTAACCCTGTTAGGATTATGTACGATACGTAGACTGAAAAATAAGAAATGACATGTTAAGCATGAAAGAAGATAGTGGGGTTATATTCATTAATGATAAAAGTAGAAATATTGGGGACCTCATGCATTATGTGTGCTCATGCATTTGAGGGATACCCCTATTCCATCACGAGGGTACGGACGCGTACATCCAATGGCAGGACAACGATCGTTATGTTTTGCATAGCGCTGTCGTGATGGTTACTAGTTCTGACGGGTGTTCGGCCTAAGAAGCTCCCAGAGTATGCTCGCCCAACAAGGAAAGTGGCCCAGCGGTGTGCGAACTGGCTAGTGAGCCCATACTCGCACGTATGGCCTGTGTGTAGAGTATATGGTACACATCCAAATTTACCCGTTAGAATAGCACCGTAGGAAGACAGATTGAAAGATCGGTCCCATCATCTCATTTGCATGTGATTGTTGCATTTAACCCCAATAGTGGAGTCACTTACTGAGTATTTCTTTAAATACTCAAGCCATTTGCTACTACATTTTTCAGGTTAAGGCAAGACATTTCTTTACGGCTGACGACGGCATCGCAACTCGAGACCATGGCACATGCATAGGATAGTGATATTTATTTTCTTAGACTTAGGCTAGAATAGGAGGTTTTTAACTTAAACTCTTATTTATTTTATTTAGTCATTTGTTGTGTCGTTTTAAAGATGTTTTCGAAACACGTAAGTCCATGGCTGTGTTTTAAGATAAAGGTTATGTTTTATGGAATTTAAATAAAGTCTTCCGCATTCAATGTTTATGGTACGTACACAGTAGCGACCTTGAATTAAGCAGAAAATTTCGGGTCGTTACAAGTTCATAAGCTAAAGAATACATGATGCAAGTATGCCTCAAGAACAATAAGAAATAAATAAAATTTTTATGATTGAGAACCCAAAGAAGGTACCACACAAGCTCTACAACTAACAAGGTAAGATATTACGCTCCATACCTTAAAGATTTCATGACATGAAAGAATGTTAAGTAATACTCTAATCATGTACAAAGTGATCCATGATCTTCTGCTGTGTTTTTAGAGCCCCATATTTTCCTCCTCTAGGTGAGATGCCCTGCACCATGTCTTTCTTAACAAGATGTCATGTTTGGCCCATATTTCCCTCACCTAGATGAGATATTCTACCATGTTATGGGTACCCTATTCACAATTTGCAGGTGACATGTTCATGTTTTGCATTGATCACGTTGTTGGGAGTTATGCCCTAAAGACTCGTAATTAATTATTAATTTTTATTATTTTATTTACAATTTAATATTATCCATTATATGAAAATCAAAGTTATTAATGTAATCTTGAACCGTATGTGGTTGACATAGAGGAAGATAGTGTTGAAGTAATAACCTAAAGGGTCTATGGTATATGGATAAGGTTGGGTGTCTTATCCTGGTAACACTATTGATACGACCCTCTTTGTAATCATTACAAATGATTTGTTCCAAATCGTTCTCATGTAGACATGTGAGTGGGGTATCATATACAATGAGTTTGTATAAGACTGGAATAAAAAATATTTAATCTCTTTTTATAAATCTGTTAATTGAAAATATTAGTATTTCACATAATGATCATATGTGACTCGATCTTAATCCTGAGTGAGTTATGAACTTCTGCTTGTGAGGACTTGTCCTTTAATTTGCACAGGTTAGAATGACTCTTGTAGCTGATTCAATATGCCTACCATGTTGAAGGCTTGACCAAATAGAGAGTTGGGAACATAATATCTTGAGATGAAATTCACTTCTTTCGATATAAGAAAAGTAGATGAATTGTTCTTTTAAGTATTGAGTTCTCTTTATAGTTCATTAACTATAGGTCACTTCACTACAGGAAAGTAGAGAATCAGTGGTACTTAAGGTGAAAAATGTAATTACAAGGGTAAAATGGACTTTTGACCCAGTTGTGTTTATGAACGACTCGTGAAAGATCGACTTGCTTGTAATGATTATACCAATGAACATAACTTATTCTACCATGCATAAGAGTGCAACTCTAGGTCTATAGTGGAGTTACCTATAATTAATTAATGAAAATTGATTAATTAAAAAGTTTTATTAATTAATTTTATATCATTCCAGCTTATAATCGGTAGGTTCTATAATTAGCCCATAGTAACCCTAAACATTTCAATTTAATTGAAAGGAAAATTTGAAGTATTCAAATTAATATTTAATATATTAAATAAATAGACAAACATATATATTTAGTTTGAAGTGTTCACATTAATATTTCATATATTAATTTAAAAGTTTCAAATTAATATTTAATATAAATATATTAAAAGAAAAAATATTTTTATTGCATCTCATGCAACTAAATATTAAATGAGCGGAAGTATATTGATATATTTGAATGAGATTCAAATTAGTTAAATATATATTAAGATATATTATAATATTTAATTATAATTTTTACATGATATCATATCTCAATATAGTAGATATTCAAATATATTATTTTTCAAAGATTGGGAGGAGTATATAGGAATCTTGTGTTGAGCCAATGACACACGAACCTCTCCCAATTTTCTCTCGAGAATAAAACTAGCTCTCTAGAGAATTCTCTTGAAACTCCCCTTCTCCAATCCCTTTAGGCTTGTGTTCCAGTCGTAGCAAGGATGAATTTGTGAAATGTGAAGAAATTTTGCATGGTTGAAATATTTAAAGGAGTTTTGCAATCTAGGGTTTCTACAAAGGTAGTGTTTTTGCACTCATATTTGTTGTTTTGTTTCACTTTTTAATAAAATCACGAATGAAGAACCTTCTAAGACCTCTCACAGTACAACATGTTCATGACTCAGACTACGCTGCTTGGAACGTATGAAGCCTTGAGCGTAGCTACGCAGGCTATGTCGCTTGGAACACATGTAACCTTGGGCATAGGTATTCAGGTTGAATAATAGGGCAAGCCCTAGATGTAAAATTAGACATCACTTGGAATGTAAGAAGCCTTGGATGCAGGTTGTCAGACTGTATTACAAGGCAAGCCCTAGATGTGGGTTCAGACTGTTGCTTAGAATGCATGAAGCCTTGGACATTGGTTTAGACTATGTCGCTTGGAACGTATGAAGCCTTGGACACAGGTTGTCAGGTTCATGACTAGTACTGCAAATCATAGGGGGAGTGTCTTGGAGAATGAACCAAGAACAGAGCAAGAACTTAAAAAGTAACCAAGAACAAGACAACGACCCGAACATGGATTAAGATCCAAGTTCTAAGAACTAGAATGTAGAACCTTAGTATTAAGGCCCTCAGACTAGAACTAAAATTTCAGAATTCAAGGACGAAGGTCCTCAGAATAAATCATGACAAGAACCCACACGTCTAGAATAAAATTAAAGGGCTTAAATACTTACAACAAGAATCAAAACAAAAAAAAGGAAGAGTGTAGTACCCTAAGGCCACGATTAAGAGTGTACAAGTAGGCTACTTACTGAGTCTTTGTATTTATTCCATATTTTCCATGTCCTTTTAGGTAAACAAGAAGTTGGTCTAGGTCGGGAGCAGACTCTGGAGTAGGTACCATAGACAGGCCTCACACGTCGTCCTCCACACCCTTTCGTTTTAAATATTTTGTGTCCGTTTCTTATTTTTTATTCTAAATGTTAAGTTGTATTTTATATATAATAATGTATGAACTTTGTTTTGATATAATATAAATATAATGTATATTATTTTTCAAATTTTCTTTGTTTTGGTTCGCAAAAAATTGACCCGTCTTTTTGGAATCATCGAACTCCCGTCCTTACAGTACCACACTATTTAAAGCATGTCCAGTTTTCTCTTCTATGGAACTTAGTTTTTAGGTTCTAGTCATGTGTTCTTAGTTCATAACATAGTTATCTTAGGACTTTGGTACTTACGACTTTGGTACTGGATTCTTAGGTCAAAAATATGGGTGCTTAGCTCCTTTCCCTTAGGTTGGTTTAAGAAGAGTGGATCCCATTCACTTGTATGATCCCTCGCCCTTTGGTAGTTTTAAGGAATGTTGATCTCATCGGGCTGTCCACTTCCACTTCATACACAATACATTACACTAATCCTAGCCCTAAAAAAATCTACTAGGAGACATGTTGGGTCACATGGTTGGCGAACAATATGAACTTGATTGTAATACCAAAGTTTGATGTAACAACACTAGATTTTTGCTAACCTAAAGTCGCTACGGTCATCTTAGTCTAAACTCTTATGTGAAATTTAACTCTTAAAACGTCATCGTACATCATAACTTCTTCTTAAAAACATAACATCAACTTACTTACATGTTTGAAAACATAATTCAAAAAACAAGATAAAAATAATAATAATAAATAAAGTAAAACATGAAATTAAAATGTTACTAGCCTATGCACGTGTCATGGTCTCAGATTGCGATGACGTCGTCAGTCGTACACGGCTATCTTGCTTTTACCTAAAATAGAAGTAACACACGGCTTATGTATTTAAGAAATACTCAGTAAGTGATCCCACTAAAGGGGCCGGGAAAAATGCGAACACATGCAACTCATACTCTAGGGACCTACCGTTAAAAACAATCATATGGGTGGCCTCCAGTCCGGACAAAATTGGATGTGTAGTACTTCCCTACACACGATCTACACGTGCAAGCATGAATCCTCAGGTTGTTCGCACCCTTGAATCCATCATAGTCGAGCTACTTGTCCGTAGCGACCTCTAGAGGTCAGCAGACCCCTGAGTGTCATGCAAGGCATGATCGCCATCATCATCGAAGTGTACGCGTCTATACTCATCATCGTAAAAGGAGAACGAGCCTGATGTTTATGTATACACAGAATGCATGAGGTCTCTATGGTTTCTCATCTTTAAAACATCTTTGTGACACAACCTTCCTTCAATCCTTATATCCCTATAAGTAATAGATGTGCATTGGTCTTAATACATTCATCATCATCATCATTAACTCGGGTTGTGTCTTATAAAAACTATCGTCATACTGCAATATGGCATTCAAAACATGTTTTTCATCTTAATATGGAAAATAACTTCATACTAAGGAAATTCAGCAATCTTTCATCGTCATGTTTTCATACATCATTATCATCATACATTGTCATCATTTAGCAACATCATAATCATCATATCACATCATAAGGTATCATCCTATAACTCATTCACATCATCATCAAAGCATCATAAGTATAAAGCATAAATGATACGTGCAAGGGCCACTAGACACGTGCCATCAAACATTAAACAATTGTCCAATCAATCCTATAGTAAGACCACTTACTTGGTTGGCCTTTATCGGCGTTTTCCTAGAGTACGCAAAGCTTTCATTCCTCGAAGTTGCTTCAAATATCGCCGGAATTTGTTTCCAATTAGGATGTCCATTTCATTTCATTAGATTTCACAATTCTAATGTCATTAACTTAAATTTGTGAAATAGAACATGATATTGACCTTAATTACCTTAATTGGGGTCAAAAATCAACTTCGGGAGGTTCAAAACAGTACAAATTGGTCTAATTTATACTTTACTGTGCTGAAGGACTGGTTTTTTAGCCGCAGAGCTGAGCCGAGTGAGTCATGTAAGGCAAAGAAGTGTCTAGCTGCAAGTGCAACACGTGTGTCATGGGAAAGAGATGTGTCGCAGGTTAGGTCGAGGCATGCGAGCCGCTGCAAGCGTGCGGGTCGCGGACTGATGCTGAGCTGAGTGCAAGTCTATGCCGAGGTGATGGATTTGGGCCTTGCGTTGGGGCGCAATCTTTTGGTTTCGGGCAATATATAGCCCTTGGGTTGAATCGCGGTCTTTTAGTTTCAAGCTGTAGCTCTCGAGTTTGTTCTCTGGCCACGTGGGTATTTGGGACGAGGCTGCAAGCTTGGTGCTGGGTTATGGAATGAGATCGACCTTGATCGGATCTGATGGATCCCTTCTTCACTCGGTTCATCACAGTTTTCTGATTACTTTTTCTCTCTTCTATAAACCGTGTGCCCATGGTGCTGGGTTAGGTACCGGTCTTCAATTGAATAGTCCGATGAGGAACCATGGTTATCATTTAAGATAAGCAACTCACATCGCATTGATATATATTTGCGTTTGCCAAGAGTCAAACCCGAGTCTATTGCTTGGAACGCAATTATACTCACCGTTGGACTACAAACGCTTGCATAAAAGATTTCAACATCCACGGGTCTTCTAATGAGAATACATTTAGAAGAAGTAGCTCTTATCATCACATTGATATATATTTGCATTTGCCGGGAGTCGAACCCGGGTCTATTGCTTGGAAGGCAATTATCCTAACCGTTGGACTACAAACGCTTGCATAAAAGAGTACAAGCTCCACTGGTCTTCTAATGAATACATTTAGAAGAAGTAGCTCCTATCATCACATTGATATATATTTGTGTTTGCCAGAAGTCGAACCCGGATTTATTGCTTAGAAAGCAATTATCCTAACCGTTGGACTACAAACGCTTACATAAAAGATTTCAACATCCACTGGTCTTCTAATGAATAGTCTGTAAATAAGACACAGTGAAGACCCATTCTTAACATTCAGAAGAAGTAGCTTCTATCATATTGAAACTAGTAGACATTAGCCTTGGGTCCAAACCTTAGGGTTCAAATCTGAATTTGAGTTTGAACCTTAGCTTCCATAGGCCGATTTGTTTATGACTGAACCAATCCAAGCTGGTAGCCAAACATGACGTTGGCAACGCCTGACTCGTTAGCAACCCAACCCAAATCGAACTACAACCCATCTCACACGCCCCTAACCACAACCCACGATTGACCTGCATACCCCACTCAATCTAGAAATGCGACCTACACCCCAACCTTGGCTTGATGCATTTAACTCGAATTTACCTATTTAATACCTATTTACTAATTTGAACCTTTTCCTCCCATTTTGGACCTTTCTATGGTCGTTTTTTTTACGTAATTGGGAGTGTTTGAGGTTTTTGTAGCCTTTGGCCAATTTAAAATAATTGGAGCCAACTTCGGTTATTAATACACTTAAGTAAATCAATTTCAAGATTATATTCTAAATATAATGTTGTGGAACTCCATAAATGAAGTTGGGTTTTGAGAGGCAATATCACGCTAGCTCCAAGGATATTAAGAAGTAAGTGGACTTATTGTTGATGACTTGAGTGATGCATGAATGACACGTACCCTAGGATCGTTTCTTACGCATCATTTTCTATTGCTATTATCCTACTTTTTCATTTAAAAATAAGGTTACCACTACGTGAATGACCAGACTACTAAATACTGAAAACCATTTAAAAAAATTTACTTTAAGCATTATCATAGACTTAAACATTCACAAATTTCATCTAAAATTAAAAAAGTAGCATCAAATAGATAGTGTAGGACTAAAACCTAAATGAAAAAAAAAAAACTCTTTATTTTCGTGACTTTTGTAGCAACACTGTCATCCATACACGAGTATCTTACCTTTACTTAGAAAAATAGAAAACATGGATTTAGAATAGCCTCACTACTGGAGTCAAAACATAATCGTGGTTCATGGTGGAACCTATCTTTTCATAACTTTTGCTTAGGCTTTACTTTTTCTTTCAGGTAGGGTTGATGACCAATACTTTCTCTTTACGTGCACATTAACTCGAAAGACAGGCTTATGTACATACCCCTAAGCCTGACTATGGGCTAGTGCACACTCATGCTAGAGAAAACCAACAGAAAAAAAGGAGCACGTATCACATCATAGTATACGCGTCTGTATAAAATATACTGGAGAAGCATCTCCTTGCTTGTGGCATACACTATGTATAATGTCCTATAGTTCAAAATATAATACATGGTTATGATACATATCAACATTGCTTCCGTAAAAGAAACAATATATAGATGACATTAATTTCATTATTATCCTACTTGATTAAGCAATGTTTAATAGCCATAACACGAATATCATACTAACATAGCTTAGTGAAAGTACATGCACCATCAACTCTAAAATTGAGATGGTGGAGGTGGTATTTAAGGAAGGTTGCCCTAAAAAGGAGCGACACTCTTGGATTACAGAAGTTGGGAGCCTGTGACAATTGGTAACAAAGCAGAGGTAGAGGAGAACACGGCAGGAGTTAACGTGAGTTATCTCTATCAGTTATGGGTCAATACAAGGGGGAACCTTACTGTATAGTTCTTAGTAGCTACTTTATTTTCTATCCTTCCATCATGTAACAGGCTATGGTTACTCTTTTATTCCTGTTGTTGAATTCAGTAATGTTTTGTAGCTAAACCCGAGGAAGGAGGATATATATTTAGGATATCCAAAATAGTCTTTAGAATTGAGCGATCCATGGCTTGGAAAGGTAGTTTTCAGCTCTGTAAGTCATTCAATTTCTGACTTGCTATCTCCTTCTTCTGTTCATCTGAGTAATCAGTCTCATCTGCTAATATTCTTTAGAGCGAAGAAAGTTCTTCATTAACATGCTCCAAGGATCGTAGTGACCAACAAATTTTGGTATGGTTGGTTGAACAAAACTGACTTACAGTAGTCATCTTTAGCTGCAGCATAAAGAGACAAGACTCTAATACCAAATGATAAATTTAATGCACCATGAGAAGGAAGAAAATTCAGTTCTTTATTAGGCTCAAAATGACTATTTACTGTGATTAGAAAGATTAACAGAGAAAAATAAAATCTGATTAACAAAAAAGAAAAATAAAATAGTAACTACCAAAGAATATCATGTCGACAAAGAATGGTACGAAAGACATAGCAATAACTAAAACATAAAAATAGCCACTAAAACCTATGCAACAAATTCAAGCATTTCATTATAAGTCCAAAGACATGATTAAGTAAGTGTGGGTGCCCGGTGAAGACAAATTATTCAACGAAACCACAATTTGTTTTTTAATGTACATCCAAAGTAATGGATTTGGTAGTTTTTTTTTTTAAATCTCAACATTTGGATGTTAAATTTCTTGAAGATTTACGAGGTAGGTAGATAGTTTTGGGTCCCTATATTGACAATAATAATTTTTTTTAATCTTTTTCATAAATGTTAAAGGATATTAATTTTATTTTTAAAGTTTATGATATTTTTTTTTCCGTCTACTCCTGGTTGTACACATCCACATTCTAACCTTTTGCACGATCTTATTAGTGGCTTAGACAAACTACAAAATATTTTTCGTTTAAAATGGTTCACTAAGCCACATTCTATAACATTTAATTTCCAAGAAAAACATTTTTGTTCATCCAAGACTAATACTCTGAGAGTTTTGTGTAACGCTCATTGTATAGAACATTAATTGTTCACGTTACTCCCTTTAGAATTTTTTTAAACTATTACAAACTAGTTGAAGAACCTCCTCCAAAATCTAGTTCATTAATATTATATTAGTTATGGACTAGGGGTGTACATTGAACTCGACAACCCAACAACCCCTACAACCCAAACCGATCCAATCAAGACTCATGGTGAAAAATGAAAACACGGCCAGCTGCTCAGATCTTGAAGGAAGAGTGCCCATATACTATTTCTCCAAGTTTAGTCTCTCTCTCACCCCAAATTCCCTCGAACCAATTCATTTCTATTTCCAAGTTCCACACCGAGAGTAATTGACGTTTTGAACTTAGATCGTCAATAAGGGTTTCAACATTTTTCTTTCTCATCTAACACATGATTGTAGACTCGAATCTTCTACCTAACCTACTGAGGATCAACTATAAACTTTTGGGTAAGGATAAAGGAACCCGAGGGCAAACGGGTTTGATTTTGGCTCGGGTCAAAACTCCAACTCAAGACAGAAATAACCCAACAACCCAAGTGAGCCCGAAGAAGTTTGGTCGATAAGGCCGGATGATGGAATCTATGTGAGAAATAGTTCTCGGGATCACAAATATATTTTCATAACTAAACGGAAGCCTATGTTATTCATCAACTTGGTCTTAAAAGTTCAACTTTATACCTCTTTATGTTGTATTAGAAATAAAGATTCTAATTAACTCTTATCAAGCAAATATCTTCTGCTTGTTGAAAAGAAAAATACATTTTTTTGAAATATGGAGCCAATAAAATTGTTAAACAATGAAAAGAAAAGCTAAGTATTATATGACGTAGCAAATTGTCGAAAAAAACATTATTTAAAACACAGACAAACTTATATGTATTTATGCCAATATGATTATAGATATGATCTTAGGCCAAATTCTTTGTTTTGGCTCGATGTTCTGCTTTCTATTAGGATTTTATTTTTATCTTTGTTAAGCATTGCACTGTCTATGAATTAGTCATTCTTCACGTAATAAAGTACTAAATTTCCTTCTTTGTGCAAACTTATTTTCATTAAATTTTTATTAGTATAGGTTGCAACTTCTATTTCTTTTTAGACTTTTTTAGTCATCCAATCTTCAAGATCACTCTCACTATAATGTAGTCTCGGTTCATTCATGTATTCCTCCTTTACTCAGGTGTCACATACCCACTAGCTTCCTTTTTGGTTTGTTCTTGAATCACATCTTATCGTGAGAGCAATCGCTCTGATACCACCTATAATGACTCTAATTTTCTATTAAAACAAAGGTTGCCACAACATGCCTAATATAACTAGAATGTATGGAGAAATTTATTTAAAAGAAATGTAACTAGAATGTGTTGGTGTTCAAAAAAAAAAAAACGTTTCAAAAAGATAACAAAATATACCTATATCATATATAGCTAATTAATCATTATTCTTGTATTCCATAGATAGAATTTAGTCCCACACACTATGAATCAAAACATAGTCGTATTCTTATTAACACTTAATTCTTGAGATCCTCTTCTTTGAAGTTTTCAAATTGCATATCGTTGAGCTTCAATTCTTTGGTTGCGAATTTAAAACAGATGCATAAACCGATTTCAGAACATGAACAAGTATGATCTCCACAATCAGCAGAGGTGTTGCATGCAATTTGTGTTAAAAGGCTTCTCTTTAATACCAGTGGTGGCATCGCTTCAACTTCAACTGCAATAATATTTAAACACTTAACATTATGTTTGAAACTTTTGAACACTTTAACATGCGATTGTTTTAGAAGGCTTCTCCGTTGAAATATTAGCCTTCAAAGAGAGTCAAAACAAACAAAGAATGAAGAACTAAAATTTTTACCGGAACGAGACACGACCAGCAGTATCATCACAATAATGAAACTCAACTTCACACTACAAATCTTTGTCATATTATTCTTTGTGTTCGAAATATTTTGAATGGTTTGGTGTGATGGTTAAGTTTCTTTCTTGCCAATCTCTTATATAATCCTCTAGACATGAAATTAGCACTCGAATATGAACCTAAATAGTAGATTCTAGTTGGTGCATGTGCCAAATATATGTATTTCTATAATTACAAAACCATAAATCCTATTTTTCGAAAAATAGGAAAAAAAAATCCAAGAAGGAAATGTATTGATTTCAATTCTTTTTTTCCTAAAAAAATGATAGTAATTTGCCATTCATTGAGTTTGAGCTTAGAAAATAATAATAATAAATATAAATATAAACCAAATTGTCACAATTTTTTTTTCCCTAAAGGTAAGATGTAAGATCCCACGTCGATCGTAGAGGAAAGCAAAACATTTTTTAAGAGAAGTGTTTTAAAATCTTTAAAGAAATCTGAAAGGAAAAGGTCAAAGAGGACACTATCTGTTAGCAGTGAGTTTCAAAATGCTTTAAAACGTAGACTATAAATTGGGAGAGAAAGCCCAAACAGAAAAATATCTAGTAGCAGTGGATTTGAGCTGCTACATGTGGTAAGCTTACTCGTTTTGTTATTAACATTAACCTAAATAGAAGTCAAGAATTTATTACAACATTTATTCTCGGTCAAAATTGAAAGGTTTCAATTTTATATTGATGACCCCTTATGCAATAAAAACATCAAATCAAACTTGTTTGAGAATTACATAATGCAAATCTTAAATTAACAGTATGATTGAGGATAGTAATTATAAGTGTTATTTTGGAAAAGGGTATGGGTAGTTTGTTGTTTATACTGGTTTGGGAGGTTAGAAATTTCAAAATTTTCTAGTAGAATTAGAATTATGGTGTAATATCCTTACAATATAAAAAATGAACAGGCCGGTTACGAATAAAGGGACTAGCAAACTAATCAAATTAGCCTAGAACCTCATGCTATTCCTAATGAGCCAAATAGCGAGAACCAATGAACCAAGAGATACCCGACTAGACAAAATAATTAAAAACTATGAAGTTATAAAACTAGAACCTTAATTTGAACTTGAATAAACTAGTAGAGCCTAAATGCGAGATATGTGACAACTAGGTATATAATAAAATATAAGAATGATGTAATAAATGTGAATGACAAATGACTTATAAATAAATTAAGAGCCTACAATTGTAACACCCTTATTTACTTATTAAAAATAGGGTGCCACTATATGCATGACGTGACCAATACGTGCATGTAACGACCCTAGATTTTTACTTATGAATGACCCTAGATTTTTACTTATGAGTCACTATCATCATCAAATAGTAATCATTTTGTGCAGAAATAAGAGTTTAAATTTTATCATAAAAGATAAACTTCATCTTAAAATACTCATTTTGTGCAGAAATAAGAGTTTAAATTTTATCATAAAAGATAAACTTCATCTTAAAATACTCATTTTGTGCAGAAATAAGAGTTTAAATTTTATCATAAAAGATAAACTTCATCTTAAAATACTATCATGGACTTGCGTTTTTGAAAACATCTTTAACATGACACATCAAAATACTAAATGAAATAAATAAACATTAAAATTAAAAAACCATATCCTAGCAATAAATGTAACTACCCAGTGCATGCATCATGGTGGTCTCGAATTGTGACGCCATCCTCAGTCGTACAAGGATGTCTTTCCTTTACCTAAAAAATAAGCTTAGCACATTGCTTGAGTATTTTAGGAAAAGCTCAATAAGCGACCCCTGTTGGGCTTAAATGCGACCACATACAAATCATGAGTGGGGCCCATCATATCAGTCTACTTTTGTAACAGACAACTTGGATATGTACTTAATTTTCGTACACACGATCCATATGTGCATGCACAAGTGCAAGCATAGACTCACTAGTTGATTCGCACACCTTCTGGACCCTTTTCTGGTTGGGCGAGCATTCCGTGGTAGCTATTGATGCCAGACACCCATTAGGAATAGCGACATCATGACAACATTATGATAAACGTAATGATCATTCTCCTGCTTCGTAGCGTACGCGTCTATAATATTGTGAAGAAATAAGGGGTATCCCCCGATGCATGAGCACACAATAATGCATGATGTCCCAACATTTTTCCATTATCATTAACGTTTAATACACAATAATGCATGAGGTCCTAACCTTAAACGCTTCCGAATAATTGAAACTAAGAAGAAAGGGTCGAATGTATCAGAACGATCAACCAAAATGTTAGTCTTGAGCTCTAAGGAAGTGTATTCTCTAACTGACTCAAACCATTCAAGTGGGATGCTAAATTGAAGTGAGAGACCTCCGTTTTAAGGTGGAGGCCAACTCTTATTCCTAAGTTTGAAGCGATGTGGGACAATCCATATTCTTCCTTTTTTTTTATTTAATTCAAAATGTTGGGTTATTACATATTGTTACATTTTTCTCTAATAATTTAGGGCTCTAACTTCATCAATGTTATGCATAAATAAGTCTCTTGAATTAAAAAAAAAATCAATTTATACTCTTAAACTTTGCCGATGGTATAAATTAATAATTGTAGCAATAAAATTCTATTAATCAAAAGTGAATCAATTTTGATCCCAGTTGGAACTTGTGTGTTTTGTTGGTTGGAAAGAGATTGTGAAAGCTTTTTTTTACGACTCTTCCATGTTCAATACATCAGGTAAAAGATTTTAAATACCGAGTTTTATAAAAATTTATCCAAAATGTTTTACCGTTCTAATAACTTTTGGATATGTAATTCTCAGTTATAACTTATTTATTATCTCTTGATTGCGACCTAGTGTACATTGTTATATTAATTTTTATGATTTTTTGATTATTTAGGTCCTCCAGCCTCATCAGTATCATGCAAAATAATGTCTCTCTAAATGAGTAAAATATTTTTAATTTTTGTTAGCTTAGTTTCTTTAAACTAACAGTTTTTGTTTTTGTTTTTTTTTTCTTCTTTTAGGATCAATCTTTGTATTTGCCTTACTTGTAGAGTAATAGATTGCTTAGAGAAGTGCTATGTTTAGTTGACTTTAGTTTTACGGTAATGTTGAACTATGTTGAGATGTTATAATTCTCTCGTGTTGTTGTTGAAGAAAAAATTATTTTTTTGAATGTTTATAGATTGATTTGTGGTTATTTGTTTATTTTTAATATATTTTATTTAATATCGAACAATTATAACTTGTGGATTAAAAAAATTTAACAATCCACACGCGACAACAGAGGTTGTGTTTGGTTGGCTTGTAAAAACTATGGGGTTGGGTTGGGTTACCAATTCAACCAACCAAACTTCAAGGATGGTCCAAAAAATTTCCCCAATCCAACCCACCAAGTATACTTGTAAATGAAATTTTGTCGAGATATTGTGCATACTTGTAAATGGAATTTTAAACATTGTAGAAACCTTTTGCATGCGTAAATCTAAAACCTACCTATGTGCATCAGTGCAATTGTAGTAATTATCTGTCTCTGTACAAGAAAATTATATTAGGATACAAGATAATTACCCATCTGTGTGCATGAAAGTAGTAGTAATTAACTACATGTATCTATAAGAATTACTTTGGATGATGTGATGTGGCCTTGGGGGTAATTAATTATTTGTGTGCATGAGAATTGTACTATTTTTCGTGATATGACCTTGTGACAATCATATATCTATGTGTATGAGTATTGTATTGTTGTGTTGTGGTTTTACTTGTGCCAACTACTCATCTCTGAGCATGAGATTTAGTCAATGTTGAATGCTTTAAACACGATATTTTGTTCTTGTTGAATGTATATCTAACTTCGATAACAGGGTTACTTACCGAGTATTTTCAATCACTACAACAAATATTGGATTAGATAGCTTCCGAAAAATGCAATCATAGACCTTTTATAGCATTTTTCGTATGTCGTGACAGCCCATATTATTAAAAGTCTGAAATTTTTTATAGCGTTTTTGTAGAGCTATATTAAATGTTATAATATAGTACCTAAATATAGCTTATATGTAAGCTATAAAAACATTTTATAGCATTTTTGTTGAAGCTATAATAGGTAAACCTAACTAAAATATTATGCTATCATTAATTTTTAATAAGCTATATTTATACTTTTTAATCTTATGCTATAATAAAGATATAATTGAAATTTAATAATCTACTAACACATTACAAAATAAAGTATTCAACTCAATCTATATAAGATTATCATACTATAGGAACACCGTGATACAAGACAAGAAAATCAAGCAAAGTATTTATCTCCACCTAGGTAGGTAGATTACAAGTTTGGTGTTATTTCGGGAGCGAGATTGTCTGCCACAGATGTGTGTTATACGACTCAACCTGAGCTAGATGAATTCTATAAAATAGTTGAATATCCGGTTGATAGTCGGGTTCATTAGACCCGCAAAGACTCTTGTCAATGATCAAGAAGACACCAAGCACAAGGAGATGATATGACCTCATGTGAAAAATAAGAATTTTCTAGCGAAAAAATTAGGAAAGACTTCGACAAAGAAGATGCGAAGAGTCAACGAACCGAGAAGTGGTTTTCAACAGTTCCTTGTAGATTGGAAGAGACTCCTCCATGCTAAGATCAGATGGAAGCGCGTTGAGAAACCCGAAGTTAGCCTCACCTTACATCATTAAGTTGGAGAAGATGTAATGTTCATGATTGTCCAAGGTGTGTTGCTAACGGCCGCATGGTGGATGTCCCGGTCATGGTTGTCCAAGGCTGCTTGTCCATTTCAAACCACCTTTACTTGCATGTTAGATAAATCTTTACTATTTCTTGTTGTGTCAATATAGGGGTGTATGACCGATTATTAAAATCATGGTTACACCCGCCAAGGCTAAAATGCACTAAAATGTACTATAGGAGAACGTGACTAGTTGTCAATTCTTCCTACCCGAATTATGTGTTACCAAAGTCATTGGTGTTACCTACTCGCTCTTAGCTTATAACATTGTTTTTTTAAAATTGTTTTAAACGTATTTCCTCACTCACGTTTTCTAAAACATTTCTCTTTAACTTGACTCGAGACTCGAGCATACGCTAATATTATTTGCGAAGTCTGAATTTTACACGGTTGACTTGTTCACTAGGTTGGAACAAGTGTTACACAATCGATTATAACAACTAGCAGACAAGAATGCTCCCTAGTTTGCTGACATTGCCAACTTTCTGGCTTGCAAAATCAGAGGACTTGGGTTACTAACAAGAGAAAACATTGTCGTGAAGTAAGTAACTATATATTGGTTATAAACTTTTATTTTATTTTATTTTTTTATTTTGCCTCATAAATTTTTGGTTAAAAATATTTTGTATTTTTTTTTTTTTTTTTTTTTTTTTTTTTTTTTTTTTTTTTTTTTTTTT
>NW_019268569.1:557508-575682 GCF_002738365.1 Cucurbita moschata
TTTTTTTTTTTTTTTTTTTTTTTTTTTTTTTTTTTTTTTTTTTTTTTTTTTTGTTCATTTCTCCCTAAAGAAAGCAGTAGATATCGTGAGGAGGAGTGAAACTAGTTTTTAGGGAGATATCTCGAGTGGTTGATGATTTGTAGCAAGAAATTTGTTATTTTTTTATTATATAAGGAAAGTGGTGTCAAATTAGTGAAACACCACAAAAAAGAAATAAGTTTAATTTGTGTCTTTGCTCCTTCTCTCCTTTTCTTTTTTTTCTTTGAATTGATCAGAGCTACAAGATCAAGGTTGTTTTCAATCATGTCTCACCTAGAGATTGAGCGGTCAATAAGGGAGAGAGATCAAAAAATGAGACAGGAGCCAAAACACCGGTGAGATAGAAAATGATCCCTCAAACGAAGTGAGTGTACGGATTCAAGAAAAGAAGGGATCTATCACACTCAAATACCCGATGCTGACAAAATGCAACTATGCGGCTTAGGCGATTAAGATGGAGGTATTTATGATGGCACAAGGTGTTTGGGAGGCAATTGAGTCACCCGAAACAGTAGATAACTGCAAAGATAAAATGGCTTTAGCAGATATTTATCAAAGTATTGGAGAAGATACATTGCTACAGTTGGGTGCCAAGAAAACGGCCAAAGAAGCCTGGATCATGTTGAAAAATATGGATCTAGGTGCGGAAAGAGAGAAAGAAGTTAGAACGCAGCCTCTCTGGCAGGAGTTTGAAGCGTTGAGGATGGGTTGATGAGTATTCTGGAAAACTCACCATTATTACCAACAAATTGAGAGCCCTTGGCAATACTGTGGATGATATTCAAGTAGTTAAGAAACTTCTACGATCCACCATTACAAAGTTTCTTCAAATCACTTCAACGCTTGACGAGTTCAGTTGTCACAGCCCAAAATTTAAATCTTGAAATCAATGGTTGGACCAACAGATTATGCAATGAAATCGTGTAAAAGCAAATAGAGAAGACGAGATTACAAAAAGTTTAGCAATTATGTAAAAGGTTTGAAATCCAAAACAAGGTGCTCAAGTATGAAAAGTATGTAGACGGTTTACAAAACAATGCATGACATATCTAAAAAAATTATGCACAGACTCCTAGACATCCCGGGACACTCCTCTGTGGCATTAAGATTCAGCATGCATTCCTGCCTCGATCCATGGCATCACTCACCTAAAAAAAAAGAGTAGAAAGGAATGAACATAAAAATACTCAGTAAGCAGCCTACTTGTAGGCTCTTTTCGCATCCTTATCTTGGTAGGTAACCACGATCTTTCTCAGGTTTCTAAGGAGAGTGATCTAAGTTGCAACTATCTTTTCTGTATCTTAGGAGGCTTGCCCATCTTTGAAATGATTAGTGTCCTGAGGTGAGGCGCAACCTCATAAGTAAATATGAGGGGATTGTATGGCTGGATCTGAAAACGTGACTCTCTCTGAACATCATTTATGGAGGTTAGCTGACGACCCTCACACGGGACCATACATCCACTAAACGGGGTGCGACCCCCTGTGTGTCAGTGAGCTACTGAGTCATCCTATGTGGCTCCACGCCCCCCGCTCAGGGACGGGTTTCTACGGCCCAGAAGTCATGTTCAGAAGACCCCTTAGCTATCACCACTAGGGCTGGGCACCTGCACACTTTCCTATCCGGATCTGCAAAGCTCAACGATCACCGTACCGGAGCTCTGTCTCGACGGTACGGTATCGGAGGAGAGAGGGAAGTGGAGGTTTTGATGACACTATCTACATTGTTCAACTCTAGCGGGCTGCCTACAGTTACCGTGGTGACCTACTATTCTTTCTAGGGTGGAAATTGGTGGCTTAGACTTGGATTCATGTATCTCTAGGATTCTCGTGCATGGTCTCACAAACCTATCGGGTTTGGAATTCTGTGCTCTGGATCTGCCGGTAATCATTTCGCGGGCCTACTTGCACGGTATTCTAGAGGTCCCCCATTCTAGGGTCTCATCAAGCCTACTTAGTCACAAGCACCATAATCTAAGCTCGTAATTTCTTCCTATTCATCAAGAAAGATAACACAAGCAATCATCATGCATACGAGTTAACACGCAGCAATTCATGCAATATTAACAAACATGCTCAACGGTCAGATAACGTCCATCTTTACCCGGAGGGCAGATTTCACAAGTTTCCCATTCTCCTCATGCATACATACTTTATCAGAATCCCAATCAAACAGATTTAATAAACATTTCATATCAAGCTTTCTTTAATCATTTCATTTTTGCAGTTTTCATACTAACATACTAGGTCCGACTAGCTAAGTTAATGGGTGGTAGTATGCATGCTTGATCCCAGCGATTCCTACAAGTACTGCTCGTGGGAATCCAAATGGCTACTTACTTGGTTGATGCGTGTCTTCCTGAGTTCGAGTTTTCTTGATGGAATGGATTCCAACAATTTTGGAATTTCCTTGACAGGTTCTAATTTACATAATAATAGGGTCAGCATCGAAATCGGGTCGGAAAACAAGCAAACAGAGACCGAACGGAAAGAAAAACAGTGGCTCACAAGCCCCCACACGCTCCACACGCACTTTAGAGGTTTCCACGCGCAATTCTTACGCGCGCGTGCCCACGCGCGGCCTATGGAGCAGGCGTGGGTCAGGGACGTCGGGTCAGGCGATCTGCGTGCGGCGCGGGTCAGGCCGGCCAGATTCTCGTGCCTAACGCGTGTCCGCTGCCAGGTGAGGACGCGCCTCACCAGCCTGTGATCGACATGTGTCTGTTAGATAAAACCTGAGTTTTTTCTTATTTAGATTCACACAATTTCATTAGTTGATTGAATACCTCCGTTTGACCATTTGACAAACACGTCGAATGGATTACCCAAGTTTTATATGGAAATTTTGTAGGAAGTGGCACAGATTTAGTTGGACACACTCCAGCCATTTTTAGGATAAGTTATATTTAAATAGGAAATCTGTTCAGAAGATTTGATAACCTGATTTTAAAGCACAGTCAAAATTTCAGCAATTCTTTCTCTTTGTTATTTTACGCGTTTTATTTTCTTCCAACAACTTCCCGTCAACGATTTCCTCTCACCGAAAAGAAAAGGATTTTCCTGGCCGATTATCGAAAAGCAACAGTGTCGATCACCGGTTCTACCGCGCTCCTCCACACGCCGGCCGACGCGTGGCGTCTCTCCACCCTCTCTCTTGCATTTTTTTTCCCATTTTCCAGGCCTCTTTCACGTTTCGATCTATTTTCTTCTGATTTTTTTAACTTCCAATCCGTAATCCGATTCAACAAATTTTCTACATGAACCTTGTAGATCTCATATTCTACTCCTTGAAATAATTTTCTTATATTTTTCTGATAAACACAAATTTTAATATTTGAGTTCGAATTTGGAGAAAAACACGAGTTCTTACTGAAAATCACGTTTTCTTGAAACTCCGATTCAAATACCAGTCTTGGCTGCCTTCACTCCGGAACTTAAGCAGATAACGTTGTTGATGGTAAGAGTCCAAGGATCAACACAAAATGTCGCTAACACACGAAATTTTTAATGACTTCTCGATCTACACACTTGTGGACTAACCTGAAGTTCTTGGTCGTTTTGACGAAATAGGAAGGTGCGATTCGTGAGAGCACCTTGCCTCGGACTATTGACGGTTTAGATTGGGGACTCGGATCTCTGGCGTCAGTTCTGATCCGATCTCCTCCTCCTTCCTCAAAAACCCTAATCTTCTTTCCCTCTTCTTTCTTCTCTTTCTCTTCCCCTCTTCTTTCTCTTTTCCGAATTATGACTCAACCAAATCAGACAACTCAAGTAATAAGGGCAAAATGACTAGTTTGCCACTATTGTGAGCCTTTTTAAAAAAAAAAAAAAACTCGTGCGCTACATTAGTGATCTCAAAACGAAATCCGTTGATGAGATTATTGGATCACTCAAGGCACATGAAGAAAGGTTGCAAGGGTTTGGAGAAAAAGATGAAACCGTTCTCCTCACTCGTGCAGAATGGAAGAAACGAGAGAATGCAAAATCCTCAAAGAAAGAATGGAAGGATCAAGGCAGTTCCAGAGGAGGCAGGGGACGGGGTCGTGGAAGATGGAGAGGCCGTGGGAGAAGTGACTGACATCGAGGAGATGAAGGAGAGTCGCAAACTCAAAAGAAGAAATTTGACAAAAGTAAAATTAAATGTTACAGGTGTCAGCAAATGGGACACTTCGCATCAGAGTGTTCCACCAAAGACGAACAACTCAACTTGATAGAGATGCAAAAGGATGAGGAGTCTTCATTGCACTGATAGAGGCATGTAAAATTAAAATCACACATGGCAAAGAGCCTGATTTTGTGATGTTGAATGAAACTATAGTGCCGCCACCAGCCAATATTGGAGCTGAAAATTCATGGTTTCTAGGTACTGGAGCAAGCAACCACATGCCAGAAGAAAGGAGGGTGGTGAGCTCGACACATCTGTTGTTGGAAAGGTACGTTTCGGTGATAACTCTGTAATAGATATTTGCGGTCGAGGAATAGTGCTCTTCAAATGCAAAACCGATAAGCACTTGATCTTATCGCAAGTCTATTACATACCTAAACTCAAAAGCAATATAATAAGTTTGGGACAACTAAACGAGAGTGGAAATAAAATTGTCATAGAGGACAGTGTGATGAAGATATATGACAGGGCTAGGAGCCTGATTATTATGGCGACGAGACAATCCAACAAATTGTATGTAGCAAAGCTGAAGCTTGCAGATCAGGTGTGTTTAATGACAAATATCAATAACGGTGGTTGGCTCTGGCACGCGAGGTATGGATACCTGAATTTTCACTCTTTAAAGCAATTAAATGACAAAAGAATGGTTGAAGGGTTGCCGAAAATCACCCAAGTCAATCAATTTTGTGATGGGTGTTTAATTGGAAAGCAGCATAGGACTCCTTTTTTCCGAACAAGAACATATCGTGTGAAAGAGTCATTGGATCTCGTCCATGGAGATCTATGTGGACCTATTTCGCCAATGACTTATGGAGGTAACAGATATTTTATGTTACTAGTGGATGATTTTTCACGATTTATGTGGGTGTTTATGTTGAAAAACAAGAATGAAACACTGGTGGTATTTAAAAAGTTCAAGATCAGTGTGGAGGTAGAGAAAGGCAAGAAGATTAAGAGCTTTAGACCAGATCATGGAGGAGAGTTAGTATCTACTGCTTTTAAAGACTATTGTGAGAATGAAGGCATGAAGAGATTTCTTACTGCACCATTTTCACCAAAACACGCAGCAGGTGATTATTGCCAGCATCACCTCAACGTCACTTTCAATCCTTAAAGTGGTTATTCCTAGTTGGTTACCCGAAACACACAGCGTGTAACCATTACTACGAGGACCTCACCTCCTTATTTCCTCCCATTGACTATCAACGGCTGGTTACCCGATACACACGATTTTGGAGATTTCAATGTTGGTTTAAGCTTTCTGAAGCTGAGGCAATAATATGAACAAGAATCAGGTTGAATTGAGCTCACAATCACAAGTAATAAGCATTTAGATTTTGGGTCTCCTACTCTTAGATTTCTTCCAAATTCGAGAGAAATTATCCACCTTTTTCCTTTTGACTTGTTCCTATAGTTTCTAAACAAGATTACCCACAAGTTCTATGAAGAAACCTAAAAGAGCCTATAACCTATTCCCCAATAGTGGCAGGCATTGAAGAACTTCAAAGAAGGTTTGAAAATCAAATTCAAGGACAAAAGCTAATTAAACCCATCTAAATTCGTTTCAGCACTTCCAAGTAGTATTTCCATAGAAGACCACAAAGAGGAATAACCTCAAGAGTGTGCCCAATTGAAGAAAATCAGTTCCGGGTAGAATTTGGGGGTAAGTATCGAATTTCTATCTATGATCCCGTTTTCTTCAAATTGAGAATCCCTATAGCTTTAGAGGATCAAGTTGAGTAACATTAATGAAGGAATCAAGAACTAAAACACCATGATACAAGCTACCCAAGAGATTGATCCTCTACGTTTTCTGGCGAGTTATAGATCGAGAGGAATTTTTGAAAATTAAGGTCCCATGCTCAAAGATGCTCCTCCAAACTAATTCCTTTAGCTTAAGCAAATGATAAAAAAGAGGTTCCACGAAGAAATCAGGCATTGAAAACCCCTATAATGGGTTGCCCTATTCACAATTTGCAGGATGTCATGTTCATGTTTTGCATTAATCACGTTGTTGGGATTTATGCCCTAAAGACAGGTAATTAATTATTAATTTTTAAGAATAATTTTTATTATTTTATTTACAATTTAATATTATCCATTATATGAAAATCAAAGGTTATTAATGTAATCTTGAACTGTATGTGGTTGACATAGAGGAGGATAGTGTTTAAGTAATAACCGTCTATAGTATATGGATAAGGTTGGGTGCCTTATCCTGGTAACACTATTGATACGATCCGATTTGTAATCATTACAAATGATTTGATCCAAATCGTTCACATGAAGACATGTGAGTGGGAGTATCATATACAATGAGTTTGTATAAGACTAGACCAAGAAATATTTAATCTCTTTTTATAAATATGTTAATTGAAAATATTAATATTTCACATGATAATCATATGTGACTCGATCTTAATCCTGGAGAGTTATGAACTACTGCTGGTGAGGACTTCTCCTTTAATTTACATAGGTTAGAATGACTCTTGTAGCTTATTCAATATGCTTCATGTTGGACGCTTGACCAAATAGAGAGTTGGGAACATAATTTCATGAGATGGAATTCACTTCTTTCCATATAAGGAAAGTAGATGAATTGTTCTCTTTAAGTATTGAGTTCTCTTAATAGTTCATTAACTATAGGTCATTCCACTATAGGAAAGTAGAGAATCAGTGGTACTTAAAGTGAAAGATGTAATTACAAGGGTAAAATGGACTTTTGACCCAGTTGTACTTATGAATGACTCGTGAAGGATCGACTTGCTTGTAATGATTATACCAATGAACATAACTTATTCTACCATGCATAAGAGTGCAACTCTAGGTCTATAATGGAGTGACCTTTAATTAATGAATGAAAATTGATTAATTAAAGTAATTAATTTTATATCATTGGAGCTTATAATCGATAGGTTTATAAGGTTCCATCATTAGCTCATAGTAACTCTAAAAATTTCAATTTAATTGAAAATAAATTTGAAGGATTCAAATTAATATTTAATATATTAGATATGTTAAATAAATAGACAAACATATCTTTAATTTGAAGGGTTCAAATTAATATTTAATATTAACATAAATTGAAAAATATATTAATTTAAAAGTTTTTAATTGATATTTAATATAAATATATTAAAAGAAAAAATATATTTTTATGCAATCTAATGCAACTAAATATTAAATGAGTTGACGTATATTGGTATATTTGAATGAGATTCAAATTAGTTAAATATATATTAAGATATATTATAATATTTAAATATGATTTCTACACGTTATTATATCTTAATATAGTAGATATTCAAATATATTATTTTTCAAAGATTGTGGAAGAGGAGTACATAGGACTGTTGTAATGAGCCAATTTTCTCTTGAGAATAAAACTACCTCTCTAGAGAATTCTCTTAAAACTCTCCTTCTCCAATCCTTTTACACTTGGGTTCGAGTCATAGCAAGGAAGAATTTGTGGAATGTGAAGAATTTTTGCATGGCTGAATTATTTCAAGGAGTTTTGCAATCTAAGGTTTCTACAAAGGTAGAGTTTTTTCACTCATATTTATTGCTTTGTTTCAATTCTTAATAAAATCACGAATCAAGAACCTCTAAAGACCTCCCACGGTACAACATGTTCCTGACTCAGACTACGCTGCTTAGAACGTATGAAGCCTTGAGCGTAGGTACGCAGACTATGCCGCTTCAAACACATATAACCTTGGGCATAGGTATTCAGGTTGTATAACAAGGCAAGCCCTGGATGTAAAATCAGACTACATCACTTGGAATGTAAAAAGCCTTGGATGCAGGTTGTCAGACAGTATCACAAGGCAAGCCCTAGATGTGGGTTCAGACTGTCGCTTAGAATGCATGAAGCCTTGGACATTGGTTTAGACTATGTCGCTTGGAACGTATGAAACCTTGGACACAGGTTGTTAGGTTCATGACTAGTACCGCAAATCATAGGGGGAGTGTCTTGGAGAATGAACTGAGAACAGGGCAAGAACCTAAAAAGTAACCAAGAACAAGACAACGACCAAGGACTAGAACATAGATTAAGATCCAAGTTCAAAGAACAAGAATGTAGAACCTTAGTATTAAGGCCCTCAGACAAGAACTAAGATTTTAGAACACAAGGATCAAGGTTCTTTGAATAAATCATGATAAGAACCCACACGTCTAGAATGAAAATAAAGGGCCTAAGTACTTACAACAAGAATCAGAACAAGAAAAGAAAGAGTGTGGTACCCTAAGGCCACGATTAAAAGTGTACAAGTAGGCTACTTACTGAGTCTTTGTATTCATTCCATATTTTCCATGTTTTTTAAGTAAACAAGAAGTTGGTCTAGGTCGGAAGCAGACTCTAGAGTAGGAGCCATAGACAAGCCTCACATGTCGTCCTCCACACCCTTTCGTTTTAAATATTTGTGTCGGTTTCTTATTTTTTATTTTAAATGTTAAGTTGTATTTTATATATAATAATGTATGAACTTTATTTTGATATAATATAAATATAATGTATATTATTTTTCAAATTTTTTTTGTTTTGGTTGGCAAAAAATTTCGACGTCCTTACAATACCACACTATTTAAAGCATGTCCAGTTTTCTCTTCTATCAAACTTAGTTCTTAGGTTCTAGTCCTGTATTCTTAGTTCATATCATAGTTGTATCTTAAGACCTTGGTAGAGGGGTTCTTAGGTCAAAAATATGGGTGATTAGTTCCTTTCCCTTGGGTCGGTTTAAGAAGAGTGGATCCCATTCACTTGTATGATCCCTCACCCTTTGGTGGGTTTAAGGAATGTTGATCTCATAGGGCCGTCCAATTAAACTTCATACACAATACATTACACTAATCCTAGCCCTAAAAAAATCTACTAGGAGACATGTTGGGTCACATGGTCGGCGAACAATATGAACTTAATTGTAATACCAAAGTTTGATGTAACAACCTTAGATTTTTGCTAACCTAAAGTCGCTACCGTCATCTTAGTAACGACCTAGATTAACCTAAGTCTAAGAAATTAAAATGTTACTAGCCTATGCACGTGTCATGGTCTCTGATTACGATGACGTCGTCAGTCGTACACGGCTGCCTTGCTTTTACCTAAAATAGAAGTAACACACGGCTTAAGTATTTAAGAAATACTCAGTAAGTGATCCAACTAAAGGGGCCGGGAAAAATGCGAACACATGCAACTCATGCTCTAGGGACCTACCGTTAAAAACCATCATAGGGGTGGCCTCCAGTACTAAATTGGATGTGTAGTACTTCCCTACACACGATCATATTCTAGGTACCACTGGTCTTCTAATGAATAGTCTGTAAATAAGACTACAAAAGCTTGCATAAAAGAGTACATATCATATCTTAAGTACCAACAAGACAAAGTGAAGACCGATTTAACATTTAGAAGAAGTAGCTCCTATCATCACATTGATATATATTTGCATTTGCCGGGAGTCAAACCCGGGTCTATTGCTTGGAAGGCAATTATAATAACCGTTGGACTACAAACGCTTGCATAAAAGAGTACATATCACATCTTAGGTATCACTTGTCTTCTAATGAATAGTCTGTAAATAAGACCAACAAGACACAGTGAAGACCCATTCTTAACCTTCAGAAGAAGTAGCTCCTATCATATTGAAACTAGTAGATATTAGCCTTGGGTCCAAACCTTAGGGTTCAAATCTGAACTTGAGTTTGAACCTTAGCTTTCATAGGTCGATCTGTTTATGACTGAACCAATTCAAGCTGGAAGCCAAACCTGACGTTGCAACGCCTGACTCGTTAGCAACCCAACCCA
Organism: Cucurbita moschata; assembly: GCF_002738365.1. Classification (NCBI taxonomy): domain Eukaryota; kingdom Viridiplantae; phylum Streptophyta; class Magnoliopsida; order Cucurbitales; family Cucurbitaceae; genus Cucurbita; species Cucurbita moschata. The sequence goes on from NW_019268569.1 coordinate 567,518, forward strand.
AACCGAACTGCAACCCATCTCACATGCCCCTAACCACAACCCACGATTGACCTGCATACCCCACTCAATCTAGAAATACGACCTACACCCCAACCTTGGCTTGATGCATTTAACTCGAATTTACCTATTTAACACCTATTTACTAATTTGAACCTTTCTATGGTCGTTTTTTACGTAATTGGGAGTGTTTGAGTTTTTTGTAGCCTTTGGCCAATTTAAAATAATTGGAGCCAACTCCGGTTGTTAATACACTTAAGTAAATCAATTTCAAGATTATATTCTAAATATAATGTTGTGGAACTCCATAAATGATGTTGGGTTTTGAGAGGCAATATCACGCTAGCAACAAGGATATTAAAAAGTGGACTTATTGTTGATGACTTGAGTGATGCATGAATGACACGTACCCTAGGACCATTTCTTACGCATCATTTTCTATTGCTATTATCCTACTTTTTCATTTAAAAATAAGGTTGCCACTACGTGAATGACTAGACTACTAAATACTGAATACCATGTAAAAAAATTTACTTTAAGCATTATCATAGACTTAAACATTCACAAATTTCATCTAAAATTGAAAAAGTAGCATCAAAGAGATAGTGTAGGACTAAAACTTGAATGAAAAAAAAAAAAAAAAAAAAACTCTTTATTTTCGTGGCTTTTGTAGCAACACTGTCATCCATACACGAGTATCTTACCTTTACTTAGAAAAATAGAAAACATGGATTTAGAATAGCTTCACTATTGGAGTCAAAACATAATCATGGTTCATGGTGGGGCCTATATTTTCATAACTATTGCTTGTGCTTTACTTTCTCTTTCAGGTAGGGTTGATGACCAATACGTTCTCTTTACGTGCACATTAACTCAAAAAACAGAGATGTGTACATACCCCTAAGCCTAACTATGGGCTAGTGCACACTCATGCCGGAGAAAACCAACAGAAAAAATGGAGCACGTATCATATCATAGTATACGCGTCCGTATAAAATATATTGGAAAAGCATCCCATGCTTGTGACATACATCATGTATGATGTCCTGTGGTTCAAAATATAATACATGGTTATGATGCACATTACACTTTCATTCGTTTCATAACATTGCTTCCGTATAAGAAACAATGTATAGATGATATTAATTTCATTATTATCCTATTTGATTAAGCAATGTTTAATAGCCCTAACACGAACATGGTATCATACCCAACATAGCTTAGTGAAAGTACATGCACCATCTACTCTAAAATTGAGATGGTGGAGGTGGTATTTAAAGAAGGTTGCCCTAAAAAGGAGCGACACTCTAGGACTACAGAAGTTGGGACTCCGTGACAATTGGTAACAAAGCAGAGATAGAGGAGAACGCGGCAGGAGTGAATGTGAGTGATCTCTATCAGTTATGTGTCAATACAAAGGGAAACCTTGCTGTATCATAGTTCTTAGTAGCTACTTTATTTTCTATCCTTCCATCATATAGCAAGCTATGGTTACTCTTTTATTCCTATCGTTGAATTCAGTAATGTTTTGTAGCTAAACCTGAGGAAGGAGGATATATATTTAGGATATCCAAAATAGTCTTTAGAATTGAGCTATCGATAGCTGCTTGGAAAGGTAGTTTTCAGCTCTTTACGTCATTCAATTTCTGACTTGCTATCTCCTTCTTCTATTCATCTGAGTAATCAGCCTCATCTGCTGCTGCAGAAGTCCCAAACTCACTTACTTGCCAATATTCTTTAGAGCGAAGAAAGTTCTTCGTTAACATGCTCCAATGATCGTAGTGACCCACAAATTTTGGTATTGCTGGTTAAACAAAACTATGATTGTAGTGACCAACAAATTTTGGTATTGTTGATTGAACAAAACTGCCTTCAGTAGTCATCTTTAGTTGCAGCTGAAAGACCAAAAAATTTTGGTATTGCTGGTTAAACAAAACTATGATTGTAGTGACCAACAAATTTTGGTATTGTTGATTGAACAAAACTGCCTTCCGTAGTCATCTTTAGTTGCAGCTGAAAGAGATAAGACTCTAATACCAAATGAAAAATTTAATGCAATATGAGAAGGAAGAAACTTCCGTTCTTTAATAGGCTCAAAATGACTATATTTATACTGAGTAAGAATGATTAACCGGTAAAAAATAAAATCTGATTAACAAAAAGAAAAATAAAATCTGATTAACAAAAAGAAAAATAAAATCATAACCATACTAGAATATCATGCAACTAAAACCTATGCAACAAATTCAAGCATTTCATTATAAGTCCAAAGACATGATATAAGTAAGTGTGGGTGCTGGGTGAAGACAAATTATTCAACCGAACCACAATTTTTTTTTAATGTACATCCAAAGTAATGGATTGGGTAGTTTTTTTTTTTTTTTTTTAATCTCAACATTTGGATGTGAAATTTCTTGAAGATTTACGAGGTAGTTAGATACTTTCGGTCCATATATTGACGATAATAATTTTTTTTAATATTTTTCATAAATGTTAAAGGATATTAATTTTGTTTTTGAAGTTTATGATTTTTTTTCCGTCTACTCCTGGTCGTACACATCCACATTTTAACCTTTTGCACGATCTTATTAGTGGCTTAGACAAACTACAAAATATTTTTCGTTTAAAATGATTCACGAGACCACATTCTATAACATTTAATTTCCAATAAAAACATTTTTGTTCATCCAAGACATACTCTGAGAGTTTTGTGTAACGCTCATTGTATAGAACATTAATTTGTTCACGTTACTCCCTTTAGAATTTGTTTAGACTATTACAAACTAGTTTAAGAACCTCCTCGAAGATCTAGTTCATTAATATTATATTAGTTATTGACTAGGGGTGTACATTGAACTCGACAACCCAACAACCCCTACCAATCCAATCAAGACTCACGGTGAAAAATGAAAACACGGCCAATTGCTCAAATCTTGAAGGAAGAGTGCCCATATACTATTTCTCCAAGTTTAGTCTCTCTCTCACCCCAAATTCCCTCGAACCAATTCATTTTTATTTCCAAGTTCCACACCGAGAGTAATTGACGTTTTGAACTTAGATCGTCAATAAGGGTTTCAACATTTTTCCTTCTCTTTGAACACATGATCGTAGGCTCGAATCTTCTACCTAACCTACTGAGGATCAACTATAAACTTTTGGGTAAGGATAAAGGAACCCGAGGGAAAACGGGATTGATTTTGGCTCGGGTCAAAACTCCAACTCAAGACAGAAATAACCCAACAACCCAGGTGAGCCCGAAGAAGTTTGGTTGATAAGGCCGGATGATGGAATCTATGCGAGAAATAGTTCTCGGGATCACAAATATATTTTCATAACTAAACGGAAGCCTGGTTGGTAGAATCCTCGCTTGATTTTGTGTCATTCATCAACTTGGGCATCTTAAAAGTTCAACTTTATACCTCTTTATGTTGTATTAGAAATAAAGATTCTAGCTAACTCTTATCAAGCAAATATCTTCTACTTGTTGAAAAGAAAAATACATTTTTTTTTGAAATATGGAGCCAATAAAATCGTTAAAGTAGGAACCATGTTCGAACAATGAAAAGAAAAGCTAAGTATTATATGACGTAGCAACTTGTAGAAAAAACATTATTTAAAACACAGACAAACTTATATATATTTATCCGATATGATCTTGTTAGGTTATGGAGTCTGCTGCTTATTTATAGCTGAGTCAACGGTTATACATAGTAAAGTTATAATTGGTAAATGACATATAAAGTAAATTGCATAAATAGTAAATAGCTATGTACAGTAAAAAGCTATATCAAGTAAAGTTATATATGGTAAATAGTTATATATAGTAGATGGTTATATCTTGTATAGCTAAACCATATATATATCCCCTCGACCACAGCTTTGAAAATGGACTTTCTGTATTCTTTGTATTCTCTCTTACTGTACATACTTAGTCATCAATATAAATCCTTTAGCCAGAGTCTTCCTTGCATTTTCTCTATCCTGTTCTTTGGTGTTCATCTAGATCGAGTATGTGTGTTGTTGTGCGATCCTAACAACGGGTATTAGAGCTAGGCGGAAGTCACCACGATCTGTGAATATGGAAAGTTCAAAGATTGGAATTAAGAAGTTCGATAGATCTGATTTCAGTTTCTGGAAAATGCAAATTGAAGATTATCTATATCAGAAAGATCTTCACGAACCCTTGTTCGGTGTGATGCCGAATACCATGACCACGGAGCAATGGAAGCTCAAGGATCGACAAGTCTTAGGGCTGATCCGGTTGATGCATCCAGAAACGTGGCGTTCAATATCATCAAGGAGAAGACAACGTCAGATTTGTTGAAGGCGCTGTCGAATATGTACGAAAAATCGTTGGCTATGAACAAAGTGTATTTGATGCGGAGATTGTTCAATCTACAGATGTTTGAAGGTGAATCTGTTGTTGATCATATAAATGAATTCAATATGATCGTAAGTCAACTGAGTTCGGTGGAAATTAATTTCGAGGATGAAATTAAAGCATTGATTTTGATGTCATCTTTACCCGAGTCGTGAGGTACTGTTGTTGCCGCAATCAGCAGTTCGCAAGGATTTAATAAACAGAAGTTTGATGAAATTCGAGATGTAGTTCTTAGCGAAAGTATTCGCAAACGGGAAATTGGAAATTTATCTGATCGTGCTCCAAGTGTTGACCAACGGGGAAGAAGTAAACTGAAGGGCCCAAACAAAGGGCGATCAAAATTAAAGAACCGAGAAAAATCTCCCAAATAGACCAAATGTAACGTGTTGGAAGTATGGAGAAAAATGTCACTTTCGGACAAGTTGTACAAGACCAAAGAGGAAGCAGAATCACAAATCTGGAGATGATGATGATAGTTCTATAAATTCAGCAGAAGACATTAGGGATGCACTAATCCTCAGCGTGGACAGTTCGATTGAATCCTGGATTTTGGATTCAGGTGCATCTTTTCATTCGTCTCCAAATAAAGAGTTGTTCCGGAATTTCAAGTCTGAAAATTTTAATAAGGTGTATCTTGCCGACAACAAAGATTTGGAGATTAAAGAAAAAGAAGATGTCTGCATAAAAACTCCAGCAGGAAATTAGTGGACATTAAAGGATGTCAGATATATTCTTGGTCTCAAGAAGAATCTGATTTCTATTAGTCAGTTGGACAGCACAGGTTATGCAACTGAGTTAGAAAAGAGTTCGTGGAAGATTATGAAGGGTGCTACAGTGGTAGCATGTGGCTCAAAATCTGGAACCTTATACACCATTGCAGGGTGTATGAACATAGCTGCTGTTGCTGAGAGTGCTTCAAATTCAAGTCTATGGCACAATAGACTTAGACATATGAGCGTGAAAGGAATGAAGACGCTGGCCGCGAAAGGAGTTTTAGAAGGTCTAAAATCTGTTGATGTGGGTCGTTGTGAGAACTACATTATGAGCAAGCAGAAACGAGTTAGCTTCACAAGGACCGCTAGAAACTTAAAGAAAGTGTGGTTGGAAATGAAACCATATGTGGAGCAAGGTTCAACGAAGCAAGTGGGAGTTGAGCTTTTGTTGCAGAAAAATTCACCTAGTGATGTTGTAGCAGATACTCATGAAACTTCTGAGACTACTGCTGAGGAACCAGATGTGGAGCATGGTTCCAAGACAACGAAGCAAGTGGGAGTTGAGCTTGAGTTGCAGGAAAACTCAATTAGTGATGTTGTAGAAGATACTCATGAAACTCCTGAGACTACTACTGAGGAACCAGATGTGGAGCATAGTTCCAAGGCAACGAAGCAAGTAGGAGTTGAGCTTGAGTTGCAGGAAAACTCACTTAGTGATGTTGTAGCAGATACTCATGAGACTACTTCTGAGGAACCAGATGTGGAGCAAGGTTCCATGACCACAAAGCAAGTGGGAGTTGAGCTTGAGTTGCAAGAAAACACACCTAGTGATGTTGTAGTAGATACTCATGAAACTCCTAAGACTACTGCAAAGGAATCAGCAGTGAAGCAAGTGACACCTGAACTGGTGTAGAGAAGATCATCCAGTACTATCAGAGTACCAGATATGTATGTACCTTCATTACACTATCTGTTGCTGATGAAAGGGAACCACAATCCTTTGAGGAGGCCCTACAATTGGAGGATACAACCAAGTGGGAGCAAACCATGGATGATGAGACGTCTAGGCTTCAAAAATGCGTTGTACTGAGGCTGAGTACATGGCGATAGTTGAAGCTGGAAAGAAGACGATATAAATGATTGACTATCTGGAAGAATTGGGCAAGAAGCAGCACGAAAAGATTCTTTATAGAGATAGTCAGAGTGTCATACAGTTGGTGAGGAACCCGCTCTATCATTTAAAGATAAAACACGAAAGACGATACCATTTCACTTGCAAGTTAGTGGAAGATGGTGATGTATTTTGAGAAGATAGAGGGTGCAAAGAATCTAGAAAACATGTTGACAAAATGTGTTGATGTTGGAATATTGAGATTGTGCAAAACCTCAATTGGTATGGTGCAGTGAAGATATTCATGATTATTTGAGAATGAAATTCTTGGTTGACTGAATCATCTCCAAGTGAGAGAATTGTTAGGTTATGTAGCCTGCTGCTTATTTATAGTTGAGTCAACGGTTATATGTAAAACTATATTTGATAAATGACTAAATTGTCATAAATAGTAAATAACTATGTATAGTAAAAAGCTATATCAGGTAAAACTATATATGGTAGATGGTTATATCTAGTAAAGCTAAATATAGTAAGCTAAACCATATATATATATATCACTCCAGCAGCTTTGAAAATGGACTTTCTGTGTTCTCTGTATTCTCTCTTACTGTACATACTTGAAGTCATCAATATAAATCTTTTAACCAGAGTTGTCTTTGCATTTTCTCTATCCTGTTCTTTGGTGTTCATCTACATCGAGTGTGTGCATTGTTGTGCGATCCTAACAGGCCAAATTCTTTGTTTTGGCTTGATATTCTACTTTCTATTAAGATTTTATTTTTATCTTTGTTAAGCATTGTACTATCTATGAATATAGTCATTCTTCACGTAATAAAGTACTAAATTTCTTTCTTTTTGCAAACTTATTTTCATTAAATTTTTATTAGTATAGGTGGCAACTTTTATTTCTTTTAAAACTTTTTTCGTCATCAAATCTTCAAGATCACTTTCACTATAATGGAGTCTCGGTTCATTCATGTACTCCTTCTTTACCCAGGTGTCACATACCCACTAGCTTCCTCTTTGATTTGTTCTTGAATCACATCTTATCGTGAGAGCAATCGCTCTAATCCCACCTGTAATGACTCTAATTTTCTATTAAAACCAAGATCGCCACAATATGCATAATATAACTAGAATGTAGGGAGAAATTTATTTAAAAGAAATGTAACTAGAATGGGTTGGTGTTCAAAACAAACAAACAAAAAATTAAAAAAGAAAACAAAATATACCTATACATATATAGCTAATTAATCATTATTCTTGTATTCCATAGATAGAATTTAGTCCCACACACTAAGAATCAAAACATAGTTATGTTCTTATTAACACTTAATTTTTGAGTTCCTCTTCTGCGAGGTCTTCAAATTGCATATCATTGAGCTTCAATTCTTTGGTTGCGAATTTATCCAGAACATGAACAAGTATGATCTCCATAATCAACGGAGGTGTTGCATGCGATTTGTGTTAAAAGGCTTCTCTTTAATACTAGTGGTGGCATCGCTTCAACTCCAACTGCAATAATATTTAAATACTTAACATTATGTTTGAAACTTTTGAACGCTTTAACATGTGATTTGTTTTAGAAGGATTCTCGGTTGAAATATTAACCTTCAAAGAGATTAAAAAATAAACAAAGAACAAAGAACTAGAAATTTTACCGGAACGAGACACGACCAGCAGTATCATCACGATAACGAAACTCAACTTCACACTACAAATCTCTGTCATGTTATTTTTTGTGTTCTAAATGTCATGATTGGGTTGGTGTGATGGTTAAGTTTCTTTCTTGCCAATTCCTTATATAATCCTCTGGACATGAAATTAGCTGGCCAATATGAATCTAAATAGTAGATTTTTGTTGGTGCATGCAGCCAAATATATGATATTTCTATAATTACAAACCCACAAATCCTATATTTAGAGAATAGAAAACAAAAAAAAAAAAAAAAAAAAAAAA